>NC_085140.1:217094725-217436559 GCF_024139115.2 Armigeres subalbatus | reverse complement strand
CGAAGCATGTATTGCTCATCCTGACTTCATCGTGCGACTGACCGGCTGAGACCAGGGAGGTGTGTGGCTATCGCTCTTGCATTCACAACATCAACTGTCGTTTGCTTCAAACTTCCAGCTCAGTGTCATCGAGGCTCTCGGTGTCGAAATCACCACTTCAGTCGGCACAATCGCGCTCATCGCGGCGTACTGTCAACGCAATGCCTAAAGCCGGCGATGGATCATCAGGCTGCCCTTCGGAGGACATCGTCAAGCTGGACGCGGAGGCAAGAGTTTATCATTGGGCCGCGACTTGAATGCCAAACATCAAGCCTGGGGCAACAGTCGCGGCAATCGAAGAGCACCATCTGAGCACACGACATGGAGGAAGGCTACTACAGCGATCCTGACCCGGATTCCCCCACTCGGCTGAGTCATGTCGGCCCACGCAGCGCTCGACCTTTCTCGTAAACAAACCTGAGCTGATACCGTCGCAGCCGGTTGTATACCGGGGCTCAGTTCGGACTCTATCCGGTGGTGGCGGAACCTGGTCTCGGTCAATCGGCACCGCGTTACGGCGGAACTACCACCGAGGTGAACTGGCAGCGTTTCCAGCAGTGCGTCAAATCACCGTGAAACTACGAGGTGCGTCCGGAGACGCCGGAAAGTATCGACCGCCAGCTGTGCGCTATCGGGAGGCGATCGGCGGCCGCGAAGACCACGTACCGACGGCTCGGCAGGTAAGCAACTCCTAACATAGATACACTCTACCAAGATTGACTCGATGTGCGGAATGTCACTCCTGCAGGTGCCTTTCAGCGTACTGACTGCCTGAGCTTGAAGGAGCGCTGCAATCGAATCACAAAAATATCAAGGCCAGAATGGTGACCTCAAAATAAGCGCGGCTCTCGAATAAGATCGCACTCTCCCAGATTATGCTAAGCCGTTCCTGAAAATGACCAAATTTAAAACCAAGCCTCGGCCCATTCTCACCTTGATCCCCATTTGACAATAATGGCTCTAAGGATCGCTTATTAACTCAGACGAAGGTCGCTGGAAATAAGGTCGTCACTTCGTCAGCTCACTCAATTTTGGGCAGAACATCGTCAGTCCACACGAAGCGGCAGCCGTCAACCAGCATGCTAACAACATCCATTTGATTCCCAACGACTTCTCGGAGGAGTTGGAGATCTCAGCTGACGAAGTTGACGGCCTATATCAAATCGTCGAAGAACATGAGGCCCTCAGGCTTACGAGCATCCTGAATCTCGAGCTCAAAACATGAGTGCTCCGGTTCTTTGAGGCACCTCTCGCTGATCTTTAATCCAGTCGTCCGGCTTACTACTTCCCATCGTCCTGGAAGTCAGGACAGTCATCCTTATCCGGCAGCTCTGGATCCTTCCTCCCCAAAAGTTATCGACCCATCAGCCTTCTCTCAGGGTTATCAAGCTATCTCGGAAAAAGCTATTCATCATCGGTTACTTGAGTCTGCGAAAATCTCATCATCTTGCTCGAGGAACAGTTTGTTTGACGCGGTCGGTCAACTGTACACAAACCTGACCGCATGCTTACAACGTCCTCAGATCGGAACAAGTTGTCTCGAAAAAATCCGCTATGAGCCCTTGATGTCGAGGAAGGACGTGACAATGTATGCGCATGATGGCCTGGGTATGCAAACCAACGCACAATCTTCCCATACCTGGTGAAAATCATCAACAAATTACCTGCTGCGCAAGGACATTCCGGTCTCAATCAGGGAGCGAGTTCCAATGCCAACATCGTCGCAGGCGTTCCCCAGGCGTATCCTCGGCCCTGCTTTTCAATCTGGTTCACCTGACATGTCCAGAACCTCAGGGCGGATTCTGTCTCTGTTCAGAATGCATCCATCGTCTACAACGGTAGAGTGATCAGAGGCAGCTGTGCAAAACTCCAACGAGGGGCCTGGTGCCCTGACAGAGTACCTTCACCAGCTGGAAGATCTGTATCAACGCGGCGAACCCCAGGTCATCATTTTCCACTCAAATCCCTAACTTGTTCTCGCCTGGAGACTGTAAATCATCCTCAATGGCACGATTCGTGTAGAATGGGCCAATGGGCCGGCTATTGGACGACCCTCGAGCAAGCTATTTTCAGGCACAGGCTTGACAGAAACGGTGACAAAGTGTAACGTCTTATTGAATACTAGTACCCTTTGATCAACCGCCGGTCGTCACCATCCCTGAAAATAAACTTGCTGTCTACAAGCTAAATCATCCTCCTGTGATCGAATATGGCATGCCGAGTCTGGGAGAGCTGCTGCCAAACCACCACCTCAAACTTCAACGGTCCAAAACAAATTTGATGATGATCCCTCAGCACCCCCTCCAGGACAAGAACATCCGAGGTCCAATTCGTCTGGCGGAATAAAACCTTACATGAACGCTTTGGTGAGTGCTAAAAGAAAAGTTTCAGGGTCTGTTGTCTTGTATTCGACTCAGCTCCAATTAGAAGGCGCTAGATTTCCAATCTAGGTTATCAAATTTTATTGTAAATATTAGTGTACCTAGTAGTTAGGTTATCAAATTTTAAAAACACTAACAGCGCCTCCCTAAAGGCCGAATCATGATACATTATATTTTAAAAATTAAGTAATCAACATAATAGATCATATAATAATAACATATATATGATGAAATTGAAGTTGAGGCCAAGACCGGTCACATCTGTACATGTATAAAAATGATTGTGAACAAAAATGTTTTAAATAAAGCAAGAATTTTTACTACTTATACGCTTTGCTCTCTGTCAGATAAAATTGTTGCAAGAAAATTTGATATGAAATTACTATATGAATGTTGTCTAATGTTTTCTCAGGTTTTGTGCACACACACACACACACTACATACACATGGACAGACGACATGTGCTCAAGTTCGTTGAGCTCAGTCAGATTGTTATATAAACCATATGGGTCTCCTGGAGCCTTCTATAAAAAAATCGTTCTTGGAGGTAAATGATGAGCCTTTCGGAAGTAACTTTTGTTGTACGAGAAAGCAAAATCACTTATTGGCAAAATATCTTTGAATAAAGAATTCATAAATTTCATCGTTTAAAGCCTTTTCCAGGTAGCGCAATTTATCAAGAAATTGAAGTTATTTACTATGTGCCTTTATGGCAACATCTCAAATTTATCTAATTTTAGTTCAACCAGTAGAACACGAAAATATACGATGTCTCCACTTAACGAAGCTTGTCCAAGAATCTTGCCACTTGACGCCTCTCAAAACGTTAATTGAACTTATCCATAGCCAGCACGAGGGCCGCGTTCTCTGCAACTCACGGGTGCACTCTAGCCCGGACAGGTATCAAAGTGCATTAGTTGGCGATGGTCATTTAAAATTCATTATACAGCTCTATCGGATGCGCGTGGCGAAAGCTTGATATGTAATATTGATAGGCTGTCTCCGAAAACAACGCTTTCCGCTTTCGAAAATACGCGTCGTTATATTTCACCCCTTCGGCTTTTTGCTGTAATACCGCTTTGCTTCCATTCGGTGCATCGCAGATGGAACAACGCAGCACAGCCATCTGCCGAACGGGAATTGGTCGCAGGCGCCACCAGCGAGGATGGCTTTTACAGGAGACAATCCTGCTAGCTTTGATTGGCGGTATCACGCGCGAATGAGAGTCTGAGGTCCTGAAGTTGATTGATTCACCACAACACTTCGACAGATTATTATCTATAGCTCAAGGTGTAAATTTTGGCTTTGTTTATCTATTTTGGTATTATATTTAGGTATCAATCAAACGGAAATCATTTAATATAAAATTGTTGGAAACATTGTGCCAATTGAATGATATTAGGTAAAACCCGTGATTTTGCGTTGAAATTTTTAGATGATTAATCAACCTTCAAATAATGTGTTTTAAAGGACAAGTGGTATGAATTATCACAGAAATAACGTCTTGTTCATGTATTATGTGTATCTTAGCCAAAAGGTGTTAGAACCATATTGAACAGCAATATTTCAAGGCAAATAAAATAATCTGAAGAATCTTTCCGGTTAATGTATATAATGCGTGCCTCATGGGAAGGCTATTTAAGATCAAACATACTGGACGATGGATTGGATTCAAACTCTTCGCACTCTGCGTACCAAATACCTCAACATTACAATCGATGTAAAAGCGATATTGATGTCATCTGGATATTAATTAGAAGTTATTGGAGTGAGCGAATTTCTACTCGCTCCAGTCACATCAAACACCAGCTAAATATTACGTGGGCTGTGGGATAAGTCCTTTTAGTCGGAGCCGGATCCAGCAAGAGCAGAATTAATTGCATAATTGCGTCGATAGGTCATCGAATGTGTAATCGATATCGAACCAGGGTGGGTTTTATAGATAAAGTCAAGCAGAAGAGCATCAACTTGTGTTGAAATCCGAGAACAGATGTTGGGAAATTCTGGAGCGTAATGAACGTTTGCATCCCCTGCATTCACTGTTGTGCTTGGCTTTCCTTTTAACTGCTGCGCTTCTCATGCCCAGAAGTCGAATAAAGTAACAATTTGAGGCAGTTGCTAATCAACAGTACCTTAATTAACTCGAAATGCTTTTTTTCTTGTGCACAGCTTACCAGTAAAGATTTTGCAAAAAATATTTTGAGCCAGGGCGGGAAGAAGAATGAGCTGCATTTAAGAATCTAATTTTTGTTTGCTGAACACTTTCAGTGTTTTTTTGAGTGGCTTATTCAGATTTCAAATAGAACTTAACTGAACTGATCCTTAAGACTGTTATTGAATACGAATTTACAATTTACTATCTGGTTTATTCTATTCACCTCGATAAATAAGTTCCAGGCACACTGAAGTTGATGATGTCACACATTATCGTCGCGAAAATGTTGGAGCAACAAACAGTTGAAGTAAAAAAATATGTTTAAGCTTCATTTTTTAACGTTAAAACTCTAAGCAAAAAAACAAATCAGTACTACATAATCAACACGAGGAGATTCAGAATAATGAACTCAATTGAAAATTATTTTTAGGTTATTTTCAACGAATTATAACTGTTATTATAACTTTTCCTTCTCAGTCTGTCCGTAAAAAAGTTTTCGAATTAAATTTAAACTGCTGAGGGCCTGAGTTATCATTTTTATCTTTATTGAGAGATTTCCAGTCCACGGTTGGCTCATTCTTAAGAATCACTCAGAGTGTTACCGACCAGTAGTCAGCTTAGCCTACATGTAAAAGTAAATAGTAGATAACAGAAAAACGAAATATACTAGTTTGTAATTCATTTTTTTTTAGATTATTTTGGAATGTAATGATAATAAATCACAACTCCCTTTAAGACAACGTCGGCGATAAAGCTGCTATCGAAAAACTAGTTAAGAAATGTGTCCACAAAAGAGATTCGTTAAGTTATTTCCTGCTATAACAGTGTGCCAATATCAGCAGAATGAGCTCCGTTTCGTTCAAAATAGAATGGCTATACAATTAATGAAGGTACTCAGGCCAGAGCATTCTTGCCGACAAGGAATATTTTTCGAGAGTTTGAAGACCCTCACAAAAACAATATCTGGATTGTTGCACTGCAAACACCCTCAACATCTTTTCGTACGATGCCTAATCACTTTCCTAATCACCAACATCCAGACGCACCGTGAATCACTTTTGAAAACTCCCTGATGCGCCCCAATGCAGTCCCGCTCTTGTGTCTTCGATGTCATGCACCCTCTGGGTGCTGAGATTGGTGGAGAAAAGGGCTTTTCTACTTGACGATTTCTTCCTCGGCTCTTGTCAGTCAAGTACGAGACGCCAGACTAAGACATGCGGTATTTCGAAAAATTTCGTTTTTAGGGCGATTGAAACGAAATTCCGCGGAATCTGGAATTTGATATGTGCGAAATCTGTTTTCTGATTTCGTTTTCGATTATCGTTAAATTTCAAAATTCGACTGAAAATCGTTCTTTTAACGAAATTAAACGAAATTTCCGCGGAGATTTCGAAATATTTTACTTTGATAATTCCATAGAATAAAAATTCGCTGCGCCGCTGAATAAAACCAGAATTCTCTACTTATTATTGTATACATAAAGTTCTTTCACTAGATCTCACTACGTAATATAATTTGTAACTCAACAGAAATGCATTTACTTTCAATTTGTTAGTTTAAATAATATTGTTCAGTGAAGGTAAAATATTGTATTGATCTCATCGTTTTGGTATGCAACATTTTATTTAAATTAACTGATTGGTTGAAATATGTAAATATCTATTGAACAGGCGCTTGTTCAGTTTAGTATACTCATGACTGTGGAAATTCTTCATAAGCGAAATAATCCTCCTGGACTTGAGTATTGTCCGTATTGTCTTTGAAAGTATTCGTTTAAAAATCATTATTTGAAAAACAATTAATGGAGATGGTGACGTTCTTCAGAAGTTTTCTGATTTGTAGATTGTTAATATTTCAGATGTTAAGAATGCTCCAGATTTGAGACATTATCTGATATCTCATTTATTTCGGATTCTGGAACTTGATTCTTCCGATTGAGATCATATATGCTCCTAAACTTTCTACCTTAGATATTTTGATTCGATACATTATGGAAATCTATACTATTTCTCGCATTTCTAGATCCTTCAGATCCAGATTTTCAATTGTTTCAAAATCTTAAATTGTCAACGGTGCAGTGCGTTTTCCGTAGGGCAGTTTAGAGTTCGTGTTTGATCGTGCTGTGCTTTTAAAATTAATATTTAGCTAACAAAGGTCTGCGTCGAGTTGTTGCATAAAATAGTAATGGCTCAAAATACTGTTTTTGTTCAAAAAGCGTAAATAGTCCAGCCATTTTTTTGCATTTCTCAACCAAAAGTTGCATTCAATGGAAATCGTCTTACCAGCTTTCATATTGAGTCTGTGATCAGACTGTGGACTCAAAGTTATAGAAAATCTATTTTTCCATATATATCAGACAAAGTCACGATGCACGGTGCATTTATTCGGGTTTTTTTCTAAATAATTTTTGACTACCACACCACTGCAAGAAAATAAAATATAGGTTTTTAATTGCAGATTTATTTTTTATCGGTGGTTCGATTATCCGGGAATTTGATTATCCGGATGAAAATAAATCGAGACTCCGGATAATCGAGGTCCGACCTTGCTTTGGAGGATTCCGTGTCAATTACTTGTTACACTGGCGATTACCTCATTCTTACCTTTATCAGAGCTACGGCTGAAAAGTAACAAGGCAGTTCCTACAATTGATTTGTTATATCATACCCTCTAGGACTATAGCTTTTCATTATTAATTAAAATCAGCAAATAACCGTATTATTTACGGAAATTTGTTCTTTATTTTGTAAGCCCGCAGAAATAACGGCTTTACAGATTCATCATGGAATTCGGAACGTTTCGGGGCACCAGGAAATGAAGCAAGAAAAGTTCCATAATCCAAGGTTAGCCACGTGAAAGTGTTGCTAGAGCTAAATAGAGCTTTATTCATTTTGACAAACATCGCATGAATATTCAAAAGATAGAATGACATAGTCAGACGACTACTCCACGAACTCATTCTGTTTGACTGTCACTGAGTGTGTTTATTGCAGAAAAAACATAATTAGCATTGTTTATAGCTGATGTTTACCGTTGCAAGTGTCTCGCAATGAAAATCGGATTCACCTCGTGATAACATCACTTTACTCATTTGAAAACGTGTTCAGATTTCAGATAGTATTATCAATTTGTAAAGTGCATAAATATTCAATGACTAATATTCAACTGAATATGACTGTCCAGATGACTATGAATGTGTCGGAAGTGAACTGACAAATGAAGAAAATGAACTTCACCAAATTTTCGATTATTTTACACTCTGGTCAAAGCATCCCCGCACCAAAGAATTTGTGAAAAGTAATGAAACAAAAAAGGTTTTCATCTAGCTAGACCACGATTTTCGTTTATCTTCCAAGGACTCCATACAAAAAGTGATGGATTAAAATGCCCCTCATCATAAAAGACCTACAACGTAAAAAATACTTTTAAATTTAAAAAATAATATTTTAAAGACCTTAGTAAAATTTTTGAAAAGCTCGAGTTTTGTATTGCAATCAACTGCTTAGATCTGTAGAAAACCATTTTAGAAAGTTTGCAGATTCAATAAATCTTCATAATTGGTCGAAATTTACCTGAAGACTTCATTTAAGATGTCAATAGTGTTTTGTGTTTAAATCAAATATCATTGGCAGTAATGCTCCGTTGATGTATACTATAATAAATAATAAATAAATACAACAAACTATTTGAAACCCAAACTAGTTTGAATGTGGAGCAAAATATAACAGACTGCTGTTTGCCCAGGACGAGAACACAGCCTCTGCAGTTACCAGACTGATCAAAGCAACGGATGGATGGTGTGCAAAACTGTGTGAAGATTTCTGGCGAACACTCCAGTTCGTTCGAATCGCGCCGGGGACTAAGACAAGGTGATGGACTCGTGCCTGTTGTTCAACATTGCGCCAGAAGGTGTCATGCGGAGAGCCGGGTGTAACAGCCGGGGCTGATTTTCAATACAGATCCAGTCAATTTATTTGTTGCGGATGACATGGACATTGTTTCCGAACATTGCTTAAAGGTGGCAGATGTCTACACCGCCTGAAACGTAAGCAACAAAAGTTGACTGGTGAATGCGTCAAAGACAAAGTACATGCTTGTTGGAACTGAGCGCGACAGGGCCCGCCTGGGAAGCAGTGTTACGATAGACGGGGATACCTTCGAGGTGGTCGAGGAATTCGTCTACCTCGGATCCTTGCTAACGGCTGACAAAAACGTTAGCGTGAATACGAAGGCGCATCATCAGTGGAAGCCTGAGCCTACTACGGGCTCCAGAAGAAACTGCGGTCGAAAAGATCGCCACCGCACCAAATGTGTCTGTACAAGACGCTTATGAAGACCGGTTGTCCTCTACGGACATGAAACATGGACAATGCTCGAGGAGGACTTCAAGCACTCGGAGTATTCGAGACGGGTGCTTAGGACCATCTTTGGCGGTGAGCAAGAAGACGGTTGTGTGGCGGCGAAGAATGAACCATGAGCTCGCCAACTCTACGGCGAACCCAGTATCCAGAAGGTAGCAAAGCCGGAAGGGCATGATGGGCAGGGACATGTTAAGAATGCCGGACAGCAACCCGCAAAGATGGTGTTCGCTTCCGATCCGGCAGGGTACGAGAGCGTGGAGCGAGCGAGCGAGATGGGCAGACTCAGTGCAGAACGACTTAGCGAGCGGGGCGTATCCGAGGATGGAGAGATGCAGCCTCGAACCGTGTATTGTGGCGTCAAATTGTTGATTCAGTGTTATCTGCTTAGATGTTAACTAAATAAATGAAATGAATCTTGCTCCAGCAGTGTTCCAGTCATGTTTTAAAGTTTTCAATAATGAAATAATTTGTTGCGGCCCAGAAAGCAAAGCGTAATTATAAAGTGGATTGATCCGTGGATAAAATGACGCATTCATACACCAAAACAATTGCAAAATATTTGGAACTTCGTGAAAAGAAAAAAAAAATGGAAAATTTCGAATGTTCGGTTTTGTCGTTTCTAGTTCCGATCCAACAGTTCGCTTTCTAATTTCTCGTTTCGCTTGTTTCGTCAGGAAAAATGTGTTATCGCATACCCTATTGCAGACGGCCTTACTGTTATATGAAATTGCATTGTCAAAGGTCAGGGTGTTAGTGCCATTTGGCCAATGCCGCCTGGCGTGCGTTTGGCCGAACGCCATTTCTCTGAATGCCGTTTGGCCGAATAGTTAAAAATTTGAGATTGAGAATGAAGTGAGTAAGTGAAGTAAGAAGTGAGAAGGATAAGTAGGAAACAGCGAACAGAGAACTTCTTCCTTTTTCTTTTCTTCTCCTTCTGCCTTCTTCTTTCTTTTCTTCTTCCTCTCTTCCTCCTTTCTCTTCCTTCTCCTTCTTCTTCTGCTGTCTTTCTTTTTTCTTCCTTTTACTTCTTCATTGCCCTTTCTTTCTTCTTCAGCTTCCTTCTTCTAATTCCTTCTTCCTTCCCCCTTCTCCTTTTTTCTTCCTTCTCATTATTTCTCTTCCTTCTTTCTTCCTTCTTTCTTCTTTGTCTGTTCTTCCTTCTTCCTTCTTCTTCTTCTTCTTCCTTCTTTTTCTTCTTTCTTCCTTCTTCCTCTTCCTCCTTCCTTCTCCTTCTTCCTTCTTCCTTCTTCCTTCTTCTTCTCATCTCTCCTTCTTCCTTCTTCCTTCTTCATTCTTCCTTCCTTTCCTTCATCCTTCTTCTTTCTTCCTTCTTCCTTCTTCTCCTTCCTTCTTCCTTCTTCCTTCTTCCTCTTCTTCCTTCTTCCTTCTTCCTTCTTCCATCTTCTTCTTTTTCCCTTCTTCCTTCTTCCATCTTCCTTCTTCCTTCTTCCTTCTTTTCCTTCTTCCTTTTCCTTCTTTCTTCTTCCTTCTTCTCTTCTTCTTCCTCTTTTTTTCTTCCTTCTTCCTTTCATACTTCGTTCTTCTCTTCTTCTTCCTTCTTTCTTCTGCTTTCTTCCTTCTTCCTTCTTCCTTCTTCTTCTTCCTTCTTCCTTCTTCCATCTTCCATCTGCCTTCTTCCTTCTTCCCTTCTTTCTTTTCCTTTCTTCTCTTCTTTCTTCCTTCTTCTGCTTCTTCCTTCTCCTTCTTCCTTCTTCCTTCCTTCACTCTTCTTCCTTCTTCCTTCTTCTTTTATCTTTTCTTTCTTTCTTCCGTCTTCCTTCTTCCTTCTTCGTTTTCCTTCTCCTTCTTCCCCTTCCTTCTTCCTTCTTCCTTCTTCTTTCTCCTTTTCTTCCATCTTCCTTCTTCCTTATTCCTTCTTCCATCTTCCTTCTTCCTTCTTCTTTCTTCTTCTTCATTCTTCCTTCTTCCTTCTTCGTTCCTTTACTTCTTCCTTCTTCCTTCTTCCTTCTTCGTTCTTCCTTCTTCTTTCTTCCTTTCCTTTTCCTTCCTTCTTCTTTATCCTTCTTCATTCTTCCTTCTTCCTTCTTCCTTCTTCTTTCTTCCTTCTTCCTTCTTCCTTCTTTATTCCTTCTTCCTTTCTTCTTTTCCTCTTTCTTCTTTATTCTTCCTACTTCTTTTATTTTCTTTCTTTCTTTCTTCTTCTTTCTTCTTCCTTCTTTCTTCCTTCTTCCTTCTTCTCTTCCTTTTCCCTTCTTCCTTCTTCTTTATCCTTCTTCCTTCTCTACCTTCTTCCTTCTTCCTTCTTCCTTCTTCTTTCTTCCTTCTTCCTTCTTCCTTCTTTATTCTCTCCTTTCCTTCTTCCTTCTTTTCTTTCTTCTTTATTCTTCCTACTTTATTTTTCTTTTTCTTCTTGATTCTTTTCTTCCTTGATCTTTTCTTCTTCTATGGATCTTTCTTCTTTCTCTTTCCTTCTTCTTCGTTTATTTTTCTTCGAAGAATTTCAACTATTCGCTAAACGGCATTCGGCAGTTGGCGTTCGGCCAAATGAGACCCTTTCGGCCAAATGGCATTCGGCAAACGACATTCAAGCAATTATTCGGCCAAATGATCCTAAACCGAATTATGGTCTTACCATCTTGAACAAAGAAGCTTTTATTTACTTGCTACGGTGCACCAGTGTAAAATCATACGACATATGGTGTAATGAACCAAGTTTGAGGTCTTTTGTTGTAAGCATCAAATATATAGATTGGATTTATGTTTTGTTCGAATAACTTGTTTGAAGAAATCTTAACGTGCAAATTTATGACAAAGATTCAGCTTCTGATTTAAGAATTTAACGGAGAAGTCGTGCACATTGCAATTATAATACCTAAATATCTAGGAAAAAGAGAAATAATAAATAGTGAATTAGCAATGATTTGTTAAATTCAAGAATTTTAGAACAACTCTAGGGAAACAGTGTTTTAATGCACTTAAAGCTCAAAAATCACTTTAAATGGTCAAAACGTGAACGAACAATCGCAATGTTCAATGATTTTAGAGCAACCAAAGCTTCGTATAGAGGTTGTTGCGATAATTTTCGGCGTTTATTCAGTTAGATTTTTTCAAAATTGAAAATAGCTCAAAAACATTAATCGACTTGAGCCACCTCAAAATTATATCTGAATTAGCTGGTGATGACAGGAGGCTTATTTAGCATAAGAAGTGATTCTGGGCTGACCGGTTGAATTTTCGATACTTTGTCAAAATATGAAGAGGTGTAGTGGGCACGTTGTATTCGCGGGCATTCTGCGTACTTGGCGAATGGCGCACCTGATCCGTGTAGAGCATTCGCCCATAAAACCCGCACTGGTACTGCCCTATGAACCCCTTGAATTGGTGCTAGTCGACGGCATACACCGGCGGAGAGTACCTTGTAGGCGGCGTTCAGCAATGTGATTGCGCGGTAGTTGGCACAATCCAGCTTATCGCCCTTTTGTAGATGGATACACGGCACCTTCCATCACTCCTGCGGCAAAACTTTCCTCCCAAACTTGGTAATGACCCAGTGCAGCGCTCTAGCCAGTGCCTCACCACTCGTATTTAAATAGCTCCTGATTGAAACCAGGCTTTGTTGTTCTTCAGTCGGCAATCTTCTCCCGGGATTTCCTGAGATCCGGAGCCGGTAGAATTATGTCCTACGCGCTCCCCGTCCATCACCATACCGCCATCTTCGTCTGCCAAAGCGCCATTCAGGTGATTGCTCTTCGTAGTGCTGCGCCGATTTGGATCACTCCTCCATCTCGTTGTGTGAAGAAGGGTTCCGTTTGTACCATACAGTTTAGGCTGTGGCACGGTCGCCACTTGAACGGTTCAACTTCCTCAGAACTTCGTATTGTTATTAGCGCGGCAAGGTGTCGTCTCTTCACGTTCTGTGACTCCTTCGGAAGTCGGAGTTTGTCTGTTTCCGCGCCTGTTTGTATCAAAGTCTCGTCTGCCCCTCGTGCGTGTGCAAATCTCGCCCATGCCATTCTTCTGCTTCAATCTAACTGTCATTCGCTGTAACGCAGTCGTTTCACTCTGATCGGGGCACCGTGCCAAGTGCAGCGGTTTGCGGTGCCTACCAATAGCGGATCGAATATCTCTCAGCCATCTTCAGGGACGCTGCGCCAGCGCTCTTCCGTTGGGAGTGCCACTTCCAGCTGCTGTCGCGTGATTGCTTGGGCCACACCGTCTTGTGCGCCCAATGTTAAGCCGTAGCGTCCGACTTCCGAAACGCATCATGTACACCGTCAGGTTGTTAGGCGCAGTGCATACTGTAACGAGTAGTGTCTCGGATTCAATATTCGCACTACGGTAAATTGCGGTCGGCGTGATGTCGGAGAAAATTTCGTCGATTAGAACTGGTCGATCGGTTTTCCTCTTCTTGGTTAGGGGATTTCCATGATGTGCCGGGATATGTTTGCGGGAAAAGACGGTGCTTCGAGACTACCATGCGCGGAGGCTTGCGAAGTTTATGCGCGTTGCTGCCGTTTTCTGATCGGTGTGCAGACTCTGGTTGATGACCGGTCTATACATTTCCCTTCTACCAAGTGCGTCATGTCACGATGACGACTTTATGTCCGCCAAAAAAAATTGAAACAGTATTTATGATAATTGAATAGCCTCTACCAAATGTTACGTGTCGATTTTCTTCGGATATGATAAGTCTTTGACTTGATTGGAATGAGCGCAGACAGATAAATTAAAAATTCAATTGGAACATTTCCTGTTGACTTGATTTATAGGGTTCTTAAAACAACAATCTTTCATGGTTATTTTTTTTTGCTTGAAAATGTTTATTAGCAATAAATAATACTAGGCCAGACTTTTTTCGGAAGGAGCCCAAAGGCCGTTTGTGAAGGCGATGGCGGTTTTTGCAAAGGGCCCATGGGCCACCGTTTTTTAGGCGCCTAATGTAATCGAAAAAAGGCTGATTTGGTGTATCAGGGGTTTTAGGGGGCAGGAATGGCCCTTCCCGACCAGTCAACTTGAATGGACATTAACAAAACAGGAAAGAACAGAACAGAATCCAACAATTACATGGGGATGAAAGTCATCATCTATCTATGCTTTTTGCTGCGACCGTTTGCCTAGTGAACAGTGCAAATTAATTGAAGGAAATGTTTTTATCATGTTGAAAAAAATAACGTTAGCAAGAGTTATCGCACGACTCCAGTTTTCCGTCGCATGGTGTTCTCTGTGGATACAGCGTAATCTTAAGATCGTGTTCACACGAGACACTAATTCAAGTTGGGACACAGTCCGTATAAAATAACTAGGTAGGACAGTCGAAGCATCAGTCCTACCCATGATTATCGTAAGAACATAACATGCGAATTAAAATATCTAATACTCATCAATACTATTTCAATTTCTAGATCCACAAAATATCATTAAAACGTTTTCAAAGTTAGTCAGGTTTGAAAAGTTTATCAGAGGTTAAACTAACAATCGCACAAGGTTTCCAGGGATTGTAGAGGAGAAATCCTATTCGAAGGCTTCTGTCCAAGTCTAAGAATTCTCTTCATTCCAAAGAGCTAATGATGTAATTGAGATTCCAATCTAGATTCTAATAGAATATGCTCTTCCATCAAATTTGTTTAAACCTTTCTGGAAGTACGTAATTATTTCTTCTAGTTTAGGGGTTACTTTTAGAAATTTCTAATGTAAGAATTGGCAGGTTGATTAGATTGGCATCAATATTTCGTGGTGATGAATTGCTTTGTAAATGTTATTTCACGTCTCTGTGGGCTTATTTATAGGCTTCACCTACGTAATCCAGCACTCATTAAATGAAAAGAAGGATCTGATGCTTCCATCAGTGTATTGGATTGCGGGTGGCCTAAATTAACTAACCAGCGACGAGAAGCTTTTGTTTACAAAAGCAGTTACGCCCTTTTTGAAATGTTGTTGAATTAATCAAAAGTTGGACAAGGATATACAGGTGTCTAATAAGTTCGAATAAATGTTTGATCAATAAAGTTTAAAAGCCCAATGTACATATTCTGTATTAGTATTGGTGTCAATGTTAGCGGTATCTATATTAATAGGGGTTGCCAAAATATGGATTAATCTTGTATTTATGTTGTACTACTTTAGTTTCGAATACAGAATCTTTAATACAGATATACAGATTTTTCAATCACGATCTGTATGTACAGATATTTTAAATTTGTGTTTTCCAGATCCGTGTAATATCCAAAATATTTTTTAAATGTTTCATAAGCTTCTTATGCGCGATATTTTTTTTTTCATGCACAGTATGACAGTTCCTTAATTTCAATGTGGTGAACTGAAAGGAAGAATGGTGGCCTTGTTTAATACACATTAAAATAGATAGCAATGAGTTTTCGCCATAAAAGTGAAGATATGCATCATCTGCAAATGAGAAGCAAAACGGTATATCGGAGCGACTAAAGGCTATGTTTTAGCGAAATAAGCCGATATTTTTTCGCATTTTCCTATTCCTATATTCAATAGACAAAAAATAGTACACACATCAGTTATTAATTTATTTTGGAAGCAAGTCCATTTTTTAAGATTTCATTTGACATGTTACAAGTAAAAAACGCTTTGCTATTGGAACTATTCTCAAAGTACATGAAGCTAAAGGGGGAGGGAGAGTGTCAGACATAGCGTCAATTTAACGTTATATTATTTGTAAATAGCTTCCAGGTAAATTTGAAATCTTTTCACCGGCTTGTGACTTTCAATTACATTTTTGTGATGGTTATGATTTTTTCTCAAAGGTTAGTATCACAAGCGCCATCATACAAAATTTAATATAAGTTTTTTTTACTGATAGACGTAAAAAAAATGGCGGCAATAACAATTCGATACAGATATTGAGAAAGAAATACAGATGAAAAGATTTTAATAAAATATAGATCAGATACCTGCTAAGTTGTAGTCTATGACAGCCGCTCCTGTCTATAAGGCAGAAGGGTAGTCACTAGATGCTCAGCACCATCCAAAAGTTGAGAAACTAAAGCAATGGTATCGAGAGAACAATTAGAGAAATATGCGAATATGAAGCAGTTTATGATGATTGTATGCATATTTCGATTCTTGTTAGCTATAAGAAGAGGAATCTGAAAGCTTCTCTAATGGTTGAGAGTCTTCAACAGATCGTAGGAAAGACAAACATACCTACTTTGTAAAATCTCAGAAGTTAGAAAAAAAAGCTTGAAATTCGGAGTAACATTGTTCTGAGATTTAAACAGTAAATATTACTATAATCATCCTTGAAGATTCTTGGGACGATCATAGTTTATAATAAGAGAATTGTAGTGAAATTTTTGAAGATCTCAAAGGTTCAAATTCAGAAATTGATAATGATAAGTGATAATTTCTTGAAATCATCCAATATTTTACAAATGTCAGGAATCCAGAATCACTATGGGAAATTCGTAAAATGTTTGAAGAATGTCTTTTTAGAAAAGTTCTAAAACACTTGAATGTAGTGTAATTGCCCTAATAGTACATTATAATCTTATCTGGGATGTCCGAAAAACTCTTGAAATCTGAGAGGATCTTCGGAAGTTGAAATTCCATAAAAGTATTCTATAGATTTGATAATCCAGTTCCAGTCCTACTCACGTCTCGGAATGTGGCCACGCTTCATGTAAACCACACATCTTCGTACTAAGCTGAACAACACGTGATCCAATGTTGTTGTATCGATCAATCCCGTAATCTACCATTTTCTTAATGCTGATCATCATAGCATTGTTGAGTTCTTTGATACATTGGACTGCGCTGACATTCTTGACGGTTGTGATAAAATGATGGCATTGACTTTTATGGTATATTATTGACACGTCTTATACAATGGTCCACGAATTTGATAGTTCACGATGTAAGCATCCATTAACTACTGACGTTGATGTCACTAAGGTTATTTTCTGAATAGGAAGCTGGCGATTCCATTTTCCTATCCAATCCGATGTCCAATGAAATCATGATTTCTTCGAAGTAACTCGCCAGTTTCCTCAAATGATAGAATACAGATTCCTTTCATTAATTTAGTACCACTGATTTGTTGTACTCATTTCAATAATCAGGCCAGAAACTAGAAGCAATAACAAATAAAAGAGGACCATGTAAAGATTAACATGCCAAGTGAATAACGCAACCAGTACGCGTAAATAATGAGAGCAAAATATTCAATGAATATGCACACGCTGCTCTGTCTGGGTTTCTATGAAGTGTGCAGATCGTAATCAAACAATTATATTAATTATGATTTTGTTGTAAATCGACAAAATATGGGCTTGAAGCAGCAGGATAATAATAACCTCACCCAACCATGCAATTCTGTATAAGAGCATACAAAATCTGTATAAGTCGGGGCATATACATAATTTTCAGATTTGTATACAAAAAATGCAGTTTTTTACCGATATTTTAAGAAAAGAGCAATAGATTGATGGAAACTATTTTTTTATAAAAATATTCCAAGTTGTGCTTTTCCATCCGCCACCGTCTAATCACAGTTATTTGAGCCATGCACTTGTTGAACCCTTATACGCAAGTAGGGGGTGATAGAGATTGGGTTTTGTTTTTTGCGACCGTACGGATGCTTAGTTATCGTTCGATAAACTGAAATCCTCTCAATTTCTACACCAGAAAACACAACTGCACACGCAGCATATTTTCCTCACATAACCGTATGGCGGCCAAAGGAAAAGAATGATTTTCCCAATCGAAAGTGCCCTATCTTCTGCATCCGTGGAACAAACAAAAAAGTGCTCACTTGTTCGAGCGGACAGCCTGTGGGATGGGATTGGTAGAAGCAATGCCGCAAGCTTTACACTGGATGATGAATAAACAAAAACTTTTTAATCTTTTATAATCAGCTTAGCTTTTTTGAAAATCTATACCTACTATACTTATATAGCAACAATTTGCATTATCACTTTTTTCAAAAACTTATATTAAAAAATAAAACAATTATCACCTGCACGGTGTTGTTGCTTCAAAACTTCAGATGTTGATTGGATACTGAGAACATATTCTAAATGCTCTTAAATTTTAAACTCAACGTAGATTGGGGTTCACAACTGTGCGCTACTGTGTGATGTTGGACGCCGTCCAAGCACACATTCAATAGGTAATGTCGAGGGTTCTCCAGCTATCGGTTTCAATCTGACTGACCACTACTAGGTATGTATCACTGCCAAGACACTTATCAAACCATAACTGTCTTTCACGCGGCGTGGCGGTGTGGCGAAAAAATTAAATTCAAACTGATTTATGCTGCTGATGGCCCATAAGTCTGGTAAACCACATTTTCAGTGTCATTGATTTTTCGAGTTTGAAAAGTTTCACCAGTAGCCAGAATGAGCGAGTACAAATGCATGTCATGTTTTGTGGGACAGGACTCTTGGTTTCATGGAACATGTTGCAGCCTTTCCAGAAAGTTTTCGCGCTCCTATAGATAGTACAATGGGATTTGTATACACTGATTCTGATAGCGGAAAATAGCAATTTTATAGCCAGTCAGGCAAATATATGTGTCTAAAGCCCACTAGCGGCGCCAAAGTTCTAGATACAACCTTTTTTTGTAACACTATTTTCGTCCGTAATTCATTCTCAAATACCCCTAGGAGTATTCTTCACAAATGCAGAAATTCTAGAAATTCTTCAGAGTTATTTGCCTCCTCATTGTGCGGTAAGACGCGCGGCTACAAAGCAAGACCATGCTGAGGGTGGCTGGGTCTGATCTCTGCCGGTCTAGTAATTTCGATTGAAATTTCCTGACTTCCTGGGCATAAAAGTACCATCGTGTTAGCCATGATATACGAATGCAAAAAAGTAACTGCTAAGAAACCTCGTTAATAATACGTGAAGTGCTTAATGAACACTAAGCTGAGGCGGCTCTGTCCCAGTGTGGGATGTAATGCCAAAAGAATTCATTCTCAAATTCCCCTAGGAGTATCTTCACAAATGCAGAAATTCTTTAGAAATTTTTCTCAGAGTTATTTAAGAAATACCTCCGCAAAATACTTTCAAAATTTCCTAAGGGATTTCGTACGGAAAATTCTCCATCGATAATTCAATTCATTCGAAAATCCTTTGTTTTGCTTATCAGAATTTCCTCCAATTAAAAACCCTTGGATGAAATTCTGAATTACCAACAATTTCAAAACGTTACAGGGAACTTATGAACGAAATTCGGCATTGAATTTCTTCAAGAATTCGTTTGGAATCTCTTCTAGGATTCCTTCAAATAATCCTCGAAAATCACTTCAGGAATTCCAGAAATTCATTTGATTTTTCCAGATAATACTAAAAATTCCAGGAAGCAATTCCAGAATTCTTTAGAACCTCCTCAAGAATCACTTCAGAAATTCCTTCTTGAAATTACACCAAAGTTGTTTGAAAATTTTGTAGGAAAATCCTCCAGAAATTACTCTAAAATTCCTTGAAATTCTTCAGAATTGTTTTAGGAATTTCTTTGGAAATTCTTTAGAAATTCTTCCGAAATTACCTAGGAAAAATGTTTCGAAATTCTCTTCGAAAAGTCCTTCAGAATTTTCTTCGAACATTCGTTCGGAAAATCTTCAAGCGACTCATCCAGAAACTCCTTTAGGCCATTAGATAGGCATTCGTAAAATTCGCCTTTTTAATTTTGAAATTCCGAAAGTTGAAAGCTGAAACGAAAGCGTAGGAAGGTTTTTTTATTTCTTTATTGCTGCTTTATAATCTGTTCAATGTGGCAGGAAATACCAGCTTAGGCCAGTATAAAAAAAACTGCGTCTTTTAGATAAACAATACAACAATTAAACTTCCAACGAACAATTAGGTTTAATTGAACGTATACTAAATATCTCTAATTTTTCTGTATACAACGTCAAGTTAATATCTGCTTAATTGCAAGTTAATCAGAATAGTTATTAAATATCTTCACAAATTCGTGTAGGATCATACCTGTATTTATTTTCAGTACAGCAAATGAAATAACTAACAAAATTGTGAGAAGGGAAAACACAAAATCCGTACAATTCAGGATATTGGGTGAATCTATTTCTCAAAGTAAATTTTGTTGTTGCGAACATGTCATGATTTTTTGTAGACTAGATCGAGATTAACAAGGAGACAGCGATTTTCATACGGTGGAAGGCTCGTATGGTTGTTTCATGGTGGATGGGACAAGCTCAAGTGAAAAACTGGTTTCAATGCAAGAAATTCGTTGAATAGAATGGAGACTGTAAACAACAGACGAACATTCTGAATAAACGGACTAAGGAACAATACAAAACGCAGACAGTAAGGGTTCTGGAAAGATTGTCAAACTCTGGATAATGTGTAGTTCATTAAGTTTAATTCAGAATGTAATACAACTCCAAGAGGCGTGCGAGGTCGAAGAAAATCACAATGAATATTTTAAACAACAAAATATCAGAAAGAATTTCTTGCAGGAGTTCCGGAAAGAGCTCTTTAAGGAGTTTTGTATGGTTTTACAAAAGGAATTCCTGAAGGAAAATCCGAAAAATTCTTCTTTCTTGAATTTTTGAAGAATTTTCTGGAGGAACTCTAGAAAGAATTTCTGAGAAGCTAAAAAAGGAATTTCCAAGAAATTTAGGTCTAGAGGAATTGTGAACTTTGAGAAAGTTACTGAAAAGATTCTGTGCTTTTTGAAATGTTGGACAAGGAAAAACAACTCAACGAATAGCTAAAGTAATTTCCGAAAATTAATTCTAAAAGATTTGTAGAAATTTTAGATATTTTTAAGTAAATTTGAAGGAATTCCCAATAGAATTTTGACAAATACCAATTGAAACTACGAAGAAATTCTTAGATTTCTAATGAACTCTTCGAGATTTCTTTGAAAATTCCTGCAGGAATTTATCCAGAATTCCTTCATAAATTCCTCCAAGCATGGTTCGAAAGTTTCTACGGATTAATAAAAATTTGTGGAAAATCTGTTTTTTTTTGTTTTGGAAAAATACTTAAATTTTTGGGAAAATTTTCAATTTGGCCCCAGCTTAACTTCGCCAGTGCTTAGGTCCAAATAGCCTGGTACAATTTAATGAAAATAGTACAGAAGGCTCAGATCTTTCGATCGTTCTTTCTTTTAGAAATTTTAAAAGAATTCTTTGTAATTAAAAATTCAAGAGATTCTTGTATTCATAAAAATTGGTTTTTCTGAGTGATTTTTTCTATTTTCACGGGAAATTTGTTCTAAATTTTAAAGGGAAATGGTTCAGATATTCTTCGGAATTTCCACAGAAATGTTTCCGAAATAAACGCGAAAAAAATTTCACAAAAAAAATCTTTAGAGTTTCTAAAAAGAGATGAAGAAAATTCGTCAGGAGTTTCACGCTTGGTCGAAAGTCATTCGGTGGAGCGCTATTTGCCAAAACCACGGGCCGGGAAGCTCATGTAGAACATAACCCATTTGGCTGAAAACGTTTTGATAGAAAATGGTTTAAGGGTACGGAACATGATGGAAAAGTCATTTGCCCTAGAAGGTTGTTTCCCACAATAATCGTTTGGCCAATAAGTCGTGGTCGAAATATTCATTTAGTGAATGGTAGTTAGGGGCCTCCTTACTCCCTGGGGCCTCCCTGCGTAAGACGCGCGCAACAAAGCAGACCATGCTGAGTGACTGGGTTCGATTCTGTGCTGGTTCAGCATTTTCGGATTGGAAATTGTGGAAGTGCTTAATGAACACTAAGTTGGGAGGCGGCTCTGTCCCAGTGTGGGGATGTAATGCCAATAAGAAGAAGAAGAGAGGTAGTTTGGCCGAAAACGTCATATGCTGAACGTTAACGGCCAAAAATGTTGGCCAGATGGGCTTGTGGGCTTCGAAAGTCATTCGGTGAAACTCCGTTTTCCAATGCCACTTGGACGTTTTGGGGAAACGTTATAAGGTCGAAAACGGTTTGGCCGAATGTCATTTGCGTTACATACAGGCGAAGTGGTCATACGGTCGAACAATAATTGGTCGAAGAAGTTGTTTTCCCACTAGATTTGTCGGCGTTATGCCGAAATGTCACTATTATATTGACAAAAATGTCACCTCGTTCGGCTAAATGACTCTTTCCGCTTAATGAGCATTTCGACCAAGGGGCCGTACACTTATTACGTAAGCATTTTTTTTGGGCTTACCCCCTGGTAGATTGTTTCCATACAAAATATTTTTATTTATATGAAAGGTAAGATATTGACAGACGCCCTCACCCCATGGTTAAAGAAGATGCTTGGCCAAATGACCCTTTACCAAACCACCATTTCATCCAAACGGTATCAATTTATACCACGACTACTTTTCCGGCAATGACACTGTTCTGCCCAATGACATTATTAGCAATGACTATTTCAACCAAATGATTTGATCAGACGAGTTTCGATCAAAAAGCTGAACAACCGGTATACATGTTCTCGAACAGCTTTGGGCTTTGTGCTTAACCAAACGACACTTCCTCCGTCAAAAAAATTAATTTTAGGAATTTGAATTTTAGAAAATTAATAAACTTTCAAAGAAAAATTTAGCTTTCCACAAGAAGTTGGTCAAAATTTGCACGGATATATTATTTAGATTTGGACGAAAATCTTTCGAATCTCATCTGAAAGTTGTTTCAAAGTTTTATGGAAAGCTTTTTTGAAAACTAACGGAAATTGTATGACATTTCAAAAGAAATTGGAATTCTAATTTTGTTCTGAGAATATAAATCTTTGCACGCAAATTTTAATCGGGGAAAATTGACAGTGGCGGATAATTTTAAACGGCGGGCCATCGCAAAAATGTTGGCGGTAGACATAAGTTGTTGAGGAAGATCTGATCTCTACAAAATGCAAATCTGGAATTTCATCAAAAGCACCAGGATTTTAAATGTATTTGTTTTCATATTCTGAGTATTGATTTGATGTTTTTGTGGCTTAAACATGTTAACTGTGAATCATCCGAATCATCCGGAAAATTACAAATTATTAAATACCATCACAGAGCACCAATGTCGATGACATTATTAGAATGGGATGGTATAAACTCGTCTTAGGACAAGAACATATTCATAAAGCTTCAAAATAATTTTTTATCAAATGGAAACATTTTCTATTTCATTATTCCACTAAGGCAATGTGGCTCTGTAGTACAAAATATCCGTCTCCTATTCCACAAATGCCTTCCACGGATTCATTCCACACCCGTTTCAAGCATGTTTATATTGTTCCTGGATTGCTATCGAAAACATTTTCACCGGATAATTGACCACATTCTGAGTATGGTTTATATTGGGTTTATATATGATCACCTTGCCACTGAGTGATCCTTAGAAAATCCGAAACCATTTATCGTGAGTACAACTCAGTTTTTCTTACTGATGGAGCTGGTGTGTAATTACAATGCCCACTCCTTTAGAATAGCCATTTTATTCAATAAATATTCCGAGGACCATTTGGTGCATAAGTCACAATACCAATACCGTACGAATAAGCTACAAAGTTTCTAAAGAATCTCGGTGTTAAATAAAGTCTAAATTGCCTTTTTACGAATGTTTGGTTTGGATCCCTGAGAAATCTGGCTTTTTAATAAGTTCATATTATATTGGTAAGTATGGCTGCGTTTGCTTGTGTTATGTTGTGCCAAACACGGCTCAATATTTTTGTCTGGTATGATGGTAAAAATATGACTCGGATAATCAATTTTTTTAATTTTATTTAAGACACTTACACACAGATTCAGGTCAACGTCAGCCTGAAGTCGAGTCGCCCTCTGCTGTAATCTGAAAACGAAATGGCGTATGTCATTTCAAACATTTGCTCATTTTCAAATGAGTAATCACACGCAAAAAAAGCGTTCCCATCCGTGAACCAGCAAAATAATCATGCGATTTAATTCATAATTAACACATCATACGTTTCGAACGTTACAAAATAGGTGACTGTTCCTGAATCGTGACTGTTGTTCATGAAAATACAACGTGAACTCGTTAGTAAACGAATTCATGAATGCTGCGTACTGTTAATAACCATTTTGGAAAATGACGCATAGTCACTTATGATTAGAGCCCTAGCACCAAAGCGAGTAGGAATCGTTTAGAAATCGTATCTGATCTAAGACCTAGTTACTTTTGACCTATTTTCGCATTTAGTATTTAACGGAATGTTGAATTTTGCATTAGTAAGGTTTATATTTAACGATAATAGCTATTCGTCATAGGTTGATTCATGTTTGATTATAAACAAAATTAAAGTAATCGCGGCGGACAACTACCTCTTTATCACCTGTCCTTAAATAAAAAAATGCTAATAATTATATCAGCAAATGATTCACTCACACACTGATCCAGAGTTTCGTTTTCTACCCTACTATAAGATTGTTTTCCGATCCATCGATTTCAATATTTCAAATCTCAAGGGGATGATCATTCGAACACAATGCCGTCTGCCCAGGGCTGTCGTCTATCCAAACAAGCAAGAGGGTAAACAACCGCCACACTGTTTCAAGAGAAATCAGTCAAGCGCAAGGACTCAACACTCGAAGCTAATCAACGAGGAGAAGTCTCACTACGAGAAGATGCTCGTGTTCCTGGACGCCAAGCGTTTCCACATGGTTAAAATGATTAACACAATTGTGTGTTCCATTCACACAAAAAGTGTTGTGTTGTTCTGGGAGAGGCCCGTTTTGTGTGAATAGAGCACAAAATTGTGTAAAGCATTCCAAGTGTGCAGTTCTACACCTACGATGGTCCTAGCACAACTCATACTGATTTGGTTGCAGCAACTCAAATGTTACCAAATTTGGTTGGATATGAGTTACTGTAATTTCTGAAAGTCGTATTGCGTGCCTCAACGACGCACATGAGAAGCAACTGAAGGAAACTCTGGAGGACAACAAACATCAAGCATGGGGCAGATCTATATAATTACATAGTTGCCGTGAAAACCACCGTACTTACGCGTGCGTTAAGGACGATTTATGGACAAACTTCGCATATTTACGGGAAATCATGATAGAGTCCAATAATGGCGTCTATAATTCATACTTGCAAAGAATTTAAATACAGTCCCATCCGATTTTTAACAATTTGTTTGTCTACTCCCCGATTTTCAAAATACCGCTTTGGCAACATTTTCTTCCTGATTTTTGGCAACAACCTCGAAAATATTTTTTATTACTTTTTAGCTAAAACCTATTTATAATAATGTAATAGGATAAACAAACCCAAAAGTGTATGTAATTAAGGTTTATATGTATTATGGGCTCTGTAATGAATAGTGGGCACTTCTCACTGAACAATGACTCACCACTGTATTACCTCCATTGAACAATGTTCATTGAAACTTTCTCGCACAAGTGTATGAGCTTCCAAGATCTTTGAAATTGAATGTCCGATGATTCATGTTTATTGATCTTCAACGCTCACAAATGGAAGCTGATTGAGTGAAGCAAATCACTTGGTACACAACAATGAGCGTCGTTCCGGTGCGCTGATAGAAGAAGTACGCCGCATTCAAAATGAAGACCTCCATGAGTCTGAAAGTCTAGTACACTGAATAGGAGAAGTTGATACTTCTCGACTATCTTATCACCTTGAAAGAAGGGCGAAAAAGGAGAATACCTGATGTGGTTTGATTGTTTTGGTTTCATTGTACTAGAGCAAGGGGTACAATGCAAAATCGTTAAGTACATGGATACTCACCACGGGCTTGGTTGTTAGACGGTGTTGCTTATGTGTTGCATTAACTGCTATTGTTTATCACAGCAACTATCGCTCCTACTCATTGTTTGAAACCATCTGAGGTAGTTCTCTCTCATTGGCTGCATGAGTATGTGACTAAAAGATCAATGCTCACAATGCTCACACTTATCAATGCCTGCTCTCGTGTGTTCTGTTTGTGATGGGAAGTATCGAAGTGAGAGGATATTTGCAGGTATTTTCGTCCATCGTCATAGGGGCTAAACCAACGGAAGCAATGGTTTGCTAGAACTCCACTATAGCAGATCGTCTTCCTGAGCTCTGATTTGGCATGCATGAGTTTTACAAAGTGCCTTTATTGGTTTCGAGACTATGACGAATAACAAAATACCTACCTACCTCTCCTGTGAAGTTCCCATGAGATCGCTGGTAATTCTAGCCGCTTCGATAGGCGGAAAGGATGTCGTCACATGGTTTTATTTTTATTTATTCAGCCTAGTGCGGAAGTGGCCCTCTGTGGTACATACAGTCGTTCCGTCTACTGGTGTATGTTACCAGTCACGCAGTCTACGGAGGGTCCGTAAATCGTCTTCCACCTGATCGATCTACCTGATCGCTGCACATTATCTTCGCCTCATTGTGCCTGTCGATCGTTGTAAAGAACCTTTTACTTCCAAGTGCTCGTTGGTTCCACAAGTATTATCGAGATTTCGTACGTACGCTTTCCTGATACGTTGCGTCTCCGAATTTGTCTGCTGATATCGTTATCGGAGTTCAAGTGAGCCTCACACGAATTCTTCAACCACCTTGTTTTTGTGAAGCGTTGTCTTTTGAGCCTATTCGCTTCAACGTGTTAATACATGGAGACTGAGTACATGAGGTGCCACATCAGTGGTTGACTGCCATCGAGTGTCAGAGGTGGTGCGCTCAAAAATCCATTAAAGAATCCAAATGAACATTTAGTCATCTGAACTTCGATCGCTATTTGAATATAAAACAAATATTTTGTGACTAAAATTTATATGAATGTCAGATTGAAGTCAGTACTTCAACGCTGACTAATATAGAAACATTTTTTTATTACTACAATTTTTTGTATGACATGGCCAACGCTATTGTTAATTTCAAATATTATCTATTCAAATTTGTATGAAATTGGTTAATTAGTTGCATTACAGTATTGATTACCATTCTTGAGTTTGTTTGAATTTTGTTTGAGCTACAATCTCCAAGTTATGAATAATATCTCAAAAACGACAATTATGATGTAGGGGAACGGTTTGTCACTTCATCTCATAGCTCCTATTTCCATCCCATCAAAAACAAAGCAATGGAAAGGAATTTGGTTTGTTTATTATTTTTGCATTTTTTCAGAAGTGAGCACGCATGTTGACAAAAGAAGGACGAATTTGGTCCTGTATTTCTTTTGTTTAGGATGAGATGGATATATGTAGTGAGATGGAGATCGAACAGTTCCCCGGCATCACTCTAAACACACTCCACATACTTTGTAGTACATATTCTAATTATTTAGCTTCAACCATGCAAAAAAATTTGTATGAATTTTTTTCCTGTTTTATAAATCCCCATTTTGGCAACATAAAAATCCGGTCGTGTTGCCAAAATCGGGAAGGGACTGTATCTCTTTACGTCATTCATAAGTTCATGAACGGTAAAGATTAACAGTTCAACAGTAGGAGCAAAACAGCGTCTCTATGCGGAAGGGTTCTCAATAACATAAGCTCTACCTGAATCTGAGGAGGAGTAATCGGGCTACGGGATCCCAAAGAAAACGGTACCGAGGTGCGAGGGTGTAATTGGACACTCGCTTCTTGACTTTAGTCTAACTGCTGGTTATTAGCAAAGGGCGTAGCCGGAGGGCAGGGGGCCGTCGCCCCCCTAATTTGTGGAAAGATTGAACGGCACTAAAATGAATTCCTTTTAAACATGCGCACTTTACGTTCCAATCATATTCAGATATAAGTGGTTGAAATTTAAAAGATTCCCAAAAACTTATTAGGGTATGAAAGCTCAAAACAACTCGAAACATTTCTGGCTAAAGAATTCTCTTTGCAATTCTTCTAGTAGTCTTTAGGAATTTCTAAATTCTCCGAAAGTTATCCACAAATTCCTCTGAAAATCGTTCGAGAATTATTTTCATGTAATTGTAATTCCTTCTTATCTAGAAGACTCACTAATTTTTAGGAAAATCATAGAAAATTTCGAAGATTTCTTTTCTACTCTCCAAGTTTTACTTTAGACATTTCTTCGGCTATTTTTTCCAAAAAAAATCTGGGCATTTCCTTCAGGAATGTATTTGAGAGATTCTAAAATAACATAGAATTCACCAAAATACCAGTACCAGAAGTTTCTTCAGAAATTTATGACGGAAACTCGAATTGCTCCATCTTGTAAATCTATCAGAAATTCCTTCGGAAATTCTTCTAGGAATTTTCGGCATTCCTCCAAGAACTTTTTCAATTCTCCAGATTATCATCCAGGAATGTTTCCGAATACTTCAAGAAATCCTCTAGGATTTAAGTTTAAGTTTGGAATTTTTCACAATTACTTAGAACCTTTAAGAATTTATCTAAAATTTTAGAATTTATCCAGGAATTCGTCCAAGAATTCTACAAAATCTTCCAGATATTTTCGGGAATTCTTTCAGGTACGTCTCCAGGAATTCCTTCAGGATTTTTTTACGAGAACGGAATTCTTCCTGGAATTGTCCTAGAATTCTTCCGGACATGACTCGAATTTACTCAGAATTTATCTCGGAAATTAATTTGAGAGTTCCTCCAAGATATCTTCCAAGAATTCTTCAGAACAAACCTCCGGAATTTATCCGGTAATTTCTTCAGCACCATCTGGGAATAATTGCAGGATTTATATGGAATTTCCTTGGAATTCCTCCGGAAGGCTTCTCCGGGAGCTCTTCCAGAGTTTTCCAAGAGTCTGGGGAATTCCTCCAGGAACTTCAGGAATTTCCTGAGGATGTTTGGCAGGAATTTCACGGAAAAAGATTCGGAAATTCTCTAGAAATAATATTCACTGGCTGTTCCTCTGATACTCCGGACTCCATCAGTAGTTCTTCCGGGAATCTATCTGGGTTCTTTCAGCATCACTCAGCAACTCCCGGATGAATTGTTGGTGAATTACTCGAGGAACTCTCGGATGAATTTGAAGGAACTCCGGAGAAATTTATGAAGAAACTCCCGAGAGAATTGTCAAAGGAACCCCCGGAGGAAATTAATTTTCAATTAAAACTGCCGTTCTATCTATAGAATAATTATTGGAGGAAATCCTGGAGGAACTGCCGGTAGAACTCTGGAAGAATTCCTAGGAATTGTTGATAAACCCTGAGGATTCCAAGTGAAACCTTGAAGAGAATGCTTCAGGATTTCTTTGGAATTATTTAGAATTTTCCCTAAATCATTGCTGATTTCATTTTCAGTATAATTCTGTATAAGTTTTCTTAGAATTACTGGAGAATTTTTGAAATTTTCACAAGAAACTTATTCGAAACTTTCGAAACGGAAATTTAATGGAATTTATAGAACTGAAAATTTTTCATGAAATTTCAGGAATGTTTATCACATTTCATGAATTTAACGAATATTCTTGGGAATTCCACGGATCAATTTTTTCAGAATTTTTTATGAGTAACAGACGAAAGAATTATCGAAGAATTCCTGCAGAACTTATTAATGAGTTCGTGAAGATTTTCTTGGGGTAAATAATGGTGGAACTTTGGATCAATTCCCGGCGAAATTTATGGTGGAATTCCTGACGCAAATGTCGAAGGAATTCCTGCGAAAAGCTTGCATATTGTTTTTTCTGCCTATTTTATAATAAATATAATTTCAGAGATTTGTTTAAAAATTCAGATGTATGGTTCTAGTTTTCAAATCTTATGAAAGACTGCAGGATTGTTTATAATAATTTTATAGCCGATTTTATATTCTTTCTGAATATTAAGTTCGTTAATAATTTTCTCACTTTTGTTTAAAAATATCTGATGAGCAAATATCAGGTATTTTAAATCTCTTTCTTTGTTAAATAAACTCACAACGCGAACGTTGCATTTGAGCGTGAATGTGTCATGTTTATTGGTGTTGCGTTTTAGTACGAAACGCTGGCTTCAACGCCCAGCGCGACGTGCAACTCACTATTATGATCCAGCCTTTACTGTTGGTTGTGGATTTGGTTTCAAAGTTTTGAACTTTGAAGGAATATGCAAGCACTAATATTCATGTGTTTTTATAAACTACTGTAAAACTACGAATCAGAAGACTCCAAAAAGATGCCCCTACTGAAATTTGCTACGCCATGAGCAATCCATCTCTTGGGAAACATATTGGATCCTATGAACGTAGAAAGTGTTTTTGAGATTGGCTCTAGGATAGCTGCTGAATGGCTATCTGATGGAAGATTTCTCTTGTGAATTATATGAAAAACACTCAACGGATAGAATGTTTTGCAATGCGAGCACGAGCTGACTCGGCGAACTTCGTTTCGCCAAAAAATGCTCAATCTCTGATACATTTTTTTTGCGTTCACAATTTATTTGGAAAACAAATTGGTTCTTCGGAATGATTTTCCATTTTTTTTTCACAGTTTTGCCATAACTTAGTACCAATCGATCGTTCCATTATCGAATGATAATGCCAATTTTGTGTTATATTGTACAGATGATCAAGATTTAAAATTCTCAAATCGAAGTGATTGGAATTTGAGATATATTTTTTCCAAACTCATTGTGAATAGAAGAGGAAAATTGGGAAAATATATAAAAATTTGCCAGAATTGGGATCTCTATTTTTGAGTGATGCGCGGTCGTACAAATGCCAACTTTGTTTTATATTGACTTTAACCGTGTAATTTCTTGCAGAGGATCGTCAATTCGTTTGTAATCTTGATCCTCAGTACGGAAAACCGATAAAAAACGAACAGTGGGTAATGTCTGTGACATAACGCTAAGTGGACGTAGACTGACTTGACCACGCCTTTTGATACATAATATGTCCAAATTTCTCACATCAACTATTTTCGATAAAATCGGCGTTGCATCCATTCTTGGCAAAATCTTCATCAAACCGACACAGAAATCAAATCTACCTCGAACAAAAATCATCAAAAAAATCAGGAAGTATCTGTCCGGCACGAAATATTAGCTCGACAGTGGCAACCTTCCCACAAAGGACTGCTGAAATAAACCACAAGTTGGCTCAGCAGAGGATGTGACTATCCCAGCCCTTCCACTGAAAGGCCTTCTAATCCGAAAGGATAGCGACTGAAGGAGAACATTATTTTAACTCTTAGAGCCTTGAAGAAGCGTTTGCTTTTGGCTTAGTGTAAAAAGTAAGAAACGATCTTTTTCAAAAACCGCGAATTTCTAGTGATGGTAAAAGACTGAATGCTCCCGAGCGAATGCACTTTTCATTTATACTACTTAATTTTGAATCTTCTGCTTCCAATTCAGGGCCAATCGCAGTGTCTTGTATCCCGCTTCTTTGTCAGCCAAAGCTATCGCATTAACGCGTTCGAGAAGAGCTTCTTCTTTTTACGCTTGTTGCTCGCTGCGGCGTCTACATTTAACGGGACTTTCGCTTGATACAGGCCAATAAGCCGGGCAAGCAACCTAGAATTGCAGTTCAGGTGGGAAGTAGGTTTTTTCTGAGACAACATTGTTAGTAGTAGAAGCAGGAAACACCCGGACATGGATTTGGGTGATAAGATTTAGAATTCATAACATGGGACGATCATTCAGTCACGTTCGCTTTGTGTGCGGCAGTATCAAACAATGTTTTTCTACATATTTTTTTATCAATGACAATATTGCATTGATCAATGAATTGATATTTAACGTATTTGCTTAGAATTTAGTTTTGGGTCGCGGATTTGGCGCAGAATGGATTTTCATGTCGCACGGAAATGGCGTGGATTTGATTTTAGTCGCGATTTGGCGCGGGAAATATTTCAGGATCTCCCTAATAACCCTGCAATTTCTATTCCGAAGGGAATTGAAGGCTTTGATATTGATCTCTATCATTGGCTCTCTGAAGAACCTGTTGTTTTTTGACATACATGCTGCATCATGTGGCTTTTCTTCACCCTGTCTCGGCTCATCACCGATGCCGGCCGGTCTCGGCTGACTCTGCTGCTGCTGCGGTATCTGCTGCTCATGCGCTTTGTCGGGTCTGTAGGTGGACTGCTGCTGTACTGGCTAGGTTTCGGCTGATGATGGTGGCTTCGGTGACTTCATTCCCTGCTAAAGGTGTGAGTCTGTTCAATCGATGATGCGGTTGTTGCTTGTCCCGGTCAGAATGAAAGGAAAAATCGCGCGTTGCGCCATTTATGAGCCTTCGGCAGACCCAGGGCTGCTCATTCGCTGGTGTCTGCACCAATAAGAACGTGTAATGGAATGCAAGAATTATGCGGTACACATTTTTATAGGTTCCTTGATCTCAATGTTTTCATTGAAAACAGTTTCATGCCTATTGAAAGAAGTTTTTCGGGGCTTATCAAGCATGGACATGAAAGGCATACTTAAAATCTGTCGATTGAGGGGCTTACCGCAGAAATTCGGCCACTGAGACGAACGCTATTAAAGTTTAAAATCTTTCAACACAGCGTAACGCGGTCGATTTGAATATTTTGAAATGACACCCGGTATAGTAAAGAGAGACGTAAGTCCTACGTCAACATTAGTTTTAGAGCGCACACTGGCGGTTCGGAATATGAGTCATGTTCAGAATTTTAGACAAAACGGTAGGCGCCCTTTGTTGTGATTAACAGCTTCCTGAGCTTCTGAGCCCCAAAAATATATTAAACCCTCTAGCAGATTCCGTTTATATGCCAAAGCGTCATCGTTGAGTAGTGATGTTGTCGACCGCGAGATTTATGTGATAATAAATGTGTATTTCAAAATCGTTTCAAAGAACTTTTATTTAGTGAAAGGTGTCTTTGAATTGTTAGATGGGACCAATCAATCTAATCTGATCTAAAATGTTTGAATTCACTCGTCGAACCCTTAGTTGAACGGAATCTATATATGAAGAACAACAATGGACTAAGCCAGTGGGGATGTGTGTTTACTAGTTGAATATTCAATTTGGACTTCGGCCATTTTTGATTTTGGACCTATCACAAGGAATAGAAATGGACAAAATAGAGATGGGAATAGTCTATTAGACTCGTGAAATAGACTCAAGCAACTACAGATGGTGACCCTGACGCTTTGTGTAGCTATCAAAATGATTTGCCCTATGACCTTCAATATTTTGATCTTGTTGTACAAATCCGTTCGACTATATATGTTTATACCAGTTTTGATTATTCATTCAGTCGCTTCGTTTTACTACCACAGTACTCTTCATAATTAATGGCATGAAACAAGATACCTCACGGCACGAGAAAACGGAAACGATGAATATTGCAAGTACCATCCGGAACGATAGAGAAATGCGCCTGATTGGCCTTTTAGAAAATTCAATATTTCCTACAATGGGAATCAGCACTTTCTATAATCCCATCATGAAATCGCAATTACGGCCAGTGCCTATCCAGACCGAACGCCGGATGTAGCGAACGTGACTTCAAAGAGTGTCGTTAAGTGTCCAACGTGGGCGGAAAGGATCCAAATAAAGAATGATTTCTCCTGAGGACCCTGGGAGAATTTCACGCCAAATTAAATAAGATGTTTGTTGAATCGATTCGCAATGCAATCAAAGTTTATCCTTTCTGTTCGCCGCTCTCCGCTGATTGAGATGTTTCGATTACCACGTCACCCTGAGGGAAATTTATGATATTTACCAAACGATACTAAGCCATGCAAAGAAACCAAACGGCGGAAAATCAGAAACCCAAAGACAAAATGAAAGTTCGCGAAACGGAAGTTGGAGATACTATCATTGATGAGTCATTATGGAATCAAAATTGAGTAATATACTACTCAATAAATGATGATTTGCAGAAGCGTTCCATCAAATAGACAATGCGAATAAGTCATCTATCATGCATTTACAAACAGACTCAGTTATGAATCATCAATTGAAGTAGTACACTCAAATTTGAGTTGTCCTGTTTTAATGAAAATGATGATTGATCATTTATAGTTCATTTTACTGTATTCTGATCTTTTCGCCTCGTTCGCTTTTCGGATCATAACATTACAGAGCGCATCGGTATTGATATCGTCAGAAAACTTTATTTTCGGATGGTTTCTTTTTTTTTTCTTCTCTTTGGTAGACAACTTTTCCCTAACGCGTATCACTTTGTCCAAGTGATGTTTAACCTTTCGCAGATCCGATAAGCCTCGTAAATTAGTTATCACAGTCTGAAGGGTTTTATTAGTCGGACGCTCACGTTAACTCTATCTCGCTTGCCTACAGCATCGTGCATAAACGAGCACTGTAGTTGGTTATGCCAGGTATGTTCCATTTTCGTTTAAGAATGTCTGATTTTTATTGTGTTTACTTGAGGTAAGTAAGTATTTGAGGAATTATGCGGAGAAAAGGCGTTAGGCTTTACATCCAATCCAATAAGACGATAGGCAATTAGTTATTTTTAATTGTGGGATATTTAACGATAACAAAGTTAAAAGTTAAAGATAGGGATAAGCCCGGGACTCGCATAGTTCTGGTTTATACACGTTTTGTTAATAAACGTGATTTTTTAAGAAGATGAAATGTTTAAAACGAAGCGACGAATAGTATAAATATCATCCATGATAATGTCAGTGATATCATGTCATATAACAAAATACCTTTCATGCTGCATCACTGATTGCTTATCAAAAACATCTCCAGTTGGGGTGCGAAGTTAAGCATAATACGTTGCGAAAATTGACGTTTTTTAAATTATTTTAATATTCAAAATGTTAAATATCCACAAATCTTGAAAATGCCAGAAACATTTTTTTTAAGATCCTAAAGTTTAACAAAAAAATATTTTTAGTTGTTAGCTGTTTAATTTTCTAAATTAAAAAATACTTTCAATCGGTTAGCACGTACTGTCCTGGAACGCTCATGTTGGCTTCCTCAGGTTGTGTACTGCAAGCAATGGTTTAACGTTATTGTTGTACAAAACACAACAGCGTGCATTCTCGAGTGCCAAAATTCAAGAATCAGAAAATCGTTGGAAGAATATAATTTATAATAGGCACCACTTGGGCCTATGAACCCGATTCCCGGCTGTTTGGAAGGTTTATGATTGATAATTTGAAAAAAAGTCTCCCATTTATTTCGCACAATACTCATTAACTTTCAACCATTTATTTCACTCCTAATTGATCCATTTATAAAAATAAAATGTAGATTCATAGTATTTGCCTTCTTTGCAAAACTACTGAGCGGAGTGAGTCTTCCACTTTTACAAAACAGTATCATATAAACACCTACCTGAAAATCGTCAAGTTCTCGAACAATCATTGCTTGAAGGTTGCCAAACTAACGCACTTCAATCTTTCCATTTGTTCATTTACCAGAACTTATATAAAATATTAGAATAAATTGAAATGCATCCTCAAATCGCAAAATTTATCTCGGCTTCAGAACGTCAAAAGGCCAGGAGCCTCTTTAGTTTGAAAAAAAATCCTTAATCGTTAATAGGAAAACTGTCTAATACGTTGACGCTATTATGTTATTTATAATGCTCTTGATTTCAAGAAGTGAAAAAATATAGTTTTTAAGTATTTGGAAGAAATTTGGATAAGTGAATGAATCTTTTCAACCAAACAAAAGTTATTATAAATAATACCATCTGGCATCATGTTGTCGTAGAACGTGCATTTTTGTTTACGGCGCAATTTCTACGTCCTGAGAGAGAAGGAGAGTAAAATGTTGAGAGATTGAGTAAATTTTGCTTAACCGGGAAGTGGTTTGAAGTGTGACGGAAATGCAATCGCTATGACTGAAATGAGTACTGCACCTCGTTAATTTAAATCAATTAGAAGCTTTTTTTAACGATGTTCAGCAAGAATAGCTATTTTTTAAGCAGAATTGAACCCTATTGCAGGCACCCAAGATTCAGAAAAATTAGCTTCCTGTCATAAATATCAATTAAATAATGCAGTCGTATGCATGTTAGGCCTGGAATGGGGTAAGAAACCCTAATTATTCATTAAAATTTTTAATTTTGAAATATTTTGCAAATTTTATAACTTCTTCAAATAAAATATATATAAAAAAATATATATAAAAAAATGAAAAATTTTAAAAATCCAAAGGATTAAAAAATTCAACATTTCTAAAAATTTTAAAATTAAAATATAATTGATATCTACAATTCTTATAAATGTACATAAAAAATTATTTTTATCAATTTTTTTTCAAATTTTGTATTCAATAAAAATCTATGGTTTTTTTTAAATTTTTATATGTAGAATCAAGCCAGCTACGTTATCTGTAACAAAGACAAAAAAACAAAATTCTTAAAATTTTGGCCAATTTAATTTAAATTTTGAAAGTTCAATTTTTTATAGATATTAAAAAAAATGTTTTCTTGAATCATTTTTAAAACTTGAATTCTTTTTTTATTTCTTTGCTTTGAAAATTCCAAAATTGGAAAGCTTTAAGAATACTTAAAACTTAAAAACAATAAAATCTTTAAAAAATATTAATTTCATATTATTTTTTGCCTTTCTCGTATACAAAGTATACGTAAAGGCTATAGGATCACTCCAAAACCGAACTTTTGATAGAAGGCTCGGAGACCCATAGTTATATATCAATCGACTCAGTGACGAATTGAGGTGATGTATGTATTGTGTTGTGTGTGTACAAAATGTAGACCACTTTTTGGTACTTACATTATTCGATTTGTCGCAAAAAGTTGCAGTCGACGCGGATTGGGTCTAGTTGTTTCCTATTGAACATTGACCTATATCGGTCATTGTGTTTCAAAGTTATTGAAAAAACATTGTTTTTCTGCCAAGGGTCCCCCCCTTGGGAATCTTTCTTCAAAAGCGAAAAAAAATTTTTTTTTCAAAGATGACTGCAAATGCATATGAATTGATGGAAAATGCAAAATCTATCCCCCTAAAGTGCTATTTCGACCTCTTATGTTTTTCTTATTTTTTAATGGCTGGAAAGCACTCAACGTAGGTGGATTGATCTGCTTTATTCCAAAGTTAAAAAAAGGTCTCAAGAAATGGAAATTATTAAAAAATATTGTAAAGAAAAATAAAATACTTTAAATAAAAATTAAATGTCTTTAAAAAAATCGAATTAACAACATTAAAATTTTATTTTTGCCTTTCTCGTATACAAAGTATACGTAAAGGCTATAGGATCACCCAAAACCGAACTTTTGATAGAAGGCTCGAGACCATAGTCTTATATACCAATCGACTCAGTTTGACGAATTGAGGTGATGTCTGTATGTGTATGTATGTGTGTGTGTGTGTGTGTACAAAATGTGAGATACACTTTTGGTACTTAGCATAATTGATTTGTCTCGCAACAGTTGCAGTCGACGGATTGCGGTCGAGTTGTTTCCTATTGAAAATTGGCTCTATCGCTCATTGCGTTCCAAAGTTATTGAAAAACATTGTTTTTCTGCCAAGGGTCCCCCTTAAAAAAAATTCAAAACGAAAAAAAATTGTTTTCAAAGATTGCAGCAATGCAGGACCGCAAATGCATATGAATTGATGGAAAAGTGAAATATATCCCCCAAAGTGCTATTTCGACCGCTCTTATGTGTTTTTCTTATTATTTTAATGCGCGAGAAAGGCACCACCAACGCTAGGTGGATTGATCTGGGTTTTTTTGAAAATTAAAATTTTTAAAACATACAAAAATGTTTCAAATGTTTTAAAATATCCATACTTTTCAGTTTTATTTGAAATTCCATTTTGTTAAGAAAAATTATGAGCTTTTAGTGGAGTTTATCTTATGGAATTTAATTTATTTATTACTGACGATACGTATTGATTCAAAGTAAGATCGTCTTCATGTCTCGTACTCGTACTCAAGTCGAGCGCTACGAGACACTGAAGATGACTTACTGTTGAGGTGAAATACGATCTGTCAAGATACAATTATGGTGGAATTAATGGATTGTACAAATTCGTCTTAGGACAAGTGTTGAAATTCATTTTTTTTATTCGAGTTATATCCTAACTTTTCTTAAAATTTGAATTTTCTAAAATATTAAATTTTTTTCTCAATGTATGAATTTTTTTCTAATTTATTTTTTCCAAATTTATTTTGTTTTGAAATTTTAAGAATATTCACGATGTTGTTTGAACTAAATAATCAAATGGTTAGTAGGAAACTAGGAAAATCTGAATTAAAAGTTCACGATTTTTTTTCATTCTGATACTTCAAATTTCAAAATAAAAAAATATTAAATAATGTATAATTGTTTTCAAATTGTCAAGTTTTCAAAACACTTCATTGTTTTAAAATTGTTAAAAATTCTAATTTTTCAATCAAAGTTAGCAAAAGTTCAAAAGTTTCAAACTCTATGAATTTTTTTTCATAAATTGTAAAAAAATAATAAATTTATATATTGTAGTTTCGGATAACTTCTGAATATATTAGAAAAATGTTTGAAAAGTTAAAATTCTTAAAATATGTGAAAATTTAAAAATTTTCAAAGATGTCTAAATTTTAAAAATTATCGAAAAGTTGAATTTTTTTTATTTAGTTTTAAAATATTGATTTTTTCAAAATTTGTTAATTATCTTTCAATATATTATATTTTAGGATATTTAAAAATATCCAAAACATGAATACATCTAAAAGACAAAATAAATATAAATAATTCCTTAATTAATCAACTGAACGCCTAAAATTTTAAAATTTTAAAAAGGTTTTTAAATGTAAATTTTGAAAATTCCGAATTAAGTTAATAATAAAATAAGTTTTATATTTTTTAATGTGAGAATTTAACAAAAAAACATTGAATTTGACACATTTTTTGAAACATGAAATTTTTTTAATTAAGGTAATTATATATTAAATAAAAATGAAAATTATATTCAAAATTTCAATGTTTTCAAATTTAAAAATCAAAAGTTTCAAAATCTTATAATTTATAAGATTCTCAAAATTAGGTTTTATTTTTTTTCTATTTTAAAATTTTTAAGTTTAAGTTTTTTCAGGTTTAAAAAATATTTGAAGTTGAAAATTTAATTTTTTTTTAAGAATCGTAGTAAAAATATATTTTTTAAATATTAAAATTTTTAAGTATTCAGATATTCTAAAATATTTTACACTTTTCTTACTTTCAAAGTTTTCAAAATTTCATAAAAGTTTAAACTCATTTTTTTTTTTATATTTTGAGATTAAATTGTTTTAACGAATAAAATCTTGAAAATTTCTGTTGTTTTACTAAAAAATTATTTTTTGGTTATTTAAATATTTAAAACGTCAAACGTTCAAAACTCAAATGAATTATAAAAAATTTGGAGAGAATATTATTTTATTTTACTCCTTAAAAATTAAAATTTTAGAATATAAATACATACCGCATATCTACAAAAATATAAAAAAATAAAAAAATAACAAATAAAGGTTTTAAAATTCAACATTTTTAAGAATTTAAAACTTTGTAGTTTGAAAAACATAATGGTATCTACATTTTTCAAAAATTTATTCAAAAATGTTTTTTTTTTCAAATTTTCATATGTAGAATCGAGCCAGCCACATCTTCAACGAAGACAAAACAAAACTCTTCAAATTTTGACTTATTTTAATTTTTCTAAAATTCCGAAATTAGGCCGTTACAAATATTTAATTCACTTTTTGTCCTACTGGTCACCGAAAATCAAGAGGGGGATAATAAAAATAAATTGAAATGAAAAAATCAAAAAATCCTCGATTTGTTAAATAAGTTTTTAAAATCCTCAAAATTATCCAAATTTTATTTTGTTGCCCAAAATATTATTTTTGGCAAAACAAACTGAGGGGAAAAATAGATTTTGAATTTTGTATCGGCCTTAATAAAATTTAAAATTAAAGTTTCTTGAGCCATTTTTAAAATTTGTTTCCTTTTTCATTTTTTTGCTTTAAAATATTAAGAATTTTAAAATTTCAAATACTTTTTAAATTTTTAAATTTTTATTTTTTTTGTTCTTAAAGTTTAAAAAGTTCAAGATTTCAAAAAATGAAAATATGTTATTAAAAAAAGTATTTATAAACAATCAAAATTTTCAAAAAAAAAATCGATTGTCTTTAAAAAAATGTCCAACTGCTAATTTTAAAATTTCAAAGAAGTTTTTGAAAAATTCAATTTTTTGCAATTCATGATCTTAATATCTGGTTTACAGTTCGTTTTTGAGTGATAAATCGGCCTACTTTTCCATACCAACGAAATGGGTGCTTTAATGAACATTGTGCAACTCAAATGGGTTGCATAATATTCATTATAACTCTCATTTGGGTGCTATAATGAAAAACCAATATCAGAGCTGAGTTAGCTTGGGTAAGTGTTCAAATAGTGTATTCTCTGCGTCGCGTAATAAATGAAATAGTTTGATGGACATGACATCAAAAATTTCCAAAGGCAAGAACATCTATCGCTTCAAGGCTTATCGAACTTTGCAATGTGGCACGGAACATGGAATCTGATTGTTCTCTGCAACATACAATTTATTGGCAAGAACGACTTGGAGTAAATTAGACTGACAATTTTATAGATTTATCAAATTAAGTCCATTTATCGTCATTGCAAAATAGCGTGCAACTCGTTAAAACTCGTTTTTTCAGCACTCGGCAAGCCCTGTTGATAAACGTACAACTCGTACTGAAAAAATCATCTTTTTGCAACTTGTTGCACAAACTACTATTTTCGAATCTTTAAAATTTACAAAAATGTTTTTAATATTCAAAAATTTCCATACTTTTCAGTTTTGTTTGAAATCTCCATTTTAACAAATATCATGTTATGAACCATAAATCAATTTTAAAACATCAAAGTTTTCTAAAATATTGAAATAATTTTTTTTCTCTATATGTATATCAAAATTTTTTTTTCAAGAATATTCTGCGATGTTATCAAATGGTTGAGTAGGAAACTTAAAATATCTGCTAAATAAATTAATAAATCTTAAAAAATCATGAAATTTACGATTTTTTTTTCATTCTACTGTACTTCAAGCTCTTCAAATTTTTAAAAGTTAATAATAAATTTTCAATTATTCACTAGTTAAAAAAATCATAACCTTACTTTTATTTTTAATTTGCAGTTTTTGAAATTTTGAAATGTATTCAACTTTTTTTTTAATTTTTATGAAGTAAAAATTTTGTAGTAGGTACTTAAAATTTTTAAAGCCTTGATTTTTAAAAATTTAAAGGTGTTTTCAAAACTATTGAAATTGTAAATTCATCAGTATTTTTGTATACCTTTAAAATTGTTTTTTTTTTAAATGTTCAAAATGTTAAAATAAATATAAAAAATACTCAGATAATTTTTAATGTTTTTCAAAGTCTCAGAAATTTCAAAAGTTTAAAAATATATATATTTTTTGAAATGTCTTGATAAATTATGGTGTGCCCATTTTTTTTAAGTTTCCGAATTTTCAAATCTTTTTTTTTATTTTTAAAATTGTTAAAATTATCTAAATTTTTGATTTTCCAATCAAAGTTATCAAAAGTTTAAGAATTTCAAAAACTCTTTTAAAATTTATTAAATGAATCGTAAAAAATATTTGAAAATTTTGGAAATTCAATTTAAAAAAAAAAACAGTCAAATTTTGTAAGAAGGGAAATAAGGAAGAAGGCATTATATGACAAAAAAAAGTTATTCAATAAATTTTGCTAGGGAGGTTTATGCGCCTGTGAAACTTCAGTGGCCAATATTTTAACAGCATTTGATCACTTCTACAAAATGTATGGGTTGGAACATACCTGGCATTACGTCGAATTAACTAAATAACGAATTTCCACTACTATCACCTACCGTTCGTCTTGTTTCTCGTTATATGGCAGCTTATTTTTTGTTCTAAACTTTATCTATCTCAGCTAATCTGTCTTCTCTACAAATTACACTGGCTTTTGTTGCAAGAATCAGTGTGGTAAAAACCGAACCGTGCTGTTTGTGTGCTCTCATCACGCTGTCAATTAATAATTCAACTGTACAACAACCTAGAAATCCTGAATCGTTATCGTGGCTATAAGAATATGAAAACGCTCTGCAGAATGGAACTGAAAACAAAGATATTAACAAAATTACATCGAACGGAAGTAAACCATAGTGAACTAATGAAAAACAGGATAATCTCGGATGTGCTTTTTCGCCTTGTCGTCATCTTCCTGGGCGTTCATTTTTTGCGCCGTGCTCCTTTCTTGCTGGCGGCGGGTTCTTCTGGCAGTGGTTCCTCCGCCACGAAGCAGAGTGGCTGGCCGAACGCACGAGACGAGAGCATAGTGTCGTTTTCCTCGGCTGGAAGATTGTTTTCACGCGCAAAGGAGATACATATTTATTAAGGCGTGAACATTCAAGCGCGCTCGAAACTGAGGGGTGAAGAGTGTGAGGAAGTTGGGCACACGTACTCGCAACACACGCACGAAAGGCGCGAAATCTTCCGGTGCTTGTTCCAGTGCGTGACAAAATCGGGTGAGATCTGAAGATATGCGAAGCGTTGGTTGAGTGAAGCAGGTGACAATCATGCCAGGAATTGTATATTGTTCCAATTCGAAATGAGTATTACGTAATGTATACTTAGTAAAATCGATTATATACTTAAGGTTAGTTATGAATGGCGCACGTTGGAGGTCCGTGACGGATGATTTCTTTAACCATAAGTATTGTTGATTAGTATTTTTACTAACAAAGAAAAACTGGTTCATCTAAAAATATGTCCCCCGTCATTAACTGCACAACCTTCATTCAACAGGTATCTTCACCCGTTTGAACGAGCCGAGGAGTAAAGTTGCAACTTCCAACAATAGTCACAAATTGCAATGGATTCAATTTTTTGACATAATCCCAAGATTCAAAAATGAGAGAAAGCCCTACCTCATAAACACCAAATTAAATCAATGCGAGAAACTGAACAGTATACGTAGACGTGATGGAACAATTAAACACCGAAAATACAACAGTTAAGTAGGACTAGATAAGGTACCAGGGTGTTGAATGCTCGGACATTCCAGTACGGGGAGGGTGATTAAAACTTTGTTATTTCTAAGGATCACACCAACCAACTGATGTGCACACAGAGTTAATACGACACCAATAGAGAGAAAGAGGGATTTTTTTTTGCTATCTGCTGGTTTCGCAGCAGTTGGTCAATTACTTTCTGGCAGTGAAATTGAACGATTCTGGGTTAAACGCATTCTCAGCATTCCGAAGCCGGACATGGGGCGGAAGCCGGCGAACAATTTCCTTTTCGTCCCTGAGTCTATAGCAGACGCGTTTCCCGATGAAGTCGACACCGAAGAGCCAGCAACATTGGGCACCGGAAACCGCAAGTCTGGCCGGTTGGTAAGCATGGGAAAATGTTGGAAGTCGATTGTGTGATTATCAAAGCTATTGGAAAGGAAGAACAAAGCCTGTCAATCAAGTACCCGTAAAGCAATGAAACTAGTTTCGATGGAATTATCTCCAGTTGCATAGTTACCATAAAAGAGTAATCGTAAATTCTGTTCTACAGTTCAATATGGTTCTAATGGTTTAATCCATTCTGGTGGATCTTGGATATAAACATAAAAAGTTCATACTAATGCTTTTTAATCATTAACGCTTGTGGTGTTCCTTGACAGCTGTCCAATAGAACGAAATATTTGTAAACATACTTTACAAACCGTCTAAGACGAATTAAGTACGAGACGAGTACGAGGTCTAAGACGACCACACAGTTGTGGTCGAAATACGTATCTGCAAAGATAACGAAAATTAACTGGTGGAATTAAATGGACAGTACTTAATTCGTCTTAGACGGTTTAATTCATTCCACTAAAAGAGCTTAATATATTTTTCTGATACTTTACATTGTATGCTCCTGCAACCACTTTTGAGTGAGGTTTGAAATGTGGCCCTGAGTACCATCTTGTTAATACCTTCGGACTTTTGCAATGTAGTATCGAAGGTTAAGTTGTGCAATACAAAAATGTAGCAATTTTTTTTATCTGTTCACTCCAAATTTGAACATGAAATTTTTCAGTGTTTTGCACAAGTGAATCGTGTCGCAGTGCTTGGTAGTTCTAGAACATGACTTTCACCACAGAGGCAAATTTTAACATCATCTCAATTGATTTCCATTTATTAAAATATTGAACTTCTCCGAAGAAACCAGTTTCATTCCTCATTTGTTTAAATTATTTGATTGACAGGTTATTGGTGTAGATAATTAACATTCCAATATTGGGATCGATCGTTGAACGACGCGTATTTCTTCTTCATACTCACAACTCACATAAAAAATGTATATCATCACAATATCATATTCGGCTTAACTACGATTGCAATACTACTTATGAGATAAAATATGGATATGCTGAATAATATGACGATACGGATGAGGGGGTGTGCAACAAAACTACACATTCTATTTACAAATTCGAAACTGAGACTACGTAATCTACGGCTTCCAGCAGTGGAATCGGCAACGATTCGGCAGCCACCCAAAAACTATGACCGAACATATAAAAACAAAAGTAAAGAAAATGCAAGACCTTCAGAATGCAGAAAGAGATAAAATAGGAGCGGAACGGAAAGCCTCTAGTGAGTTGCGAGTTCAATGCGGACCTGAGCTGGACATGTCGGTCGTGGTCGGCGCCGAGAGTCCCTGTTTTTGCGGTTGGTAATTTGGCCCCTGAGATTTGGGTGGTCCCCTCCTGGGTGTTCGATCTGGATAATCAGGCACATTGACTACAGGTATTTCTAGCTGGGGATTGCTAGCACCAGTCATCGCATTGGCATCACTAGTAGTTGTAGTGTTGGCTTGAGCTTTCGACTCGGCGGCGGCTTTGCCGCTGGAAATTTCGTTAGCCTTCTTTAAGACCTGATAGATTTGATCGATGTCGGTCGGTTCTGTGGGCACGTGTTACAATTAATGAAAGCAAGTATGTTACAATCTGAGATGGGAAATTAAGTGATGATTGACTTAAACAATAAATTTGTGCAAGACCCAGTTTTTCTTTGATCCTAATACACATAGCAACACATGTGAGAATGTTAGTTTCTGAAGTTGTGATCGTTAGATATTTTAATTTGTTTAAGACAGTGACACCAATGTTTGGCTTTGAGATGTAAGAGGGCCGGCTGACTACCTCTATTTAATATACCTAACTCAAGCGATCCCAATATTGATAGTTTACGTGATGTCTGTTCTGCTTCATCTACCCCTACATAAATAATGATGAATGAATTTGTAATTCAATGAGAGTGTAATTCGTATCACGCGTTGATGTTTGGTCGCATCCAGTGTACTTAATTATTCGTGAGATGGAACCAACAATTTTAATGCACGAATGAATACTAGAACTAGGACAATACAAAACGACTTACTTTCCTCCTCCAGTTCGGTGCGGTTCTCGATCTCGGATGTGCTCTTCTGGCGCCGGAGCAGCTTTTGCTTGACTTGGCATTTCGGCAGCTGGGATGCACAATCGGCGTGCACGTTTACCTTGCATATTCTGCAGCGAAGACCCTGCCGCGTGTGACCTGAATTTGAATAGATAAAAACATGACTCATTTTAACGATTGTTTTGCCATAGTTAAAGGCAGTTGCTGCCATTCGTTGAGAACTTTGTGCAAATGTGAAGTTATGACGCAAAAGGTAGTTGCATCAAAAGAAAAGTTTGCTGTAGTTCACCGACAAACAAAACCCTTCCTTATTATGCTTTTTCCTGTGCTTTAAATAATTCAATGAAAAATAGCAGTTTTGTTAATCGCTTTAAGTAATGGAATAAGACCGAAAAATATAAGACACTACTAGAATTCTACATTCTAAGGACGTTCAAATGACGAGACTGTCAATTTTAATGAATCTGTTCAACTGCTAATACCAGAAAGAATAAATTACAAACAAAATTTAATTCCAAAAAATTTCATCGAATATTTAGAAACATCGACAAATTTCGGAGTGTCTTAGCAATTCATAACTGATCATGACAAGTCCTTTTTTTCACTACCAGACAAATGCGTTTTGCGGCAGCACTTGTTGAAAACAACTTTTTCATCGTTTTTTTTTTTCAAGCTAAAAAAAGTCCATTGTAATATTTTTATACGAAAACTCACAGGCAATCATTTTAAGACTTTTTGTATTATCACGTTAAGCGAAGATTATGTAGATTGCATTGTAATTCATTTATCTACTTCTAAGTAATATGCCGAAATTATTGGATGGCTGGACTTGGATTGGATTTAGATTGGATTTGAATTGGATTTGGATTAGATTTGGATTGTATTTGAATTGGATTTGAATTGGATTTGGATTGGATTTGGATTGGATTTGGATTGGATTTGGATTGGATTTGGATTGGATTAGGATTGGATTTGGATTGGATTTGGATTGGATTTGGATTGGATTTGGATTGGATTTGGATTGGATTTGGATTGGATTTGGATTGGCATTGGATTGGTTTGGATTGGTTTGGATTGGTTGGATTGGTTTGGATTGGTTTGGATTGGTTTGGTTGGTTTGGATTGGTTTGGATTGGTTTGGATTGGTTTGGATTGGATTTGGATTGGTTTGGATTGGTTTGGTTGGTTTGGTTGGTTTGGATTGGATTTGGATTGGTTTGGATTGGTTTGGTTGGTTTGGTTGGTTTGGATTGGTTGATTTGGTTGGTTTGGTTGGTTTGGATTGGTTTGGATTGGTTTGGTTGGTTTGGATTGGTTTGGATTGGTTTGGATTGGTTTGGATTGGTTTGGATTGGTTTGGATTGGTTTGGTTGGTTGGTTGGATTGGTTTGGTTGGTTTGGATTGGTTGGATTGGTTTGGATTGGTTGGTTTGGATTGGTTTGGATTGGTTGGATTGGGTTTGGATTGGTTTGGTTGGTTTGGTTGGTTTGGATTGGTTTGGATTGGTTTGGATTGGTTTGGTTGGTTTGGATTGGTTTGGATTGGTTTGGATTGGTTTGGATTGGTTTGGATTGGTTTGGATTGGTTTGGTTGGTTTGGATTGGTTTGGTTGGTTTGGTTGGTTTGGATTGGTTTGGATTGGTTTGGATTGGTTTGGTTTGGTTGGTTTGGATTGGTTTGGTTGGATTGGTTTGGTTGGTTTGGATTGGTTTGGTTGGATTGGATTGGTTTGGATTGGTTGGATTGGTTTGGATTGGTTTGGATTGGTTTGGATTGGTTTGGATTGGTTGGTTTGGATTGGTTTGGATTGGTTTGGATTGGTTTGGATTGGTTTGGATTGGTTTGGATTGGTTTGGATTGGTTTGGTTGGTTTGGATTGGTTTGGATTGGTTTGGATTGGTTTGGTTGGTTTGGATTGGTTTGGTTTGGATTGGTTTGGTTTGGTTTGGATTGGTTTGGATTGGTTTCGGATTGGTTTGGTTTGGTTGGTTGGTTTGGATTGGTTTGGATTGGTTTGGATTGGTTTGGTTGGTTTGGATTGGTTTGGATTGGTTTGGTTGGTTTGGTTGGTTTGGTTGGATTTGGATTGGTTTGGATTGGTTTGGATTGGTTTGGATTGGTTTGGATTGGTTTGGATTGGTTTGGATTGGTTGGATTGGTTTGGATTGGTTGGATTGGTTTGGATTGGTTTGGTTGGATTGGTTTGGTTTGGTTTGGATTGGTTTGGTTTGGTTTGGATTGGTTTGGATTGGTTGGATTGGTTTGGTTTGGTTTGGTTGGATTTGGATTGGTTTGGATTGGTTTGGATTGGTTTGGTTGGTTTGGATTGGTTTGGATTGGTTTGGATTGGTTTGGTTGGTTTGGATTGGTTTGGATTGGTTTGGATTGGTTGGGTTGGTTTGGATTGGTTTGGATTGGTTTGAATTTGGTTTGGATTGGTTTGGTTGGTTTGGTTGGTTTGGATTGGTTTGGATTGGTTTGGATTGGTTTGGATTGGTTTGGATTGGTTGGATTGGTTTGGATTGGTTTGGATTGGTTTGGATTGGTTGGATTGGTTTGGATTGGTTTGGTTGGTTTGGATTGGTTTGGATTGGTTTGGATTGGTTTGGATTGGTTTGGTTGGGTTTGGATTGGTTTGGATTGGTTTGGTTGGTTTGGATTGGATTTGGATTGGTTTGGATTGGTTTGGATTGGTTTGGATTGGTTTGGATTGGTTTGGTTGGTTGGATTGGTTTGGTTTGGATTGGTTTGGATTGGTTTGGATTGGATTTGGATTGGTTTGGTTGGTTTGGATTGGTTTGGATTGGTTTGGATTGGTTTGGTTGGTTTGGATTGGTTTGGATTGGTTTGGATTGGTTTGGTTGGTTTGGATTGGTTTGGTTGGTTTGGGATTGGTTTGGATTGGTTTGGATTGGTTGGATTGGTTTGGATTGGTTTGGTTGGTTGGATTTGGATTGGTTTGGATTGGTTTGGATTGGTTTGGATTGGTTTGGTTGGTTTGGTTGGATTTGGATTGGTTTGGATTGGTTTGGATTGGATTTGGATTGGTTTGGATTGGTTTGGATTGGTTTGGATTGGTTTGGATTGGTTTGGATTGGTTTGGTTGGTTTGGATTGGTTTGGATTGGTTTGGATTGGTTTGGTTGGTTTGGATTGGTTTGGATTGGTTTGGATTGGATTTGGATTGGTTTGGATTGGTTTGGATTGGTTTGGATTGGTTTGGTTGGTTTGGATTGGTTGGGTTGGTTTGGATTGGTTTGGATTGGTTTGGATTGGTTTGGATTGGTTTGGATTGGTTTGGATTGGTTTGGATTGGTTGGTTGGTTTGGATTTGGTTTGGATTGGTTGGTTTGGTTGGATTGGTTGGATTGGTTGGATTGGTTTGGTTGGTTGGATTGGTTTGGATTGGTTTGGATTGGTTTGGATTGGTTTGGTTGGTTTGGATTGGTTTGGATTGGTTTGGATTGGATTTGGATTGGTTTGGATTGGTTTGGTTGGTTTGGTTGGTTTGGATTGGTTTGGATTGGTTGGATTGGTTTGGATTGGTTTGGATTGGTTTGGATTGGTTGGATTGGTTTGGTTGGATTTGGATTGGTTTGGATTGGATTTGGATTGGTTTGGATTGGTTTGGATTGGTTTGGATTGGTTTGGTTGGTTTGGATTGGTTTGGATTGGTTTGGATTGGTTTGGATTGGTTTGGATTGGTTTGGATTGGTTTGGTTGGTTTGGATTGGATTTGGTTTTGGATTGGATTTGGTTGGATTTGATTGGTTGGATTGGTTTGGTTGGTTGGATTGGTTTGGATTGGTTTGGATTGGTTTGGATTGGTTGGATTGGATTTGGTTTGGATTGGTTTGGATTGGTTTGGATTGGTTTGGATTGGTTTGGATTGGTTTGGTTGGTTGGTTGGATTGGTTTGGATTGGTTTGGTTGGTTTGGATTGGTTTGGATTGGTTGGATTGGTTTGGATTGGATTTGGATTGGTTTGGATTGGTTTGGATTGGTTGGATTGGTTTGGATTGGTTTGGATTGGTTTGGATTGGTTTGGATTGGTTGGATTGGTTTGGATTGGTTTGGTTGGTTTGGATTGGTTGGATTGGTTTGGATTGGTTTGGATTGGTTTGGATTGGTTTGGTTGGTTTGGATTGGTTTGGATTGGTTTGGATTGGTTTGGATTGGTTTGGATTGGTTTGGATTGGTTTGGATTGGTTTGGATTGGTTTGGATTGGTTTTGGATTGGTTTGGATTGGTTTGGATTGGTTTGGATTGGTTTGGATTGGTTTGGTTGGTTTGGTTTGGTTTGGTTTGATTTGGATTGGTTTGGATTGGTTTGGTTGGTTTGGATTGGTTTGGATTGGTTGGATTGGATTTTTAATTGGATTTGGATTTGGTTTGGATTGGATTTGGATTGGTTTGGTTGGTTTGGATTGGATTTGGATTGGATTTGGTTGGTTTGGATTGGTTTGGTTGGTTTGGATTGGTTGGATTGGTTGGATTGGTTTGGTTGGTTTGGATTGGTTTTGGATTGGTTTGGTTGGTTGGTTGGATTGGTTTGGATTGGTTTGGTTGGTTTGGATTGGTTTGGATTGGTTTGGATTGGTTTGGATTGGTTTGGATTGGTTTGGATTGGTTTGGATTGGTTTGGTTGGTTTGGATTTGGATTGGTTTGGATTTGGTTTGGATTGGTTTGGATTGGTTTGGATTGGTTTGGATTGGATTTGGTTGGTTTGGATTGGTTTGGTTTGGATTGGTTTGGATTGGTTTGGTTGGTTTGATTGGACTTGGATTGGTTGGATTGGATTTGGATTGGTTTGGATTGGTTTGGATTGGTTGGATTGGTTTGGATTGGATTTGGATTGGTTTGGATTGGTTTGGATTGGTTTGGATTGGTTTGGTTGGTTTGGATTGGTTGTGTTGGTTTGGTTGGATTGGTTTGGATTGGTTTGGATTGGTTTGGTTGGTTTGGATTGGTTTGGATTGGTTGGATTGGTTTGGATTGGTTGGATTGGTTTGGTTGGTTTGGATTGGTTTGGATTGGTTTGGATTGGTTTGGATTGGATTTGGATTGGTTTGGATTGGTTTGGATTGGTTTGGATTGGTTTGGATTGGTTTGGATTGGTTTGGTTTGGTTTGGATTGGTTTGGATTGGTTTGGATTGGTTTGGATTGGTTTGGATTGGATTTGGTTTGGATTGGTTTGGATTGGTTTGGATTGGTTTGGTTGGTTTGGATTGGTTTGGATTGGATTTGGATTGGTTTGGTTGGATTTGGTTTGGATTGGTTTGGATTGATTTGGATTGGATTTGGATTGGATTTGGATTGGATTTGGATTGGATTTGAATTGGATTTGGATTGGATTTGGATTGTATTTGGATTGGATTTGGATTGGATTTGGATTGGATTTGTATTGGATTTGGATTGGATTTGGATTGGATTTGGATTGGATTTGGATTGGATTTGTATTGGATTTGGATTGGATTTGGATTGCATTTGTATTGGATTTGGATTGTATTTGGATTGAATTTGGATTGAATTTGGATTGGATTTGGATTGGATTTGGATCGGATTTCGATTGAATTTGGATTGGACTTGGATTTGGATTTGAATTGGATTTAGATTGGATTTAGATTGGATTTGGATTAGATTTAGATTTGGATTGAATTTGGACTAGATTTTGATTGGTTTTGGGTTGGATTTGGATTGGATTTGGGTTATATTTGAATTGAATTTGGATTGGAGTTGGATTCGATTTGGATTGGTTTTGGAAAGGTTTTGCATTGAATTTGGATTGGATTAGGATTGGATTTTGAGTGAAGTTCTGGACAAAATAAAACCATCCACCGCGTAAAGTATGTTGTTCTCAAAGCATCTATTAATTACTAAGTTTCTGTAGGAATTTCCGGAAGAGTTTTCAGAGAAACAGAGACTCGAAATTCGTTAATTCATTTTATTGGAAAGATCGGTGATCTAAGAAATTACGGATGTTTATGCAATATTTAGCAAGTTCATTGGAAACTTTAAATAAAATTACTCAATTTCAGCTTTCCGAGGAATTCCAAGAGGCATTTATTGGCATTACATCCCCACACTGGGACATTGCCGCCTCGCAGCTTAGTGTTCATTAAGCACTTTCACAGTTATTAACCGTGAGGAGGAATTCCTGGAGGAACTTTCGGAGCAATTCTTGCAGAAACTTCCGAGGAAATTGCTAGATGAACTTCCGGAGGAATTTCTGTAAGACCTTCTGGAGGAATTGCTGTAAGAACTTCTGAAGAAATTGCTGGAGGAGCTTCCATAGGAATTGCTGAAGGAACTTCCGGAGTATCTTCTGGAAGAACTTACGGAGGAATTGTTTGAGATCCGAGGATTTGCTGGAGGAACTTCCGGAGTGATTGCTGGAGGAACTTTAAGAAAAATTACTGGAGGAACTACTGGAGGAATCGCTGGAAGACCTTCCGGAAGAATTGCTGGAGGAACTTCCAGAGGAATTCCTGGAGGAGGAGGAGGAATTCGTTTAGGAACTTCTGAAAAAATCCAGAGAAATTTTGGCGCTTGAAACTAGTTCACGCCCGCCGACCCACACCGCCACCGCTGATCACCACGGCGTGATCCGCCGCTGGATGATTGAAAAAGATTTATAATGCTGCCGCCGCTAAAATTTCAATCGGCGCACATGTCTAGTCAAAATAATATCTACCCGAATGTAGGGTGTCCAATTATGGTTTGAACCAAATGGCAGGCATCAGAGGAGCCGGCAAATAAAAATTCAGATATTTCATTATAGAAACATGTTACAACTGCGAACTCTAGTTTATATGGAAGCTTAGTTCATTGCCTTTCAAAAATCTTGGGTTCACATATTTATGCTTAGTTTCATGAAAAAAACTTAAAAATTACAAAACTTAGATTCGTACCATGGTTTGAACTACACCGTTCATGGTTTGAACTAAATTCGTAACATGGTTTGAACTACTGGTAGCAGTGGCAGCCGCTCCTAAATAGAATACTAATTACATGCCTGAAACGCTGGAGAAACCTATAGAAAAGCAAACTTGTTTAACTATTTATTTTATTGCATTAGATTAGTAACTCGAAACCTGTGAAAATCATGTAAATTATCGATATGAAATTTGCGATTTTTTCATATTGTAAATGTAAACAAAATGCTCCAGCATTTTGTGTCATGAAATGCGTCCTTTTTGAGCTTTTGGAAATTGTGCCACTGGTGGGGTAATTTAGCGCTAATTCAGGATGTTTTTAAATCGCTCCATTTTACTATTTAAACAATATATACGCAAGTTTAAATGAACTCTATCACTTCCAGTATACCTAAATATGCCAATCATACTGTTAAAGGTTCAATTCCTGCCAATGAGATGGCAATTTCGACTGATTTCAAAATGGTTCAAACCATGATACGCTACGCTTTTCACTAGTTCAAACCATGATTGGATACCCTATAACAAGTTGCGGCCTAAATCATGATTCACTTTGCCCTTCTTGAGAAATTATTAAATCAATAGTAACAAGCGACCTGAAGCATTTCACATAGGTATGTTCTTTTTTGTAACTTTCCACTATCGTTCCATGCCGGATAACATTATTCCTTTTTTGTGCAATTGTGTATGATAAAGTAACACTCGGGTTGGATGTGGCATGGATTTTTTCAGATGTCATCCCATGTCATCTCACAAATAATACACAATTGTAGCGGTGTGCATTGCATTCCGGTGAAACCTATTAGCAACAGGCGGTCGAAAATGGAAATGGAAAATCGCTGTTAAGTTAAGTGAAACGGCATTGTACTGCACTGAAAAGTTAGATACATAATGATATCTATGAATTGCACAACAGACATCCTCTTGCAGACCGTATTCCAGATGAAATACCTTTGCATGCACCAGAATCGTGGTCGGAAAGGTAGTGCATAATTAATCAACATCAGTTCTATGATATCCATTGATCATGAATAATTTTCCCAAACCTGCCAAAATCGGCCCGAAACGAGTTCCGACAGACGGCTCGTTTTGCGATGCTATTCCTGGACAAGGATGGCGGCAACATATCCGTTTGAGCATTACCGCCTGTCGCATCGGAAAGCGCACTTTCGAATAGAATAAGGCACATGCTGTATTGTCAATTGCCGTGAAAGGATAACTTTCATATCCTCGCCGCCGTAGGTAGGACGTCGCCTGCATTACAGGATTAGATACTTCTCACAGTCGGGTGGATAAAGGATTACAGTCACAAAAACCATTTTGTTTTATTGTTCGTTGGCTGATGTTGGTGCTGCTCTTTGCTCGAGTTTCCTCGAGTGCAAACTTTTGTATGTATGTTCTTAGCGATGGTGTGTGCACAGAATAGGGTTAGCTCCAGGTTGCGCGAGATGTCCCGTCTTGGTATAAAGTTTCCAATGCACTTTTTTGTCATCTGTCACTTTTTTTACTTTCTATGGTATGACCGAAAATGACTCATACAAAAAATAATGCATTTCTTGAACGATTTTCGAAAACGCTAAATGTCCAAATGAGAGACCCTCTTTCAATAAACTCTCTTTCCCTAGTATCTACGATTTTTTTCCGTTAGTGTAGTTATTTAATAAATGTCGAAATATAAATAAGAAACAAAAAAATAAATATGTTGAACGTCCCTTTTAAGATGCCGTCTAAATGCAGTCCAACATTATTACATACACCAATAAAACGATCAAAAAGAAGCATCTTGAAGCGGCGACGTTGAGTAGAACAAAAACCAGCAAACTTATGCAGCTCATGAAAAAAAAAACGATTACTGTCTAGAAATGGCTTCCACTCACCTCTTAACACTTGTGAACAAACATCGCACGGCGTTATCTTCTTATACGTATACTCCTGCAGATTATGGTTATCCGATCCGTCGAACCGTATCTGAGCACCATTACCGCTTTTCCTGCAAGATGGTACAAGCGAGTATTGCTTAATAATTTGTCTAATTAGAGTGCACTTTCGCAGAAGGGGAAGGCTCACAAATTGCCACACATCTGTGGTGGTAGCATTACATTTGGGGATGGGGGGTTGCAATAAGAGAACATACATGTGGTAAAATGCGGATAGACGTACTGAAAAGTGTGTTGGAGAGAATATTTCATATATGTACAGTTGTAAGTTTTTGGCATTATCATTTCGTTTTATTGCTACCAATATATTACGTTTCTTACAGCTAACAAGCAAAACTTTTTGAGAATATAAAGTACATAGCATTATTATTAGCAATTCACTTATGTGCGAGTTTTATTTCTATTAAATACCTGTTTTAAGCATAATCTTTCCCTTTTTGCATAAAATCGGGGTGCAGCTTAATTTCATGTAAGTTGTACAAAACAAATAAATTTATTTTATATGTAACAATGAATTCCCACGTCTCTTACTTAATAGGAATTTTAATTCAATTGCATGTGAGAACTATATTAAAAGCTCAAGCGAATCTCATGCCCTTTTTTTAAATTATAAGTAACTGTATTTTGAGCTTTATGTGATTTTAGAAAAAAAACTCACAAACCCGAACCCGACCCGAACCCGATTTGCAAATTTCATGCACACCCGGACGCGACCCGAAGTCGGAATAAAAAATCTTATGAAACCCGAACCTGAACCGTACCCGAGAATTTTTGCATTCGTAAATCCGCACCCGACCCGAACCAACATAATATAATTATTTAAACCCGAGCTGTACCCAGGCTTAAAGTTTTCTTGGAAAATTCAAACTAGATATTTTCTGGTTCTCTTTAAATCGAAAAGGACGTAAGCCCGAACAACGAACCAGCCTAACAATAAACAAAACTGAATCAAATAATATTCAGTATTTTATTGTTGGCCTCATTTGCCCTCTCTTTAAGAAAGGGCACAGACTGGAGTGCGCCAATTACCTAATAATAACCCTCCCTCATTCGGCGTACAAAATTATATCCCGTATTCTGTTCAACAGATTGAAACCGCTTGAAGAGTCCTTCGTCGGTGAATACCAAGCAGGTTTTCGTGAGGGCCGATCAATAAATTCCGGGACTTGCAGACACATCATCTGTTTATTGATTTCAAGGCGGCGTACGATTCAGTGAAACGTAATGAATTATGGTAAATTATGCTTGAACATGGTTTTCCGGCGAGACTGATACGGCTGATTCGTATAACGTTGGACGGATCGAAATCAAGTGTAAGGGTTGCGGATGGAATATCGACGTCATTTGTTACCTTAGATGGATTAAGGCAGGGTGATGCACTCTCCAATCTACTGTTCAATATAGCGCTCGAGGGAGCGATTAGGAGAGCTGGCGTGCAAAGAAGCGGTACCATTATCACAAGATCGCATATGCTCCTGTGTTTTGCGGACGATATCGATATTATCGGAATTGATCGCCTTGCTGTGGAAGAAGCTTTTGTGCCTTTTAAGAGGGAGACAGCGAGGATTGGACTCACGATCAATACCAGCAAAACGAAGTACATGGTCGCTGGCAATCAACGTGGGTTCATTAGTGATGGCGGTAGTGAAATGGTGCTGTATGGTAAAAAAATTGAAGTGGTGGAAGAATGTGTGTATCTTGGAACATTAGTAACGTGCGATAATGATGTTACCCGCGAGGTGAAAAGGCGTATTGCAGCTGCAAATAGGGCTTATTACGGACTTCGTAACCAGCTTAAGTCCCGTAGTCTGCAAACGAAAACAAAACTCGCGCTGTATACTACTCTGATTTTTCCGGTGGCTTTATACGGCCATGAAACATGAACGTTAAAGGAGGCTGATGAGAGAGCTTTCGGGGTGTTTGAGCGTAAGGTGCTGCGGACAATACTCGGCGATAAACAAGAGGACGGTATCTGTCGACGTAGCATGAATCACGAATTGTACCAGGTATATAAAGGGCTGGATATTATTAAGCTTATACAACATGGCAGACTACGGTGGGCTGGTCACGTTGTTCGTATGCCGGAAGAACGTCAAGCGAAGATATTATTTAGTAGAGAACCCGGAAGAGGCCGCAGGCTTCGTGGAAGGCCGCGTACACGATGGCTTTTTGCTGTTGGAGAGGACCTGAGGGCGCTCAATGTTCAGGGCGACTGGAAGCGATTGGCCCAGGATCGAGTCCAGTGGAGAATGATACTCCATTCGGCGTAGGCTCATCGAAGAGCTGTAGCCCATCAAGTATCAAGTAAATATTTTATTTGTGAACCCGTACCTGTCCCAGACCTGACATTTTTTTTATCCCACAAACCCGTACCCGACCTGAACCCGATATTGTAATATTTTTTTCAAAACCGAACCGTCGGGTTCGGGTTCCGGTCGGGTTTCGGCTTTCAAAACCCGAAACCGCACCATCTCTTCTGGCTGCACAGTCTCGACTGCGATGGGGACCTATGAACGTGGCTTCTAATCTGCCGTAATCTGAAAAAGTGACGTATACGCCCTTTTTCAAAGAATGATGTTAACGAGTACTATTAATCGAGCTCTTAAACAAAAAAATGGAAAACATGCATGTTGTAAAATGGCTGTTACATCACTTTTCCAGATTACGGCAGTAATGTGCTTTGTGATTTGTTGCGTCCTGGTTGTAGAGCGATCCTCTCGGTTCATTGACGAAATAGAACGGTTTGAAAGACTTGGAAGGTTGATGTGGACGGCAAGCAAATGGTATTCTGGTAGTCAAACAGGAATCAATCAATGGAAGGTGACAGAGACGTTTTTTAAGTTTGGTTAAAATTCCAGCACGATTATGCCATCAGGCCAGTACCACGTATCACCAACTACATTCGAAACAGTGGTACAAAGTGCCACACAAACGATAGATCCTTGATGTTGTCCCCCTAGGAACTAGCTTGGTTACTTTCACCATGGAAGTTTTAGCATTAGATCACCTCACGCTCGTTCGTAAGAAGGTTCCCGTTTATGTCCTTACACATATCGGGCTGTGGCACGTGGCCCTTACGTGAACGGTTCAACTTCTCATAGAATTTTCGTGCGTTATTAGCGCGGTACAGTACCTCCGTCTCTTCACGGTCTCGATCTTCCTGCTGGCGCTTTTTCCTCCGGAAAATCGAGTTTTGTCTGTTCCGCGCCCGTTTGTATCGTGCCTCGTTCGCCCTCGTGCGGTGTTGCAGCAATCTCGCCCATGCTGCATTCTTCTCATCAACTAACTGCTCACATTCGCCGTCATACCAGTCGTTTCTCTGATCCGGAGCCACCGTGCCTAGTGCAGCGGTTGCGGTGCTTCCAATGGCGGATCGAATATCTCTCCAGCCATCTTCAAGAGATGCTGCGCCCAGCTGCTCTTCCGTTGGGAGTGCCACTTCCAGCTGCTGCGCGTCTACCGTCTTGTAGCCGCCCAATGTTAAGCCGCGGCGTACGACTCCGACGCGTGTTGATCACCGTCGAGAGTTTTGAGCGCAGACATACTGCGACGAGGTAGTGGTCGGATTCAATATTCGCACTGCGGTAAGTGCGTACGTTCGTGATGTCGGAGAAGAATTTACCGTCGATTAGAATGTGGTCGATTCGGTTTTTCGTTACTTGATTAGGTGATTTCCATGTGGCCTTGTGGATATTCTTGCAGGGGGAAGAAAGTGCTTTGGACTACCATTCCGTAGGAAGCTGCAAAGTTTATGCATGGTTGGCCCTTGGCGTTCGATACGGTATGCAGTCTATCCGGTCCGATGACCGGTCTATACATTTTCTCCCTTCCTACCTGAGCGTTCTTGTCACCGATGACGATTTTACGTCCCGCAGTCGGCATCCATCGTAGGTCTGCTCCAGCTGCGCATAGGACGCTTCTTTCTCGTCGTCGGATCTCCCTTCGTGTGGGCAGTGCACGTTGATGATGCTATAGTTGAAGAAACGGCCTTTTATCTTCAGCTTGTACATCCTTGCGTTGATTGACTGCCACCCAATCACGCGTTGGCGCATCTTTCCCAGCACTATGAAGCCGGTTCCCAGCTCGTTGGTGGTGCCACAGCTTTGGTAGATGGTAGCCGCTCGATGCCCGCTTTTCCACACTTTCTGTTCTGTCCAGCAGATTTCATGCAGCGCTACGACATCGAAGTTGCGGGGATGTAATTCATCGTAGATTATCCTGTCGCAACCTGCGAAGCCTAGCGACTTGCAGTTCCATGTTCCAAGCTTCCAATCGTGATCCTTTATTCGTCGCCTAGGTCGTTGCCGATTGTATCGAGTCGTATTATCTTCTATGTTGTTCGTAATGGTTGTTTTTAAAGGCGGCTTATTGGGCCTGCGCAAACCTTTATTAGGTTTTGTGGTTTGTGTCATATTTGCTGGATCGTGCTGGGTTTCCAATTTTTTTATAATTTAATTTTCTCAAAAAAGAAACTTGTGGCCTATCTTTAATTTCACCGTGTCCAGGAACAGTTAAACTGATTAACTATCTTGGAAATAATAAATACATTCAATTCAAATCGTGACACACACCGTCTTCGACCAAAGGTCGTACAGACTGAACACTTAACACCTTTTTTTTTTTTTTTTTTTTTTTTTTTAATTGCCCTCCACTATCCCCCACACCAAGAAGCTCACTGGGAGCCCCCTGGAAATGGACGCAACACCTAGCATGAGACATCGGACTGGACACATAACACCCACAGGGGCGGGAATCGAACCCGCACTCCATATCACATGTGGCTAGACGATTAACGTCGCTAACCGCACGGCCACGAAGCCCTTTTCAAATGGTGATTGCTGCCGACCCCTATTTTGGAATGGCGATTGTGCTTTCAATTCAAACTATTTCGATCAGCTAATGTACTCAACAAAAATAATAGATTGCAATTTATGGGGCCCTTAGCTTAGCGGTAAGATGCTCGGCTATAAAGCAAGACCATGATGAGGGTGGCTGGCTTCAGTTTGGAAATCGTCTCGACTTTCCTGGGCGCATAAAAGTATCATCCTGTAAGCCTCATGATATACGAATGCAAAAATGGTAACTTGGCTTAGACATTTCGCGATTAATAACTGACTGTGGAAGTGCTAAATGATTACTAAGCAGCGAGGCGGCAATGTCCAGTGGGGGATGTAATGCCAATAAGAAGATCTATCAGGTATCAACGTCAGTTGAACAAAATATGCTGAATAAAGAGAGAGTATGAGTCGTTTCAAATTTCAAAGGTCAAATACAGCTACGCCCAAGATGAATACAACACTAGGTGTTCCAATCTTCCAAATTCACGATTTAGCCATCTTGGATTTTAGTATGGGAGAGCCAGCCGGTTTGTTTTCGTTTTGCACTGAAAATGAATTTTTCACCCGCCTTCTTCTCTTCCACGAACTTGGCAAATTGGAGCACCTAGTATTCATCTTGGTTACACCTATTTGAAAAAGTTTCTAGAATTTACGCCTTGAGCTTAAATACTTCTGGAGCTTCGTTTTACGCGCAACGAAGGGTTATATTTGTAATAAGCAACATGGCTTCATTCCCGGCAGATCCGTTAGTACAAACTTACTAGATTTCACGACTTCCTGTATGACGGCAGTGCAAGAAATAGCGCAGGTGGATGTTATAATATACGGATTTCAAAGCGGCTTTTGACAAAATGACCACAACATACCCCTTCTTAAATGATCACGATTGGGCGTCCCAGATAGACTCGTTACATGGTATCCATTATCATTCTTATTCTTGTTTACGTACGAACGCGCTTCTCTTGGTTTGAGATGCAAACTGATTTATGCGGATTGAACGCTTGGTTCGGGGCCGTGAATGAATTAACCTTTTTACTCATCACTATTTAATATAACTGAAAATTATAACAAACCAAAATAATGACACATTGACACAGGATAAATTTGAAAAATATTTATTCGAAACAAATATCAATTACTAAATTATATCAGCGTTAATACTTGGCATTGTTATAACTTCTATATAATTTTGATTTGTCGTCCTGTTCGGTTTATTTAAACATCGCATGAATTCTTCCAATGAAAATTAAAATCTCGGCACTGAACCGTTGTTACAAGAAAGATTACAGAACATTTTAAAACGCACCATGTAAACCGAACAATCAAATATTTCAACTCTAATTGTAACGCTTAAGCTCATTGGGTAGCCAGCATGGTCATTAAGATGGCTCAAAAAACTTTTTTCAAATTTTTTGATGGGCCACCCTCTTATTCGGTTCTATTCGATGCCCTGATGCTCTGGACAAAATTTCAGCCAAATCGGTCAACGTTTGGGCGGTGCTAAACTCGTTGGAAGTTTATATGCAAAAATGTATGCAGAAACATCCAAAAACAGTGAATTGCCGTTGGACGGCACAATTCACGATAAAAAACTATGATACTCATTCAGTTCTTGTAGAATTAAATTCAGAATGTTATACTGAAAACCGCAAGAAGATTAGAGTTTATTAGGCCAAGATATTAGCATTTTACTAGAGTGTTGTAGGGATGAATTTATTTCTTTTCAAAGGTAAAAGAAACGAAATTTGCTCAAACCCCACTTCAGAGAAATGCTAATAACTTCGCTGGGCAAACACAAATCTTTTCGCGGTATTCAGCATAACATTCTGTATTAAATTATTCAAGATCTGAATGAGTATCATAGTATCACTTTTAAACAGTCGAGGTTGTAGATCCGAAGTCCTATTGGAGTTTCCAAGAGAAATTTTTGAATCCGGAAAGTTAGAGCGACAATTTGTGCAAAACCCACATGAGAGAGCGTACACTTTGATTAAGGTAACTTAGGAGATGAATTATCATACCTACCGCATTGTATTCTCATGCTGTGCGGTTCTGTTTTCTTTTTGTTGAAGGAAGTTTATGCTGTTTTAATTTCAACAGTACTTCTCAATGCTATTTGTACCTACTGATCTCGTTATGGTCCTTGCTTGCACCCGTGCCTTCGTTTTACGTTGGACTCGTTTGTGGAAGTAAAATTTCGACAAGCGGTGACAATTTTGAAAGACACCGTTCTGGGAAAAAATCTCTTAGATGGTCACGTCTCCATGCTCAACAATGAGCATTAATATCAACAGAAGGAAAAGGAAATCTCTGAAATCTACACTTCAAGGTTTCCCGTCCTACTATGAAAACAAGATATATTTGAACAATTGTGACTATTCAAGTAAGCTCTTTAGTGGAAAATATCGCTACTTCGTAAGAAAATGTTATCACGTTAATAAGCGCCGTCAAGCCCATCCAATCATTCCATTCTGAGAAGGATTTTCGTATACTAGACTAAGTCAGAGGAACAATCCTTCTGATCAGAAGAAGGTGGCGCACAAGCCGTTGTTTGAAGAACAGAGTAGAACACTTCAAATTTCATATCCACAACGCGATGACGCTGGTATACCCCTAGATTCATTTTCACGCGGTTTGATTTTGGTCGATACTTCAGCTGAACCACAAAAAAAAAACAAAGAAAAATTCAAGTGGTACTTAAAAAGTTATCTTGATGTACTAGCGCACAGTTTTGAGGATGGCGTACTGACATGAATAACGATCATATTGCAAAATGTTTCAAAACAAACGTACAAAGTATATCACAACTCAGTAAGTGCAGCTGTAACGTCGGTCATCTGTGCTCATATTATGTTTATTATGCTTATAATTGATCTATCTTTTCATTTATTTGTTTGCCTCAGCAGTCTGACAAAAAATATACCGTTCTTTTTACCTCCATATCTAACAACATATTGGTCACGCAGTTGCCCTCAAAACTTCGGATCCGGTGAATACAAACCACACATAATATCTGACGCTGGTGGATGACGCACACGTTTTTGACATCATATCATTATATGGGGACGCAACATCTATCATCATATGTGACCTTGCGTCGGCTAAGAAAGGAGAACAGGCGGTTTCCTCATGTTTTGTCTGCCAAGCACCCGTTTTCAATGTGAATCATTAGAAGCATATAATAGTGAATCAAATCAAATACGCACTCAAAATATTTTACAATGTTCGATAAATGGAAAGTTTTAAACAGATTTTAGAATGATAACAAGAATGGCATTATTTTTCACTTGTCATAAGACGAGTTTTTACGATTCCATTTAATTCCACTACTTTATTGTACCTTTGAAAGATAAGTCTTATGACATATTTCGCCCTATATTTTTTGTGAGTTTCCATGGCAAATTATTTTTAACTTCTTCGGGAAATTCTTTCTAATTTCTTCAGGAAATTCCTTAAAATTTCCTCAGGATATTTTTTCAAATTTCCTCGAATTTGTTAATATGATAGATTTTTACATGGAAATTGGAAAGAATTTCCAGAAAATTTGAACAAAATTTCAATAAAGATTCGAAAATAAAAATCATGTGTTAAAACAAATTTAGCTAAGATCATCCTTTAGACCAAATATGGCGTATCGAATTCAGTGTACTCAAAAAATGCACAATAAAAATAAGCCTGAAAATCGCAAGTGACGTGACGATAAAATTAGAATATCAGCTTTACTGACGAACATTAATCATAGATAGAGCAAACGTGGCACAATGGTAAATTATTAAAGTTCGTGACACACAAAATTATTGGTAACTGAGAAGGTGTGCATCGATCGATGCGATACGCCGGCATGGTTCTGAATGTTCATTCATGTTTCCTCGGAAGATATTATAGCTATGGAATAAGCAGTAATCTACCTCTCATCAGCCCTGCACCGGGACGCAAACTTGCCGCAAGCTTTAAGGAAGCCCCTATTCCTCTTACTGCAGTCGAGCCTATCCTGCCTGCGATCTTCAGCCGTTCCGGTCCTGCGTGTGAGTTGGGAGACGAGGCCTTCCGAATTCTTTCTACAGGCAAGTACAATGTTCGTCCGTGCATTTCTGTCCCTGATGTATTTGTCGCTTCTAGTCTTCTACGATCATCAAACCAGCTGCTTTCCACTTCCACGACGTGCACTTGTACAGTATGCAGTCCCAAGAAAGCTCCTATCGTCTTAAGCACCACTGAATATCTCCATTCAACGTCAACTATCCATCAAAATTCTTCAAGCCAACGTATTCGTTTCCCAATCGAGCTGAAACCGGGACGCACATCTGCGGCTAGCCCAAAGGAAGCCCCTATTCCGCTCAGCGCAGTCGAGCCTCCGCTGCCAGCATCCAATAGTCGTCCCGGTCCTGCGTCTGAGCTGGAAGATGGGGTCTTCCGAACTCCTACCGCAGGCAAGTATCATGTCATTCTGAGCTTTTCGTACTCTGAATCCAATGCTAATTCCAGTCTACCCGCAACTAACAACAACTGGACACCGACACGAATAAGCGTTTCCGATGAAATTACCGAAGCTTGCATCACAGACAATCAATTTGCTTCAGGCCTGCCTCTTTCAATTTCTTCCAACGGGACACCGGGACGCTTATCAGCCGCACGCCTCAAGGAAGCCCCTACTCCACTCAGCTTAGTCGAGCCCTCGCCAGCGACCTGCAGCCGTCCCGGTCCTTTGTCTGAGGTGGAAGATGGGGTCTTCCGAAATCCTACATCCGGCAAGTACAACCAGTTACCGGTATTTTCCGTACCTGAGTGTGTCAATTTCCAGTGCTTCCACTTCCGCCTCACGAGAGTTGAGTTCTCCTCAACCGCTTATTTCCGATGTAAGGACTGCTGCCTCAGTATCTCCGAATATTTTGGTATACTACCAAAACGTCGGCGGAATCAATAGCTCTATTGCCGAATACCATCTAAGAATTGGTTCAAAAGTATGCACATTACATATCGAACGACCAACACGGGTTTATGCCTAAAAGATCGACGACTACTAACGTAACGTGTTTCACTTCCTTTGTAATTCGACAAATGGAGAGTGGCCATCAGGTGGATGCCATTTATACAGACCTTTCCGCAGCATTCGACAAGATGAATCATCAGATCGCCATTGCGAAATTTGACAAATTAGGCAATAAATAGGTTGGCTTCAATCCTATTTAACTGAACGGAGTATGGCGGTTAAAATCGGAGGTCACATTTCACTGCCCTTTCCGGTTTGCAGCCATTTGGGTCCGTTTTTATTCCTGTTGTATATGAACGACGTTAATTTTGTGCTCAAACTATCGTATGCCGACGACATGAAGCTATATTACTCTATAAAGCATCCTCAAGATGCAATGTTTCTGCAACAACAATTCGAAGTGTTTGCTGAATGGTGCCGCATAAATCGAATGACATTAAATGTCGCAAAATGTTCTGTCATATCCTTGGGCCGCAAATATTCGCTCTTCCTATTCGACTACGCTTTGGGAGATATTCAGCTTCAACGCGAATCGACAGTCAAGGATCTCGGAGTTTTGATCAACTCGAAAATGACATTCAAGGATCATGTAGCATATATCGTTTCGAAGGCATCTTCACAACTAGGCTTCCTGTTTCGCTTTGCCAAGAAATTTCGGGATGTGTACTGTCTGAAATCACTGCAACCGTTCGCCCAATCTTGGAGTACTCGTCAGTTGTCTGGGCTCCGTATTACCAAAACGATGCTCAGCGCATCGAAGCTATCCAGAGGAAATTCGTGCGCTTTCTCTGCGACATCTAAGGGGGAGAGATCCGCTCAACCTACCAAGGTACAGTAGCCGTTGTCAGCTTATTAACCTCGACTCTCTTGATGCAAGTCGTAACGTGGCTAAGGCCTGCTTTATCGGCGATCTTCTCCAAGGAAACATTGACTGTTCTACGTTACTCAGTTTGCTGGACATCAACACTCGCCACCTTAATCTCCGATCAAACTCGTTCATCAATCTCCCTGCAGCCAGAACTAACTATGGACTACATGAGCCGGTCCGAAGCATGTCCCGCTTATTCAATACGTGTTATTCTGTGTTTGATTTTAATGTGTCGCGAGAAACAAATAAGTGTAATTTTCAATATTTTTTTCGCTCTTGACTATAAGCTAACGTATGTACGTAGTTAATGTATTTATTTTAAGATAGCGGTCATTGGGGTGTCTATTTCACCTGTTGACAATAAATCATAATAAAAAAAACATCTGAGTATGGTACATAAGGTTGAATGTAAAGTAATTATTATATAAATGTTTTGGAACAAATATGGCTGTTGATTGTATATAATCTTCTTTAAATTAAATCGCATTAGAATGCAATTTAAAAACTACACTACGTTCGTTGTCAGGAGCACAAATCTCCAAAAGCAAGTGACAAGTATCAGTGGAAAACTGTTATTCTTCTTACCAATATCGAAGGAGTAATACCAAAAATTAATATACTAAATACTTCAGGCATAACATACTCTATTATTACAATACCAGACGCAAGACAAATTATTTTTTGTTTGGTATCAAAATACTTAAGCAAGAATTCTGCATATTAATTTTTGGTATTTTACCTCTTATGCAAGCCAAGTTCATACCAACTTCTGTTATCCAAGTCGTCGCTCTTGCTCGGGAAATGCGAAGTAAAGACTAAGGCGGCTATAATGGACTCTGTTGCGATTATCCTTTATCTATTAATGCACATCATTTTACCTAGCTAACAATCTAAGTGAAAAATAATGTATGTAGGAGCTAAATAGAGTTATTTATTATTTACAATGAGGTACACTGTAAGAAGTAAAACGAGTTGGGGATTTTGCACTCCGAAAAACTTATACTAACTTAAATTTAAGCTCATGGAATTCGTTAAAAGTATTTTGGAAATCCATGTTTTTTTTCGAAATTTAAATATAAAATATGAATATCCGAAAGCAATTTGATATATTGCGAACAAAATGTAACTCAATTACTAATACCTTCTAGTATTAAATTGTTAATTATTTATTATTATTATTTTCATTATTATTAATTATTTAATTATGAATAATCTATATAAAATTGCTAACGATCTTTAAATCTGTTGGCACTCTACGCATTTTTAAATAATGATACTATATAAGTAGATATAATAATGGTATGAAAACTAAAGGAGCTCTAAATTTCAAAAAAGGATTATTAGAAATTAAGGCTATGTGAGTGTTTATGGAGATTTTATACCAATCATTAGCTGCTGATAGTTATATGAGCTGAAATGTAGAAATTACTGAAGCAGCACTCCTGTTTCCCACAACTTGCTCACGTTTTACAGTGCACCTTAATAACAGCGGTGACGGTTGCTTGCATATTATGAATATCGTTTAACATTCACGATTGATACATATCTATTTGTAACGTGAGATAAATTGGATCATACGCGATGAAGCACACCAAATTTGCTTATGCTGATCTATTTGTGTTTCTATGGTAAGCAAAAGATAAATTTCAAAAGCGAGTCGTATTTCCTATGGATATTCGCACACACACGCACATACGCATATACAAACATAATTGATTACAACCATAGTTATACTCATAGAGCACACTGCTATCGAACACTACTAACACTCAAGCTTAGCGTGGATATGTTTTATTCAGGTCAGGTCAAGCAAACTATTGTCACGCAAATTTAGATTACCTCATAGTTAGTACTGTTGAAACCGCGTGGTACATTTGGTTTGTTTTTGGTGTACTTTTGGTTTTGTAATCAAACAATGAGAAGCAAAAAAGAAAGCATGTGAAAAGTGATGAATATTTAATGTTTGTCGCAAAATTAAGTCAATTGTTTTCCTTGAAACTATTGCTTGAAGCTTTCAAAGTTCATTATGGCGTGCGAATTTTTCTATATTAGAGTACCCGTTATTCGAGCTGTGTGATGCTTTACAAAATATCAATGGACTCATTCACGAATTACACCCCTTGTAATTTTTTTGTGCGAGAAGTTTCAAAAATGTATATGGGCTGAAACTCTCGGATAAAACCCCTCCCATCTCCTGAAGCGTTATGTAAGTTGTGAATGAGCCTCAGTGTGCATCGTTTATTTTTGCATGTTTTGCCTGACAGAAATTTATACAAAATGACGGAATAAACATCTTAGCAGAAAAATATGAAGAAAAATGGGTGATATGATTCATATTGAATGAAATCCAAACTAATGTGACTTTTCCCGTTAAGCCCCCTTAATTAAAACTGAAACATTTCAACAAAAAGCTTTTGAGTTTAATCAATTACGGCTGTTAATCTCGAAAAATATAGTGTATGGTTTCTTTTAAAAGTAAAAATGTGGCTTTTTCAACGCAAACGTGTTTCAGGATAATGTATTACGTTTTATTTCTTATTGATATACCACATACCCATACTTGATGAAGATAACTGTTGGATAGATTATGCACGATTACAGATAGTCACGATTGGTACAGACAACGATCTGCGTATTGGATAGTATGTATAGTTGGAATTGATAATACTCGTCATCATTTGAACAGTAGTGCTAAGCGAAGCACCTTTTAAAGACTAAGTTATAGCAGTCACCAAAATCAATGAGTTCTCGAAGGGCCAATTTCCTGCACATAAAACTCATTCTCACGAGGAACATAGAAGAAGATACAATTGGCAACAAACTACGCGACAAAGAAAGGAGTAAGATTATACTATCGACAGACATATGATTTCCGCACAATGATTTTCGTATCACGCTGTACGCGTACAGTGGCAAGATGACATACATCTTTTCACCGTTGTATCTATTTGACAGTTTGTTTTGAAACTGATTCTACCACTTTCCAAAACTATATTCTTCATCGAAATGTATAGAAATCATAAACTGTTACTGTAATTTTATGAGTACAGAGTATTACACAATATTTACCCATATTTTTTTTTTAATAAATTGTGAATTCGCGTCAGCAGTTTATTCATCGAAATGAAAACGTCATAGTTTTCTAATTCTTCGTATAGGTATTTTAGCAGAAATATGCGAGTTCTTGCAAATATTCCGCAGGGCAATTATTTCTGCGGACGTTAACCACTCTATTCTATGGTTTGGGGTGATTTCAGTGCAAACGGCACTGATCGGCACTGATTCATTTGGACATTTTTTAGGATAAATCCAGCACCGTTCAATTGAGTCATAGATCCAATTTTGAATTTATCCAAAACAACGGTACAAAGCATTCTTCCCATCTAAAAAATAGTTGCTGATTAATGGCGAATCAAAAATCCCACATCCTTCCCAATCCCCAGACCTCATTCCAATTAAAACCCATGGGATCCTTGCACAAAATGTTCGAAATCCCACGATACAGAACTCAAACCATAGAGTATCATACAAAAGTGACGGTAGATCTTCCCGGAAACAACACAAAAACTGGCATAATCAATAGGAAGACATCTTCAGAGCATAATTGTAGCAAATAATGGGCTTACGAATAATTATTTTGCCAATGCAATGTTGTGAAAAATTTCATCCGGAATTGCAGAAAAACGATTTTTACTCATTCAGCTTGCAAATGTTTGTTTTTATTTCAAATGTCAAACGGCGTATTTGTCATTTCAAACAACAAATTATGTTCTGTTTCATACAATACAATGGTCGAAGGGCAGGGTACGGAAATCATCGTGCTATCGTGATACCAGCGTGATTCTGGGTGACAGACATATGATTTTATGCTGTACAGTGATATTGGTATCATATATGTGTCACAAGTATTAGATGCTTGAAACATACAACTGCAAGAAGCTTAGCTCCGCAAGTTGTGACAAAAGCAATGAAGAACATCTTCGCAGCTTGCACGTTGTGGTGTGATCCCGGGAGATGCAAAACAATTTTGCGTGAAAATTTAGAAGAATATCTCGTGGAAAATGAGGGGAACTTTTCGTGGAAAATCAGAGCAATTTCCTTCGGAAATTCAAAAGAACTTCTCGTGGAAATTTGTAATCAAGTTAGCATTTGGACTATCATTATACCCTTGCTATGCCTACGCCTTTATTTTAGTCACTAGAATTTGTATTGATCCTCAGTTGAAGCTACACACGATACGAACTTTCTTCTAAATTTGGAATATAATTCTGGGTGAGTGCGAGATCAATCGTGTTTCGTATCGGATGAAGAATTTTCACGAAATCCGGGCGTTCAGTTCTGTTTTGTGCGGTTAGAAAGTACATTAACCGGAGCGCGATCGATCGTGTTTCGTACCGGACACAGAACATTCGCGAAATTCGGATTGTAAGTCCAGTTCTGTGCAATCGGAAAATTACATGAATCAATGCACGATTAATCATGTTTCGTATCGGACGTAGTACTTAAGCGAGATCCGGGTGATTAGCTCTGTTTTGTGCGTTCGGAAAGTAAATTAATTAGAACATTCGCTACACACTTAGTTCAGCTCGACATTTGTTGATTCTTTTGCCGAGACCAAACAGGCGAGCGCTCGGCTAGTAACTTTTTGCTGATATCTCAGCTGAACAAGTAATTTGTTTACTGCGGCTCTTAAAGGAGCCGCCTTAATGATACGTCCATTTAGCTGATATTTCAGCAAACGAACTTAAACTGAGATTCGTACAGCCGAGATCGGTGAAAATATTTGAGTGTGTATATTTGGTTCTGTGTTGAGTGCATGATTGATTATGTTGCAATTAGCACGCAGAACGGTTGCGCGATCGGAGATATTTTGTTTAGCGTTGCGTGGTCCGCAAATCAAACCAATTAGCTCTCTTATTCAATTTGCATTTAATATAATTCACAACCATAATCGCATCACTTACCAAAGTGAATCCAGATAATATATCTTTTAAAGCTAATATCATACCATATCGGTCTCTAATAGCAATAAGAGTGGAACTAAAAATCCTTCCTTCCTCATATGACCGTAAGGAAGTGGCCGGCACCATTATTGACTATAATACGTAAGCTTCTGAAACGTGTACATTGAGAATGAACAGCTTATCACAAGACCTATATACATGGTTCTCTGTACAGCTTCGCAAGTTCTAGTCAATCACGGAGTAGCAACTACGTTTTGTACGGTCATAATGCTCATGCCTATGCTCATGCTCGTTTTGGTAACCAATTCTAAGAAGTTGTGGACTCGACCACTGAGTATTCGGGGCACGGAATCCCTCAATTTCACTACGAGAATTGATAAAAACTTGACGGGGACAAAATGTAAAAAGTCGAAGGGACAGGAGATCCAAAGACAATAGGTCGAAGGGATTAATGGGCGAAAAGGACAAAAGGTCTAAAAGGACCAAACGTAGAAAGAAAAAAAAGTTCAAAGAGACAGATATTGAAAAGGACAAAAGGTCGGAACGGACTTCCTCCTCTCTTCTTACTTGCACCTTATTCTTGTTACGTTCTTCCATCTGCTTTTTCTTCATTCTTCTTCCTTCTTTTCTTATTTATTATTTCTTTTCTTCCTTCTTCCTTCTGCCACTTTCTTCATAATTATTCCTTCTTCAATCCTAATTCTGTACTCTTCATTCTGCAATCTTCCTACTTCCTCCTTCCTTCTTCCATCTTCCATCTACCTTCTCCTTTTTCCTTCATTTCCTTCATTCTTCTCCTTCCTTCTTCCTTCTTTCTTCTTTTTTTCTTTTTATTTCTTCCTTTTTCTGCCTCCTTCCTTATTCCTTCTTGTTTTACCTTTTGTACTGATCGACCTTTCGTCCTTTTAAACCTTTTGACCTTTCGGCGTTTTGTCTTTCGCCCGTTTGTCATAGATTCAATCATGACGGAAGATGCTTCTAAAGCGGCAGTAGAAATATCGGAATTCGACAATATCGGAGGCGGACAAGAAGGTCAATCTTTCTTCGAGCCGATTTCCTTGAAGTTGTCTGTGAAAAACGAAAGGCGCGGTAGTGATGGAACGAGTGAAGTCTCGCAAGGCCTGGCGGGACTGTCGGGGGTCAGATACCTCTGCGGCATCTCAGAAATAGGAGACACGAAAGTCTCGCTGGCAGGAGTGTAGGGGGTTGATGCTTCTGCAGCACCTCAGAAATAGAAGACATGTAAGACAGATGGTGCCACGCTGTTGCAGGATGTGGTGACCACCACACTGAGTGAGGACTATCTGGACTACGAAATTTCAACAGGTAGGTACCTCCTGCAAGGTACCTGGGAGATAAACTGTTATCAGTATCCAAGCCCGAGTAGGCGAGCCTTGGGGCACTAGTAATGCGCTGGTTGTTCCACGACCAAACGGATGCACAGGAGGTGCAGAAAATGAAGACATAAGGGAGATGGGGGTATTACAAGTAGTCACCTCCAGCTTGATAGACAAGTGGTATTACTCCGGTGCAGGACGGATGATTACAATACTAATTGAGGACCAACTGCGTCGTAAGATGCCAACTCGGAGTACCTCCTGCAAGGTACCTGGCCGTCTACTTGTTGGTGGTCTCGCAGCTCAGATGGGTGAGTGTTAGGGCGCATATGGTGACAGTGTGTCTTTATGCACGGGGTGTGCATGGAAAGTACATGGAGAACTGAGGCTTTATGTACGTCATGTGTCGTTTTGGGAGGAGTACATTAAGTACTGTTTATCCTCCAGAAATAATAATGTGAGGTAGTCCCGGGAGATCAGGGCATTAGAAGAGAGGAACCTCTCAAAGAACCTTCCGCTACTTGAGTGGGTTTAGTGGCTCCGGCTGTCCGTCAATCCCATTCCCTGAGCGATAATTGCAGGTATCTGTATACAGATTTGCCCTCATCACTCTATATAAACAAGACATGGCTGAAGAGGGGAAGCATCATCAATAAGGCACGAGCGACAAGTCTACAAGAGATTAGGTAATACGGATATGATCAGGTTCGAAGAAATTTGCGGCGAGTACCACCGATGCGACAAGAAAAGGTACACTGAAGAACTTCCAAACGAACCAAACGTGACAACTGAAAACAGGGAATTATGATCATGTCTGTCACACAGAAAAACGAAAAATACCTAAATAAAGATTTAAAAATAAACACAGAAAAACCATGAAACGATCTTCAAGCCGGATCGAGCGATCACCTAGTGATCGACGCTGCAGTGTTCTCGTCGTTTTGCAAATTGTCCAGACCCATCTTCATCAACGATTCTGAGGATGGCCAAACTTTGGAAGCACGGAAGAGACATCATCGAAGAATTGAGCAACAAAGCTAATTACAACAAGTTCAACGAAGTTCTGTTTAAATTGGATCTGCTAGATAAACAGATGTTGGTTGAGAAACTTGCCAAGGGTGGTATCTCGGTGCTGTTCTGCGATAATGAAGCTACTTTGTGGAAGGATTAGTCGATTGTTGCTATGACATATCTGAGAGGAAGTCTTTACGATTTGGATGATATATTCAAAACTTGAATTCATGTCAAGCTAAGGAGAGTTCTTTACGTCATTGCAGGACGGGCCACCTCAAGCAAACTCCACCACAGTACTCTTTGGTTCGATTAGTTCCCCTGCGTGCAACGGTTCACGCCAGACGAAGGATACCCAGATCTAAATGACGGTATCGAATACTCCACAACAGAACGGTTGGCATATCGGTTTAAACGAGCCCTCCACGAAAAGGTCCGTGTGATGCTTCTGGACTCCCGAATTGGACTGGACTGGAATGCCGAAAGTAATGTTGAGCTGCGTTCATTGGTGGTTATCTTTTCAACCGAAGTTCAACGGATGCCAGCCAAAAAACGTGAATGAATAGAAAGACGAGTCGGCAGCACCGGCGCTTGCTTCGCATATAGAACATCCCGAATCTAGAGGACAATAGTCAGTGAGGGACAGCGATCGGGATCGTACAGTACCCCGTAAGCTACTAGATGTTCTAAATGTTCCCAAATGAAAATGTTCTTGATATGTTTGGCAAGATTGCCCATCTAGACGACAGAGACGATTGGATGCGTGCTATACCGAGCGAATTAGAAATTTTGGAGAAAACTAAGTATGACCTGTCTGAAAAAAAAATTGACGCCACTCAACATATTCTGGATGACGGAAGAAACCATGGACCATCGCCGGGTTGAAGCAATCGCTGAGATGCTGGAACGACCGGTTTAATGAAGCAATTTTCAAAACGGGCTTCAAAAGTTCAACACAACACAAAAGGTTGTACACGAAGCTTGTGTTGCCGCAATCAATCGAAACTTTGATGTTTGAGATGTGGGACTGTGGAGAGCTTTCAACACTTTTTAGGAATGAGGATCAAATACAACCGTAAAAACGGACAGCTGGAGTTATCTCAAGATGCAGTCATCCATAAGCTGATAACCCATTTCGGAATATTCGACTGTAATCCAGTGAAAACCCTGATAGAGAAAGGTCTTAACGATGGAAAGGTTAAAACGAGAAAAACAACAACAAACAAGTTCCAACAACAGCTAAACACCGAGAATTGGAAAGCCCCGAAGTGAATCGTACGCTACTTTCAACGTACTAAGAAACTCATATTGCGGAATTTTACAAGCCGACTATTGATAAGATTTGTAGCAATTCTTGAAAACTGAGCGTCCGATACTGAAGATTGGAAGTCCACAATTGGATTTGTTTAACGAGTGTTTGGGTGTAAGTATGTGGTGTAAGGTCTTCTGGTACTGTAAATAGCACACCACTATCACTACTGAGGTGAGGTGGACTGCGTTGCACACAATGCAGCAGTTGTAGGATCCGTGGGGCTGCAAGGAATATTTGATGATTCTTCAAGAATCGATCAGATCCATCACAATTTAAGAAGACAACAGAATATGCATGTTTATGACGAAAAATATGGAGACAAAGCGCACAAAACACACAGATATCAGGCATCATTTTGTGCGTCACCATGTGGCCTCAGGGACGATGAAGATTGAACTCATTAGGAGTCAAGATCAACATTATGTTCACAAAAATCCTGGATTTTCCGATCTAGTGGGGTGAAATTAATTTAGTAATAGAATAATTAAGATACCTTAACATTTTGTTATTTTTCACAACAGTTTATTCACAATAAATCTCACTTATTTATTCCGACATTCCATTTAAAAAAATAGAAAGAAATACCCATGGAAATTCATACAAACTCCAATGGAAATTTAGAAGAATTTCCCATGAAAATTTAAAACAAATCCGAGATATGGAAGAATCACAAAAGAAAATTTAGAAATTTTATAGATTCTCTTGTTGAAAGTCGAAGTAATTTCCTGTAGAAATTTGAAAAGAAGAATTCCCTTGAAAATTCAAGAAACAAAAATAGGTGGAAAATCAGGAGAATTTCTCGTTCCCCGAAAATCAAAATAATAAAATTCATTGTTGATGAAAGGAAAGTTATCTAAATTACTTAATCTAGATTTATTGCATCAAAGGAAAAGATGTTTTATTACTTCAAATTAAGGTATTTATCATGCGTTTCTTGGCACTGTTGGCCACGATAAAGTGACTTTCTACACACATAAACACAAAAACGTAAACTTTCGGTACTCACCTATCGTTTGCTGAACCGGCCGGCTTCAGACTTCTGAACGCTTTTAACCACTTAGTCTTCATTGAGGAAGAACTAGAAGAAGACATTTTACGTTCACCGCGAGGTGAACCAGGATCTATTCTACCCAAAAACAATTCTTTCTGTAACGAGAAGAAACGGTGAAACGGAAGAAAAAGAGAGAAGAAAAGAATGATTTGAAAAGAACGTTCATCTACTTCTAGGAAACTAAGGTTGATTTAGATAAAGTGTTGCGCTTTGATGTGAACTATGCTAAGTATGTGACTAAGTAGAAACTGCTATTGCTATAAAACTATACCGATTCGATTTATTTTCCATCTAGCGTGACAGGGGAGTAAGACGGATGACTCGAACTCAGTCAAATTCTACTGCCCATAATAAATTTATCTATACTAAAACTATTTTCCCATGTGTTTCTTTTGGTCCAACACGTAGGTGGACACAATAAGTGAATGGTCAATGGAAACTACCAACAAAAGTATCTGGTTACGTAAATCAAATTACATTCAAACAGCACACATTCTATTCTACCAGCAGCTTCGGGACCAGATTGCAGAGCACAAAGCAACTTTTCATTTATTGGCTCTACGGATTCATTCTGAGTGTGGGTTTGTATGCAAAAACAGTAAACATTTTGTTCCGGGTTTTCAATCGATGCAAATTTGCACTATATCCATCTACAGATATTTGCGCATTTATTCAAAACAAGTTCAATTTATTCATGTGATACATGGTAAATAGGAACTAATTGTCGTCAAAATTTATGGCGCCAGTGAGCTTTAGAAGTTCAGAGACTTCACTTTAACATAACTAGTAATTCATTGATTTCAGTATTTTTATTCAAAACTATTTTGAACTTAAAAAAAAATATTGCGACTATTCTACTGAAATACTACATCAGGAAAACACCGTACTTAGCACTACATGATTCAAATTGCCGGCAACCATAACACAACGAATTCACGGTAAATATGCCAGGGACTCGGAATCGTTTAAAATTCATAGAAAAATCAGTAAAGCATTCAAGTGTACGAGGCCACGGGTATCTGGCTTTGAAGTCAACTTTTACCTATTTATCGCTCGGTTCGTCTCCAGCCAAAGCGCTAGTCGCTTGGCGCTCCGGCCTCGACGGTACCTGAAAGCCTGGCGGGAGATGTCGAAAAATCGTATCAGATTCTCCATTAGACGACATGACCCTGGCACCGAACTCCGTGCGAAAGCGGAAGGGTGAACTTTGCGGAGAAGCTTTTTTCATTGATGAATGAAGCGACAGAAAAAAATAAGTAAACAGCATAAAAACGGCGTGGAGCTTTCATACCAACCAGCCGGTGTTTATCTGAAGCACAGTGGAAGTCCCATCGGGTAACGAGGATGAGCGTTGTAGACTCTCTGACGTTTGATTAAGTGTGTATTCCAAGATGCATATCTCATTTCTGTAAATGAGTGTGCTTGACCTGGATCTTGTCAGAATGCTTTTCAACTGAATAGAATGGGGGGAGAGCAGAAAAGAATTTACCGGCCCAGTTGATTGTGATCCCAGTTGAAAGTTTATTAGAACAAAGAGTAACTGTGTTTATTAAACTTTTTCTTTACAAACAGATATCAATAGTGGATATATTAATGATTTGATTCGTTGAAAGAGAGAAATTTGCTTTATTCAAAGTATATTGTCGTTATCAGTTTCCACTATGAACGGATAAAAATGAAATTTTAAACAAAAGTCAGTATTATTTAAAATCTCAAATCTGTTTCAACATGTCGTTTGTACTCATGTTGGTCCATGTAATACAAAAACAAACATTTGAACCAACAGCTTTTCATGGATATATTCCATCGTGTTGGTGATACCAATTCCGACTGCAAGTGCCATCAAAATCAATCCGTAAAGATCTGTTTTAATCCTTTCCGAATCGACACGCTTCGGTTCGCCTTGTATCAGTGGTCTCACCCGTGCGGCTGAAATCTGTGGCTGCTGCAGAATGAATAAATTGCGCCACAAAACGGTGAAATGAGAGGCACAATTTCTTCGGCAATCGAGCTCGTTAAAAAAATCTTATAGTCCTGGTCTCTTTTAGAGGTTTCGTGGTTTTAGAAAATTGCTTTTATCTCGAGTGTGCTGTTTGGTTAAAGGGAAAAACGGAGAGGACAAAATTTCATGAACGAAACCTCTTTATTCCTTTCGGAAATACATGTGAATGCGACAGACTAGGAAAACTGAATTCATTCACGGAGGGAACAATAAGTTTTGCTTCGGGCTGTTTAATGACAGGAACTGAATAAAGTAGCAATGTTAATTGCCAATATGAAAAGTTAATTTGAAGAGGACCTAATTTTAAGACCAAAAGCGTTGGATCAATTCGAAGAAGGCGAGTATTATTTTCAGTCAGACTTGTAAGATCTTTTCAGGCAGGTTTCTTGATTTGGTGGTGAGTTTGTGCAAAATACAAATAGGCTATCAAATTGACTACCTACCAAAAGTACATCAAATACTTCGAGTAAAAGTGGTTTTCCCGTTTTATGGGGAACGACATATGTGTGATATTAATTTACCAGGTTTTTGGACACATTGGCATTTTGATGCTTTCTGATCACATTGAACACGTCCAGAAGTATCCCGGAGAACCCTCAAGAAACTGGCCAAATTTCGATTAGCTCTGCAGCCCAACTTGCTACGTGAATTGAAGATTTTGAAAGGAATGTGAAACTTTGTATGCCTTTGGAAAAATGGGTCACGTCCAGAAAGGTTCTGGGGAAACTGATTTCCACAGGATGATGGATAAACTTTCATTAGATCCGAAACCCGCATTGTCGCCTATCTTTAAGATTTTGAAAGACTAGCCCAACATATGAAGTGTTGATGCTTTCTGGTCACATTGTCCACTTCCGGAAGCATTCCTAAGAACCCTCAGGAAATTGGCCGAATTTTGATAAGCTCCAGAATCCATCTTGCGACGTATCAAACTTTATACATAAGTATGGAAGAAAAACCCAACAGATGGAATTATGATAGTTTTTGGACATATTAGTCACGGCCGGGAATATTCCTGGGAACCTGGCTCTCTTGGAGACGTGGTCAATTTTTGATTAGCTGCGATACGCATATTATTTCTTACACCGAAAGACATACAAACTCAGTTTTTATTTGTGCAACTTGGCAAAAATCCACATAGCCGTGTTCCAGCTAAATGAAAAGCTGATATCCCGACAAATGACCTTTGTCAGCTGATTTTCGGCAAATTATTTGCTGATTTTCAGATTGACATTCAGCAAAAAACATGTTTGCTGAATCTCGGTAAAAGTTTATATTGCTGATATCTTGGTAAAAAATAAGTGTGTCCTGCAGATAGAACTTTGATAAATGTTGTACACGTAGGTCACGTCATGAACTTAGTTTTCTCTGGCTACGTTCGGAAATATACTTGCCAGCCAGGAAATTGACAAATTTCTATTGGCTTCAAATCCCATCACACCATGTATCAAACAGCATGATTTTGAAAGATAAGTTCAACAGATTTCTTCCCATTTTGGTCACGTCGTGAAAGAACCAGCCACAATCGGGTGGACATCCAACCAAGTTTGCGACAAGAATGTTTGAAGGGTTCTGTAATGTTTGCCCCAACCACATAGTAGAAACAAATCCAATTAGTCAGTCAGCAATAGAACAAAAATCTATTATGGAACAGCGTTTGGTAAAACCTTCATTCGATCAGCTACATTTGAACGGGACTCAGCAGCACAAGACTAGCGCGTTTCCTAAAATTGATTCGCGAATCTACAGTCTAGTGACCGAGGATAACCCGAACTGTCTCGATCATTCGGCGCATATACAAGTGAATGAAATTCAGTGCGCTGGCGAAATCAAATCATTCAAACAAAACATTCGGACGTACATGTTGACCGTTATTCCGACACAACGCGTGCTCAAATATATGCTTTGCCCCTCGAAACTGGTCGCACGTCACGTGCTACTCAATGAAGTACAATTGATCCAAAAAACTGGTCAATTTCCTTTGGTAATAACCGCCACTACTGATGGGGAAAATCACACTCGGCTTAAACGGTGTTTGAAAGCAAATGCTTCTGAAGTACTTCGAAGTCATTTTTCTTTGTCTAAGTTGGAGTTAACACTTATACACATGCTGTTGCTTCTATATGAGCGTCCCGAACTTCTGATGGACATGTCATTGGACAGAGTACGTTCGACCCCAACGCAGAGAGCCATCAAAACAGAATCTTTCATCGAGTTTGTGTTGGTTGAACAATGCTTGTGCACCCAACTGGAAGCTGTGGAAGATTGCCATTTGAAAAATCCTTGGATTAAACTGAAATTTCCAGTGGAATCAACGAGAAAGTTGCCTCGCTATGGACGTTTTGTAAACAGAAGTATTCGAAGGTTCATTTTGAAACAGTTGATGAGCTAGTTATATTAGCGAGTACGAGTAATTCGTATACTAATGCTGAAGTGTGTTTGATGAACATAAATGTGCAAACCGGAGGAATAAGCAATAGCGATGAAGGTGATAACACTATTAAGAAACAAGAGCAAAGTGACCCGAGTTGTAATTGTACAGTACATCAACATGTTTTTCGAAAACGCGGCAGATTGAAGACTCTTCTCTCCATCGACAATCGTTGGAGATTAGCTTTAATTTATAAATACGGTCGTAGTAATTAGCTGGAACACGATGCAAGAAACTTTGAGGATTCGGAGAAATATGAAAATGATGGATATAAAGTACGACACCGTCCGATCTTTCATTGGAGCCATACTGGAGCTATTTCGAATACATTTCCATTGCGTATCGAAAAGGTGGGACAGAATATTCATCGATCATCGTATGGCCTTTCTATGTTTCGTGCAGTGCCCGTTATTTGAATGATTATGAAGGAAAAAAATGAATTTGTACTTAGTCTTAAGATTTAGTATGCTCCTATATTCAAAATTGTAAAACTGAACCCGGTGACCAATGTTACGGGGGGGAGTATGTTGCCGCTGGCAGCACTGCCAATGCTTCGTAATATAATGAATTATGAAATGCATTCAAATGTCACGAGTGACAGCAACCAATTTGAAAGAAAAGATAAATAAGGAAAAGAAGATATAATTCCATGGATATCATGGGTCAGAATAGTTACGGTCTATTTGTAATCCAATTTACCTAAACTTCAAAATAATGTGAGCAAAAATGTAAGCACCCGGAATTATGAAGACGTTCCAGTCCTAAAAAAATATGCAAATCGGATATAACACATAACACATAACTATTACCGCAAATATTACCATTTACTCAGAATGCTCTGCAATGGGACACTACCCCGAATAAGATACTGTATCAAATTAGAACAATTTCCAATGTCACATGAGTTGAATTGGTAGATATTGCAATTTAGAACGTACAGTGTGACTGTCGTTAGTTGATTAATTCAGAAAATTTTGTTTTTTTTGTAACATTGGTAATTGGTTGGGGTTCGTCGATTATATTTTTTTTTCTACGTTCGCGTTGAAATTATTTACATGTTTCATGTTTTTTTTTCCCTGTTGGGTATTTTAATCACTGCGACCATTTGTTAGATCTATTGTGATATATGCCCCATTTCATATAGCTTTGTCAAGTTGACGCATCATTGCTATGTAGAGCAATTGCATCACCTTGACTACCAGCGTCTTCCCAATACGGTATTATGGTTCTGATGAATCGCACTACCAAATTGGGACTTGTTCTCCAAACTTCAGAGGGTTCTATCAGCCCCCTGTTGAAGAACTGTAATCTTTTTCTAAAAATTGCCGGACAATGGCATAACAGATGTTCCGAGTATTCCTCATGTATACCGCAGAAGCGACATACATCATCTTGAAGTTTTCCTAGCAGCTTCAAGTGATAACGGCTCGGGCAATGGCCTGTTACAAGACCTGTATATGTGTTAAGATCTTTTTTTGAAAGATCTAAGATTTTGCGAGTGATAAATACGTTTGGTGTGATGGAACGTTTAGACTGCCTCGCAATCAAGGTGTTCTTCCAAATGTCCTCTATTCTTGAATGTTCCCAAGATTTCAGTTCCATTCTAAGAGAACACGCAGATACACCACAAAAAGGTTCTGGACCTATGAATTGTCGAGATGAACCAAGTCTTGCCAGCATATCAGCTTGTTCATTGCCTTCAATGCCACAATGACCAGGAACCCAATATAGGTTCACTTTGTTACGACTACCCAAGGTTTGGAGTGACTGAACACATTCCCAAATGAGTTTAGATGTGCATCTTGCTGATTTCAGAGCATTCAATGCTGCTTGACTATCAGACATTATGCAAATATTTGAATGCCTGTAATTTCGACGTATGCATAAATTAGAGCATTCAAGAATAGCCTGAACTTCAGCTTGGAAAACAGATGGCCACTTTCCCATGGGAATCGAAATATTCGTCCCTGGGCCAGTCACGCCTGCTCCAACTTGATTGTTTAGTTTTGAACCATCGGTGTAAAACACAATCGATCCTGAACGAAGATTTGGTCCACCATTTGTCCATGTGCTTCGCTCAAGATTAATTACATCAAAACATCGATAAAAGTTGTATCTTCTTCTCATCCAATCATCGTTGTTTGTGATCAGTGAGTTGATACTTATTTTGTTTAGAATACTAAGATGTCCTGTTAGGTCACCTTCGAAGAGGTTTGAATCTCTTTTGATCTTCAAAGCACTCTTCTCTGCTTCTAATTGAATAAATTGATCCAATGGTAGCACGTGGAGCAAAGCGTCTAGTGCTGTGTTCGGCGTGCTTCTTATCGCACCAGTTATTGAAAGAGTAGCTAATCTTTGAAGTTTTCCCAACTTCTTCTGTACCACCCTTTCTTTTGTTTTTGGCCACCATACTAATGCGGCATATGATATTCTGGGTTTCACAATCGCCGTATAAATCCATTGAATCATTTTTGGCTTAAGTCCCCACTTTTTACCGAACGTCGCCTTACTTATCCATAAAGCATTTGTAGCTTTGCTTAATGCTTCTTCAAGATGTAAGTTCCAATTCAGCTTACTGTCAAGTCGAACGCCAAGATGCTTGACTGAGTTTGAAAGTTTCCAATCTGCTCCTTTCAGTTTTCATGTTTAGATAAGTTGGAATTTAGATTTATTACGACAATCTGATATTTTTAAGTCCCCATGTGTGTGTGTGTGTTTTTAGGAGAATATGGGCTCTAAAGGGCATACGAGCATATGGAGACGCATGGTGCATCGGTTCATCAACTCCTTTTTTTTTTTTTTTTTGTGTCTTTATTAAGGAGACTTTCAGCCCGAGGCTGGCTCGTCTCCGGTCATCAACTCCTTGTGACTAACCTATTTGTGCAAATCTGTGCAATCACGTATGTTAATTTAATGTTTGTACGCTTGGTTGTTCAAGTATGCTAGTAGAGTTTCTGTCTACTCCGGAACCTACCTCCGATTCTGGCTAGGAAATTCCTACGTCTAGCCTAGGCTCCGTAAGCGCACAATTAATTTGCCTCCCAAACGACACCAAAATAAATCCCACCACTGGGTCAAACAGCCACCATTCAGAGCGAACAATATTTCCAGCCGGGCAATATCAGCGAGAAACACTCCCCTTTGCAACCGCCGTTCACTCCTTAAATCACCCGAAATCACCCGTATCCTTGGGCACAGTTCTTTCTAAGTAAAATTACTTCGAACACCGACCGTTCTCATTAAAACACTATATTAAATATAAACTTAACTGCTACAAAAACTTCAACATAATACGGTATCCAAAATAACCGACCGAACCGATTTAATTTATAGTGTGTACTGGTCACTGGTATCTTCATCAGAGCAATCCAACCTTCCTCCGTTCTCTGATGAAGATATCAGTGACGTCATCGTTCTGAGCATAGTCCGACAGTGAGAGCTTATCTCCGTCGGTTGCTCTGTTGTCCACTATGGCATCTCTAGGCACCCGTCGGCTGGTCAGCTGCTATCATCATACAAAGAAGGCACAGCAGCAACGATCGTCCAACAGCGTAAAGCATTGTTTGCCTCTCCGTCCCATCCTTGTCGCCTTGAAAATGATTAGGCTTCGCCGGCAGAGCACAAGCAGAACAACGTCGATTGCTCACCGGGCGATAGATCCTCTGCAGATTAAAAGCGGTCTGGCTGCTGTTGGAGATCGCAGGCAAAACCACTGGTGTACACAGGGGGGCGAGCCCAAACAGTTTCCATTTCCCGGCCATTTTCGTTGTCCCGGGATTCGGGATCCCGGGATTTTCGGATGTTTCCTTAGAAAACTTATTTTTTGATTTAAAAACGATTTTATTCAATGTTCAAGGCAAGGATGTTAATTATCATTCAGTAATTTGCATTCGATCATTTAGTAGTTTGTCAATAACATATTCAAGAAGCTGAATTTCAAAATATGTTGTATGGTGGACTTCTAGTGCGAAGGTTTTTCTACAACTCTGCCTAATAGTTCGTTGTTTGAATTCCACTAGTAACGGAGCTATAGCTATAGTTTCAGTAATTTAGACTAAATGATAACAAAATTCCAATCATACTACTAAATGATCGAACGCAAATTACTGAATGATCGTTAACATCCTTGGTTCAAGGGTAAAGTTAATATTTTAGAAAGGCCACATAATACAGAGTTCAAATTGGAACTCAATTCAATTATAATTTGAATCGATTCTTTCGAAAAAAAAACGACTTCAAGAAGCAAATAAAATTCACGTTTTTCTCGGAAGGTAGAGTACCCGTTTGGAATATATGATCGTCAAGTCCGAGAAGAAGGGTTTACTGACGGTTAAAGTCGGCTTGACTGTTTGCATTGCTTTGAATATGCATTGGGTTTAGACAGTTGCTGGGATTGTATTTAATACCCTAGTGACGAAAGATGGAAGATGTACAGTAGAATCGTACTGGGCCTATAACCTATTGGAGATATGGGAACCCCCTCACAAAAAAATCACAATACTAGAGTATCCTCCAACCCATGGCAGGCTACTAATTGATACTTTCGCCAAGAGCTGCAGCTCTTCCTAATCTTGAACAGATCGGTTCCTAATCTTGATGTCCTTATGGTCCAGGAAGATTTCGGATTATCTACAGAAATGTAATCGCAGTCGCGGAATCATGCATTGGCTGCGAAAGTCATGGGTAGCGCCGTACAGAATTTAGTGGGAGATTCGAACTTTCGGTAGCTTGTTGGTCAGTAGGTGTCCAAGCGAAGCTTTGGTCAGGACCTGGTCAGCAGCAAGAACCAAAAAAATAGGCAGAGCATCGGAGTCGGGCCACTTGTACTTGCGCATGGGCTGGAAAGTTTGTTGTACGGACGTCGATTGGAAGAACATGAATTGGATCAAGAATTGTTTTGGAGGCAAGAAACTCAGGAAGATGTTGGGCGCCACGAGGAAATTAGCAAGGCGAATATCAGCTAGTGTACACAACCTCACTGTAGACGGGAGATGGGTAGGAAGCAGGCGCCAAAAATATGTAGCTGATCTTCTACTGTAGATACTTGTCGCTTAATTAATAGAGAGCTGTAGCTGCTGGAAAAAGTATCAGTCAGTAGCCCTCCATTGAGTGGTATAGGGGAATCTAATATTTCTGTAAAGGTGTTCTATTAACTATCTCCGGTATTTTCATTTCTGTTCCTCTCTTACTAGTTTAATAATAAGATGATATCGATTGTGCATCACAAAGAACCTTGGCTCCGTATACATGTTTGAGCCTACCAAATAAACGAAGTTGGAAAAAAATATGTCTGATGGGAGGTATAAAAATATGATATCCCAAGCAACACCTCTTGTTTCTCAGTGAGTAACAACAACTGTGGTGTGACTCACTAAAGGTCTGACTTATGCACAACGCATCGTATTTGGAACTCCTTTGTGACATAAAAAGCGCAAGAGGTGGAGCCTATTTGCAACATCTTGCGGCTAAAATGAAAATAAAAACACAAAAGCCAACCGGGAATTGAACCTTCTACTATAACCATCACACCATCAAATTTGTTTGGAGATTCTGCTACAAGTGCACTACATAAGCAACAAAGTCATTTGTAACTTCATTGTACCTTATACGGAACATGCAGGGGACTGTCAAAAATAAAATACTGCTCAGCTAAGTGTTTTGCAACATATCAGAAACATTGTCGTAACAGCAATGAACCGAAGTGTTATTAATTCTGCAACTTATCTGTTTTGTTTCTGATATGAAACACATCGAATTTTAAACCACTTAAGAAGTCAGATGGGTAGAATATTGCGACGCCACTTAAACGGAAATGAAACATTGAGTTTTTCTGAAACTGGGAAGTGGCTTTAAAGTGAATCGATGTATTGCTAGTGTCTTCAATGCAATTTATTAGGAACAAACACCAATTTGAAAGATGTTGCGCGTGCTGCTTGGGATGGGTCTATCACCTAAAGTTGGGTTTTGCGTTCAAAACAAATAACTCTTGTAAGAAGAAAAAGTACACTGTTTGCGAACCGGAAATGAAACAGCATTTTTTTGTCCCGGGTATCCCGGGATGTTCGGGATTTCAAAAATAATATCCCGGGAATCGGGAGGTCCCGAATTTTCCTAAATCCCGGGAATTTTTGTCCCGGGATGTTCCGGGATGGAAACTCTATATGCTAGCATTTGTATGGCAACTTGTATTCAGAGAAATCTTAACCTAGTTGCAAATTGCGAAGGACATACGTGTTTTTGGATACACCGTCAAATACTGTGATCAAGAAATATGTAGGGTAAACTGGGGAAAAATGCATCTCCAGGGCAAAACGACCTTTTAGCTTTTTTGGTGGTTTTTCGGACATACTTTCATGAATGTTAACTGCTAGATTCGTAGTTCGAGATCCGAACTACATGCGCTGTTGTAGGCACTCCTGAAAATCTGCCGAAAATGTCCTTTAAAACTTCAAAGGGTCGTTTTGCCCCGGGGGTGCATATTATCCCAGTTTCCCCTAACGGGAACTTGGCAAATTGGTACAGATACAAATCTGTTGTTTTGGGCCAAAAGACATCAACTCATCGAACTAGGACCGCGTTGGACCTTCTTCTTCTTCTTCTTATTGGCATTACATCCCCACACTGGGACAGAGCCGCCTCACAGCTTAGTGTTTATTAAGCACTTCCACAGTTATTAACTGCGAGGTTTCTAAGCCTAAGTAAAATTTTGTAGTTCCTGTGAATTTTCGTTTTTAATAAGCCTTCGATTCTGTTCTCCATTATGTGATCCATAAAATATTCCTTTCCACTTTGAGTAGTTCACCTCACCGATTAAAGCCAATGAAATAGTCATGTGTGTTTTCAAAATATGAATTTTGGTTGCTTATATTTCATTTTAAATACGGAGCTAATTTTAAAGATTCCTGAATTTCTGCCCAACAGATCGATTATTATTTTGGGTGGTTGAGAATAATGAAGATTGTAGCTTTGATCTTATAATCAATTCCGTGCTTCTCTTCCACGGATGCAATTTTATAAAAGTAACATAAACTGGAAAAATTCGGATCAGAAAAAATCCTTTTATCTTATTCAAGATGTGAACCAACTTTCAACTTCAGTTTCCATAGAGACTTACGTATTTAGAAACTGCTTCAATTTAAACGCCTCTCTTGGCATTAATTTGAATCCACCTGTTTCATTTGCAATGGTACACTCAAAGCAAAGTTCTGCTTACATACAGTATATAAAGAAAGCAAAAAGCAAATTGGCTATAAATCGTTTTTTCGTGGCTTGCCTAATTTTAAGTTATTTTTTTCCGTTGGTGGCAGGATGGTAACAAGAGGCTTGCATAGCGTTTACCAGATCGCGGTCAAATGGAAAGAAAAACTTCCCAAGAAGGACCAACCACAGCACAGTTAAAAGGCAGTTTAATTAAAATGTGACTCACCATGCCAGATTCTGTAATATTATCGATGTAGTGTGCACATCAATTTTTTTCACAGACATTATGCTGAAAGTAAGGACTGTATATACGTTGATTGATATACCTATTTCGTTTGTTCTTTTCTTTGTCGTACACGAAAACAGAGATCTCAGATACCATAATAGGTTAGAGGGACTCTATTATCAGGTTTGATTTTCAGTTCGATCGAGTTGATCTAACGGGTTGTTAAATTTTTCGATTTGCTGGACGTAGAGTAAGACTGCCCCACAATATACAAATTAAAACATTTGGATGGCATTGAAAGCTTTCAATGTTTTGAAAATGTCTATTTTTTTCCGTAATTCAATCAAGAAATGATGAGAAAGGAGAATGTGAGAATGTAATTAATCGGCCATCAACCGGTTCATGTTAGGGGCGGCTGATCATCCTGTCGTCGAGGGACTCTACACAAAGCTGTGCCTCATCGTGTCAGAATCAAGAAAGCAACTTCTTCAACACGATGTGTAACGCAACCCTAAAAAAATAAATAAATAAATAAACCCTGGTAAGGTAGCTTACCGTAGTTTTCACAACAAAGAAAAGCAAAAGTAGTGTAAGCGGATGCAATCAACTCCAACAAAACCGTCATGAATTCACGGAATAACAGAATCATGCGTTTCATTGGGGCCTTCCTTAGCCGTGCGGTAAGACGTGTGGCTACAAAGCAACACCATGCTGAGAATGGCTGGGTTCGATTCCCGGTGCCGGTATAGGCATTGGAAATTGTCTCGACTTCCCTGGGCATAAAAATATCATCGTGTTAGCCTCATGATATACAAAAGCCTCTTGAATGCAAACATCGTAACTTGGCTTAGAAACCTCGCAGTTAATAACTGTGGAAGTACTTAAAGAACACTAAGCTGCGAGGCGGCTCTGTCCCAGTGTGGGGATGTAATGCCATTAAGAAGAAGAAGAAGAAGCGTTTCATTATACAACGCTTGGCAGTTGACGGGGTCGCGTTGCTGGACGTAGAGTAAGACTAGATGCCAACGGATATGACAAATGACATCATCGTATTCTTACGCATCATATAAATAAAAAATCATTTGAATGAAAAAAAAAATTACATAGGGGGAGGGGGGTCAAAAAACCCCAAAAATTGCTTACGTAATATGTGTACGATCCCTTAGCTGTGAAAACACCGCCTCTGGATCAGGGGAAGACCTCTAAACTATCTGACAACAGTAAAGCTGCTAAAAAGCAGGGCATCACCTTGAGCTTCTTAAATTTGGAAGTGCCATGCTTCAATTAACTCATCACTTTATTTAAAAATATGGATGAATGAAGAAATGCCTACCGGCTGGTTGGATGGATTCATTTGTCCGATCTATACGAAAGAACAAATACTAGAGTGTGCCAGTTACAGAGGGGTTGCACTCCTGAACTAGACGTAGAGTTCTTCGACAGCGAATACCTGGTAGGTTTTTGTAAGGGCTGGTCAACAACGGATCAGATGTTTATCCTGTGGATGATCTTTTATTTACTTCGCGAGTATAATTTGCAGAGTAGCCATCTATTCGTCGATTTTTAAGCAGCGTATCAGTCGGTGAAAAGAAATAGGCTGTGGCAGATAATGCCTAAACATGGATTTCCAGCGAAACTGGTTCCGCTGATACGTGCAACGATTGATGGCCCGAACCTCGAAGTATTCGGAATGCAGATGAAGTGTCAACCCCGTTTGTAACCCTGGCAGGGTGAAGCAATTTCAAATTTAATATTCAAAATTGCACCTAAGAAAGCGATTATGGGATCTAGTGTACAGAAGTGGAATCAAACCTGGGGACGCTAAAGGCATGGGCGAAATAAGCCTCGAAGCCTTGGGGGGAGGGGCTTTAGCCTTTTCATCTGTTTTCTCTATTTTTAGCTTCCTTTCAAAAATTATCGAACATTTTACCACCTCATTAAGTTATCTTAGTGGTAATGTGACGAATACGGCCCAGCCACCTAAAGCAATTGCGACTCAATTTCCAATGATTTTCCAGAGATTCCATCGGAGATCCTCCATTAATTCCAACGGGAATGTTTCAGGGATTTCGTAGGCAATACTCCAGGGATGTAGAAGCCAATTGTAGAAGTATCCCAAATCAATCTGTCGAGGAACCCCAAAGCAAATCGTTGGGACGAACTTTAATTCCGGTAGGAATCCTCCAGGGATATTGAAGCAAATCGTTGAAGAATTCCGAAGCAAATCATCAAACGGATTTGCAGCAAATCGTCAAATGATTCCGAAGCAATTCGTCAAGGAATTCCGAAGTAAATCGTCAAGGGAGTCCGAAGTAAATCTTCGAGGAACTCCGAAGCAAACCGTCGTTGTATTCCGAAGAGAATCGTCAAATTATTTCGAAGCAATTCGTCTAGGCATTCCGGGAAATTGGAGAAACAATACAACAGGAAAAACTCAAAGGTGCAGCCCAATCGGGTTGAACGCAAAGGTGACGTAGGACTACGTAGCTATTTGAAATTGATGGTATTTGCCCTAATAATTTGTGTCGTTTTATTTACATTGAGCAAACTGCTCGGAGGCCAACTGAATCAAGAAGTCGAATAGTTGTTCCCAGATGGATGGACTTTGAGTCTCTAATCATGGAATTAACATGACTCATCGGCCGCTGGAGCCACTCGACTGGCTTTCAGTCTGGGGCATCACAATCCTTACTTTGCCACGTACGCTTACATCGCGGGCGAAAACCAAACGTTGCTAATAAATATATTTGCGTTTGGTTTCACTTCTGATTCTGCTTGTTTATCCTTTTTTGTGGCCATTTTTGAGGATGGTGTCATCCAAAAAGGTCTTTATACAAAAGAAGGTTGATCCGACAATCCGATATGAACTTTCTTCAAAGTGCAAAACTCAATCGTAACTAGCAAATTTGATAGCGCGGCGGAGGGAGATGATGCAATTAATTTGAACGGATGGAATCACTAACAGCAACCAAGCTATCACGCTAAACCCGATGCCGCCGAAACAATTCATTTTTGCAATTAACTCTTTCTTTCTATAAAATGCTGGTCCTGAGAAGAACCAATTTTCTTTTCCCAATGCGTCTTTCCAATAACTAACTGCATCCAAACGCTTGTCAGCACCTTGCGTTGAAATTGTCCGACCACCACTTAATGATTTTTCGCTAAGCCTCCACCATTTGGAATTAATTTTCAGCATTGCCACTGCTATCCACGCCTTCATGCTGCTGTGTCCGCTCCGCTGCATCAAATTTTGTCGAATCGCTCATTCCGCTCTTTCCGCGGAATCCCGATCAAAGTGGCTCGCGCGCGCCGGAAAGCAGCTTTCTTGTATTCAATAAATTAAGTCCGTTAGCCCCGCCCCTTTGTGATCTCCATGGTTGTAAATATGTGCCATTTTGATCGGGATTCCGCAGTAGACAACGGACCGTTCGGAGAATGACAAATTCTAAGAATCCTATGAAATTTTCTCGCTAGATTCAGAATTTGGTTATGATATGTTGGTTATCTAAGATGCGTACTATTGCGAGGAATAACAGCAGAAATTTGACTCAAGACGAACTTTCTTCATATTACTGTGGAGTTCATCCTGACTGTTGGCAAGCGGGAGCCACTTGAAACGTCTTATCGCACTGTTTGTTCACTGAATATAATTTATGTAGTAAACGGCAAGTACTGTTTCACTGCCACACAATTACCAAACATTATCTCTTGGCATCTGTCCGTCAGAGCGACGTTCACTGATGGGTGGTTGCTGTAGATAGTTTCCTCTGAGGTGGCATCTTCATTGATTTTATACAAAAGCCACCATTTTATACAAAAAAAAGTTGATCCGGACTATCCAAAATAAACTTTCTTCAAAGTGCAAAACTCAATCGTAAAAAGTGAATTTGATAGCGCATCGGAGGGAGATGATGCAGTAAATTTTAATGGATGGAATTACTAACAGCAACCAAGCTACCACGCCAAACCCGATGCCACCGAAACAGTCCATTTTCGCAATTAACTCTTTCTTCTCATAAAATGTTGGTCTTGGTCCTGAGAAGAACCAATTTTCTTTTCCCAATGCTCCTTTACAACTAACTGACACCACAATTTGTAATGAATTTTCAGCATCGGCACTGGCGGTGCGGGATCGCCACAGTGCTATTTTTATGGTCAACCTTTTCTTCATATGAAATTCTGGTTCGTTGAGGTTGAATGATCTGCAGCAACACATCGAGCACCACCACCAATGCGATGGATTTTCTTTGGAAATGTTATTAGCGCCTCCGTTATGCTGTGTCCGATCCGCTACGATCGCTTTGATGCGTCTGCTATGCGTAAAATCTTGTTCAAACTGAGGATTAGATCCAAACCCGCAAGTGATTGATTTTTGATGTCTGTGCTAGTGATGAATGTACGTGATTGGTTAGTTTACCTATTTCTGAACTATTTATCATTTATCTATAATAAATAGTTAAAAATCAGCATTTTCAAAGAAGCGTTGACTCATCCTTGATCGAATGGTCCAAAAAAATTGAAAATCCATGGAGAAACGGCTTAGATATTAAACTTTAAAGTCTATCATATTTTCGTGACGGTCCCCGATTTTCGCAATCGTAAAGTGTACCCCAATATAGAAAACACAGACGTAGTCCTACGTCAAAAATGTTACGACGCTGTAGCCCACCAGGTATACAGGCTGATAATATTTTATAAATGTTTGTGTCGACCTTACACTTGGCCGGGGTTCAGTGAAACCACACCAAGCCCCTTTTGATTGACTTGTGATATTTTCACTCGTACATTTGTTGTTGGATATCCGCAGTTACATTATGAAAACAGATATTAAATTGAGTTTAAATTTTGCCTAAGATTTTCAAATTATTTAATGGCTTCAGACAAGTGTAGTGGTTTTGTATATCCTTACAACCAGAATGGGCGTAACCAGTTTGCAGTTCAGATTTTTTTATTGTATTTAATTTTGATGAAATCTTACTCCAACTAAGGAAAGTCTTTTACTAGATACCCAAAACCAAACGAGTAAAAGTTGACTGTAGGGGGAGATCCTGCAGTACCGGACACATAAGCCATTTAACGAAAAACTCTCTATTTCGGACACTGTTAGATCTTGTTAGATGAGTAAAGACTTCATTTGGAACAGTAATATTTTTCATTTGCTTTATCTTAAAATGTATCTGTAGAGCTTATTTGACTCTCAAGCTAAATTTCTTACATCTTACTTCAAATTCCCACCTTTTCAATATAATCTATAATTTTTTATTCTCGCATGTTTCGGTTGCTTCTGAACCTTAGCAAGAAGATATAATTGAATTGAAGCAAGTTTAACAAAACAGGTGTAAAGAATGGCTATTTGGTCACATGAAAAATATCACTGTCCGGACCCGGGGGACAGCTACCGGATATATACATTTATTTTTCACCACAGTTACATTACATATCTAACAAATCATGATCGTTCTTTAAAATATGGCTGATATTGACCATCTTCACATAATCAGAATGCATTGTGTTTGATTTGTATTAGTGCTCCCCTTCCAGAGAAGGGAGGGGACTCAAACCTTCATTAGAACCTTCCCCGACCTCAAAAACCCTTGCATACAAATTTTCACGTCAATCGGTTCAGTAGTTTTCAAGACTATAAAGGTCAGATAGACAAAAACTCATTTTTATGTATTTTATAGGGAAAGCCTATATTATGCAAATGAAATTTAATTATGAAAAAAAAAAATATTTCTAATTTTGAAATCTATTTATAGATTGTTCAGGTTCTATCTATAGATATTTTTTTGTAGAAGTTTATTTTTCAATAAATAAAAATATGTATATGCGCCACTTACGGTGGACCATTTATAATTTATCATTGTTTATTGATAATTTTATATTCGTCGAGTGTCGGTTCCCATGAATCGTAAGAAACTCGATTGAGTTAAATTTTCCAGCAGTGACATTCTTAGAAAACGAAGACATTTTCTCGCTCATTATTATGTGCGTTGGATAAATGTTTTCTCTTAGATACAAGTTTCAAGAACCCAGCAGATTTTAATGAATAGTACTATTGCTTGTCATCCTCAGCCTCGCTCTACAGGTATCAAATGAATGGTTTAACATTTAGAAATGGTACGCGAGAAGTTTAATTATGTTGTATACACTCGCTTTTAATGCAGCACTTTCCAACTCAATCCTATTCCGTTCAGTTTTATTCACGACACCCGGTAATCCAGTATCCATCGTCGAAAGCTGAGAAAGCTCATATTCCGCAGCATATAATAAATTCAATGAGCGTGTGAATGTTGATCTTACCACTATCCGCCTTGTGGCGGTTTTGTCTGTTGGCGGGAAGTACCACTCATACCGACAATGGAGAAACGGTTGAGCAAATCTGCGTTTTTCATTACGGGCAGAAGGATTTATGGGAAACCGAGAGCGTGCCATTGTATGGGAAGATTTTATGCCCATTTTTATTATGAGTAATCATTTCACAATTATAATTTAACGATCACACGAACATGGTCCACCGTAAGTGGCGTAAAATTTCATGGAAGGATTATGTTTTTACATCATGTATCACGTCGCAGCGTCACTGCCCTGGATGCATTGCTTTCGAAGCCGGCTAGGTGCAAGAAGGACACTTGATAATAGTTTATAAACATGGTGATTAATGCTTTATGACTATGACTCCATCCGGAACGTCACTGACAAGGATAAAGGTTTCAAAATGCATACTCTCAATCTGTTGATTTTTCATAGCGTAGGAATAGCGTAGGAGGGACATAGAGTGCAGTTAAATTTCCGCAATTGAATTTATGACCGATTAGTGTTAAACGATTTTCATATCGACTATCTCAGTTTTGTAATCTCAAGATACTTTTCCAGCATTTTGACAATAGTTTAAAGGACTGAGAAACAATCTTTTGTATCTATTTTCAAAAATAATTTCCAACAAGTATTATAGCGGTTATTCAATGTCGATAGAGCTATAAACTGATGTCCGATTCAACATCAAATGTGATTGACATGTGTTTATACGTTGAGCATACACATTTTGAATGGAAAAATCAAGACAAACACCTGATTCCGAACAATTGCCGTCTGAACTCTAATGGCCGACATATCACTGTCACTATTTGATGAGTATCTTGCATACGTCCATTGAAATTTTATTGGACAGACCTGGCCGAGATTGAATGGCATTTATGAATTAATTGTGGCATAAATATTTACATTCGAATAATGTTGTCACGGCCGATGATGGTCCAGCCGGAAGAAAGGATGGATGGATGACACTTGCACAGAACCAGGCAATGGGTACGTGAGTGCTATTTCCAGACTCAAATTTCGTATGCACACAAATAAATTTGCTGCTGGAAGAGGACGCGAAATTAAGTGTTTAAGCACAAAATGAAACAAATTTAAGTTCTGCTACGTGCCCCGCTTGTGGAATGAAGCTGTTGATGCTGCTCGCATGTAGTGGCGCCGTCCGTCGAATGCGAGAAAGGACTCGAATGCTGTTTGAATGTTGATGCTCTTTTGCAAGATTTTTTGTCCCAGCTTTTGTTTGGTTTCCATATTATGAAGTGCGGTGGATATTTGTGTGTTTGCTGTGGTAATTCCCACTTCTAAGTTCGGTTAGTCGCAGCCGCAATTTGTGAATAATTTATAACTAAAATTTCATTAACACATTCCGTGTAATTATTAAATGCTCGGGCTCTGTTCTTGTTCAGCGGCTTGAATATATGAAGCAGTAGGTATTGCGGCACAAGTTCAAATGTCTGACTGCAGTTTTTCATTCACATATTCAAACAAATTCTTAATTTATAATAACCTACATTACATTTATTTTTGTACATTTCATTACTAATGATATCATGTAAATCGAAATCAAAATGGAAAATAAATAATGTAATAACAACCTTCAGGAAACCCCATACAAAAATATCAAAGAACAGCAGTATCTTCCATATTTTTAGTAAAAAAAAACTTTTCGATCTCATACAACATGTTCTGCAGTGGATCAACTATCAAGCGTTGTGTAGCAATGAAATAATTTTTTGAAGGTGGATCTGAATTTTCGGTTTCGCTGTTAAGCTTCTATGCCATTTGCCAAAACTTTCGTGCTGAAGCGAACGCTATAAAATGAGTAGGTGAATAGAAAATACAGAATGATAAGAAAAAGAGCAGAAATGAAATGCAGCAGATTTAAGACAGCTTAAGAGATGTGAATCTGCAGCAGGAGCAACTATGAGACAATAGTTTTCCAAACCACTTACGAGGTGTAAACGAAGTAATTTCCATCCCATCTAGCTCGTAAAACCAACTAAACTTCGAAAGCCATTTCATACGTATTCCGACGGATAGGGCAGCGTTAAAATAGACTTTTTGCTTTCAATTGCCATACGGATTCGAAATAAAACTATTTGTGTTATAAGAATGGTTTGATAAATAATATGAATACTTAAGTTGATATAAGCGGAAAATGAAAAACACGTTTTTACCATTTTCTAGAACATAGGGAGTTAGCATTTTCAGATTTGCGAGAGTTGGCTTTTGTCTATACTGCACAAATAATTGCTCCTTGAATGTTCGACTGAAATTTTTATTTTATATGCTCAACTTTTTGAAACACTGAAACAAGAAGTGCATACCTTTTTGAATTAAATGCATTTGACAAATTAGTCACAACAAGTACACCCACACAAGTTTTGCCGAGTTCAGAATTCCAACTGAAGTGATTGAGAACTTTTTGCTTTTATTCTCAATGGTTCTCAAGTGAGTATCAGAAAAGTTTTCGTGGTTTCAGAAGAAAACTACTAACTACTTATTCTGCATTCATCTTCCGAATATAACTGTTACGCTCCGATTTTGCCACCCTCCGGTTGTGCCTAATTCCGAATTCCTTATTTGTGCAGATTTCTTGAATTTTAGTAGGGATGACAAATTGTTCACCGTAGGATATGTATGATGGTGCTCTCACAGATTGCAGATTGTGCCCAAACATAATTTGTTGCATAACTTCAACCCAAATTTAGCCAAATGGGTTCAAAATTGCAGATGATTTAGTGATGATTTAGAGTTATATTTGCATGGAAATTTGTTTGGAAAAAAAGAAAGCAAGTTCAACTTTCGCACAAGAGTGATTCTCTCGAAAATCAAGATTCTTTTTCTAGATTTTAAATTTGTATTTTATTAAAAAAGACAATGTGCATCAAAGGTTCTTCATTTTGCTTTAACATTTTTAGGTGATAATTAGGGCTATATTAAAAAAGATGCTCTATGAGAAAAATGATTCATTGTTTTGAAAATCAAAGAAAAAATTTAAGAAATCAATTTTCTCGAAAAAGCATTTTCGAATTTATTACTTTTGAATATGTTATATTCAGGGTTTGTAGAAATCGCTTTCAATAGATAACGAAAAACGATAGAAAAAAGTCGAAAACTTGTTAGAATCATAACAAGCCATGAAAAAAAATAAATCAAACTTGTTTACAATTGCGAAAAAACAGAATGCAATAGGCAGCCACCACCGAGAAAACGTTTAGTTCTTGTTAATTTTGCATTAGATCCCGAAACATGTACTGAGAATGAGCAAGTAATCCCAAGCCCCATTCGTTGATTCTCTGTACAATTTTTCGAGTTCTAGTCAATCACGGATTAGCAACTACGAATTGGGCGCTCATATTGTTCATGCTAATGCTCATCAGTCATCACTCTAACTTTCATCTACTCAGTGACTGAGTAAAATTGTATTGTCGTCTCTTTTCTTCCCACTGAAATTTTACTCAATTTTTGGCCAAAATCAGGGCAACTCATAGCTTCGAGTAGTTCTGCTTTTGACGAAAATTGAGTAAAATTTTCGTGGGAAGAAAAGAGAGGGCTATACAACTGTACTCAGTCACTGAGAAGGTGAAAGTTAGCGTGATGTTCACCCAAGAACTCCTTGAATAACAGACCTACGGCTCAACCAAAGTAACGATGGACTTTTTATGTGTAACCTCTAGCGAAGGAGCCCCATTTCGGTCCATAGAAGCACGCAGGGTGGTTTATAACCATTTTCAAGTTTGTAGGTCATCCAAGAATTCCTTGAAGAATATAACTAGGGATCATGTAAAAAAAGACCAGCGTAATGACGATTTTCTCGCGTTTGACTTTCAGATAAAATTGCTCCATTCTGGTCCATAGAGATACGCTGGATCAACCAGCGTATCGACGATCATCACATGTGTAGCTTCAAGAGGAATGCCCTCATTGTGCTATATGGAAACAAGTTATGCGGTTTTAATATTACGCATTGCAAGAAAAATTTGGATTATTGGAAAATTCAAACCGCATTGAGCGGATATTTCCCTGGTAAATGATCATAGACAGCTTTGCCCAACGTAACAATGTTTACTTTCAATGTGTCATTCAGTGTCATAACTACACGAAGTTGACCCACTTTGCACTTTGGGAATCATTATGCGAATAATTTAGAAAATGCTTAGCATTAATTCATTTCCTTCTACTTTTAATTATAGTTTTCTCCCATATAATAGCTCAATATTCTACGTCAGTCCGATAGGTATGTCATATCGCTATAGGAATAAGAACTACGAGCTATGTGGATCAATAGGAGGGAAAGAAAGGTGCACTAGTGACGCTGTCTCTTAACTGTGCTTTTGGGGCTTTTTTAACTTTGAAGGTTATTTGGTAGAATAATGTTAGAATAATTATTTTGTAAAAATTGCATACGGATTAGACTTATTTCAATGCAGCCAGTTCCAACCCATACCGTATTAGTTGGTCATTTTGATATTTGCAATACATCGGCAACCCTCATGCTGAATTACAAGCTCCAATTTTTCCATTGTTCGTTTAGTTAGATTGGGTAAACGCAAAGCTTTCCGAACTTCACGCCAAACCTCCTAGGAACAACAATCTGCTCAATTGCAGAAAAATAAAAACAAACTTGTCAATCATGCATTTTCAAAACAAGAATTGAAATCAAGGCATTCTTTGTTACACTTCCTCCTTGCGGGATTGCTCATTGCGCGTTATTTCCGCGGGCTATCCAAATTTTTCTTTTTCTCCGTAATAATTCAAATAACATTATACTGCTGCTAACCGCAAGTCGAGCACATCTGTATATGGAGGCTAGAGTGGGGCGTCATGGTCATTTTTTCAAATCAATGGTTTTTCGAAGCCATTTTGGGTTCCAAACAACTGTGCAGAATTTTGGTCCGATTGGTTGCTCCCTCGCTTTCCGTATCGCGTTTGAAGTTTTATGGAAATTAGTATGGGAGAACGTATATTTTTGCATTTCTACTACTAGAGGTTTCAGTTCATCGTAAACCAAGTGGCACATTGCGTTAAAGTATAACCCAAAGGATGCCGAAAAACTTTGCTGAAGAAAGCACGTTTCTGGAACGTCCACGAAAAAAAGTTATAACGCTTCGAAGATTGAGTGTTCAAAACATATGCAAAAAATCGTTTATTCTACCAGCACTGCCGAACTACGTAGACTAATAACTTAACTGAGTGTTATTTCAAAATAATTGATCTTATTGGGCTTTAGAGCTAATGGAAGCTATTCGGAATCATATCATATCTAAAGAATCAATCACAAAGAAAAAATCCGACAAGAAGGAAGATGGGTTTTGCCCTTCGATAACCACAGATTGTCCGGTAGTGCTGGCAGAAACATTGATTTCTTGCATATGGTTTGAACAATCAATTTTCGAAACGCAATAACATATTTTGTAGACCTTCCAGATACGTACCTTCTTCGGCAAAGTTTTTCGGCATCTTCCAGACTATATGCTAACGTATCGAGTCACGTGATTGATGATAAATTGAAACCGCTAAGAGCAAAATGTAAAAATACGTTTTTACCATACTAATCTCCATGTAAATTTAAAACGCGATGCGGCAGGCGAGGTCGCAACCAATCGAGCCCATATTCTGCACAGTTGATTGGGGTCCCAAAACGATTCAGAAAAACCTTGATCTCACTTGATCGGACGAAGTTTGCGTTTTCCCATACAACTGCGAAGCCTATATATAGATGTGCAGTTAGCGGCAGTATACTCGTTAGACATACAGGGGTTAGACAAAAAGGTTGAGATTGGTAAAAAAAAGTCGAAATTCAAATCAGCATAACTTTGCGTATAGTAATCCGATTTTGATAAAACCAAGACCATCAGAAGCGGACACTCTTCTAGTATACTGTCCTCCCGCAAAACTTGAGATTGGTCCTTGTCCACCGGACAAACTTTGACAAATTTTTGCCTATCTCAACCTTTTTGTCTAACCCCTGTATTCATATGAACATTAAAGCGCTGCAAGTTCGTTAAAACCCATGAAATAATATCTAGTTTATGAAAAAAAGTTTTCGAAAAATTAACAAATGAATTCCCATGTAATTTTACATCAAATTTACAATTTAACGTCGCATGTATGGCTGCAAGCGGAAAAGCCTTCTTGTGTTTTATATGGAAACACGTTGGGTGGGTTATCATTATTTTTGATGTTTTCAGGTCTCCCAAGAACTCGTTGGAGCAAGACCATTTAACGTAACGAAGGCCATCATATATATAAGTTCAAGCGGAATATCCTCATTCTGGTATACGGAAACACGCTGTGCGTTATCATACGAGAAGCACATGTGACCAAAATGGATCATTAGTTCAAAAGTTATGAAAGCTTGAAAATATTTTATTTTAAATAACACTATTCCGAAAATGGTCACCCAGAAGGCAAAACAAATAAATACGGGTTTACATTTTTTTTCAGCAAAGATTATTTCTACCTGCTCTTAGCACAATCGGAGCGATTTTTATAAGTTTATTCTTATGTCATGGAACCGCTGAATATACAAAAACTTAAGATAAGTAATTTCTGATTGTCAGATCTCAGATCGTAAATTCCAGCAGTGTTGGGAATGATTCAAATCACTCGTGAGTTGAAAGGCACCCAGCTCAGCACCTAAAAAATCATGGCTGAGTTAAATCATCCAAGGGCCTCATACGCCTGTCACTGGCGAACAAAGCTCGTGTACTCTGCATCGAAGCTTAGAACCGGTGTTAAGGCGCAATCGTTAATGCGAACATTTTTATATTCGGTTAGTTACTGCAAATAAATTCTTTTTCGAGTCCCTATAATCAAGCAGGTATCTCAAGCATACCACATCGTTATAATGCTGCATGATTGAGTGTTTAATTTTGTTAAAATATCGAAAACAAAAGTGTGCATAAAAATTGCCTCGCCTTAACAAAAGGTGGTAGAGAATTAACACTGTTGTTACATTTGAACCATCGTAGGTTTTCTTTTGTTCTCCTTCGTAAAACACAGTAAATTACCGTCTCCTCATATAACAATGGATACTTTTGCTTGTGTAAACAATAAATTGCACCCAAATTGTTTTAACACTTTTTGGAGCGAAATGCTTTTTTGGGAAATAAGTAAAATGATCCGTTTTAGCATGAAAAACTCAGACGTGATGTATTATTTTAAACTCGCAAACGAGTTAGTTCGCGCGGGAGCGTTCAATGATTGAGTTTCATGAATGATTTTACCAAAACTGAATTTCAGATTTTCAAACATCAGAGTTCAAATTTCACAGTTCAGATCTGAGTAATTCTCGCTGATACCGGGCCACTATTTACACGAGGTTTACAAAAATGCCTAAATTTATGTTTGATCGAAAGCTTTCGACGAGTATATGAAAGATGCGAATTCAATTCCTGAGGAAGGGACCTCGGTTTTACCATATCTAACTCACCAAAACTGCCATACGTCCTATAATTCTCTACCGATCTCATCAATCAGCACACCATTAGGAAAAGTGAGTGGGTGGCCTAAATTTGCAATGAATGAAGGCGACCATGTTAAATTTGGTTGTCATCTTGGTTGTATTATTAAAAACTATATTACGTAAGGTTTGCAGCCACCGATTTTTGTCCAAAAATGTGTATGTTTTTTTGTCAAAAGTTATGCACGATTAACCAATACATTTTTAAGGCCCATTTGACAAACGGACATTATTGTTAAGACTCATATGGTAATATGACGTTAGTTTCATGATTTCATACACTAAAGTACGCCAAATATAACTTTCAAAATATAAAGCATGTCTAAGATAGTATTTTGTATGAAAGGCTTAAGATTTTTGAGCATAACGGAACCGTTTTCAAGTAATTGGATTTTAATATTCATGAATCTTGTTATATTTCTTAGTGGTATAATTTTCGATGATTCCGAACTTTTTTTTTCACAATGCCGGTCATAAAAAAGGCGTGAAATAGTGGGTCTTTCAGTTTCCTTTGCTTGTTTGTTTTGTTATAAAAAAAAACGAGGAAATAATCTTTTACATAGTTAAAATATTATTTGCTGTAAATTTCGATAATGAAAATAAAGCCCTGGATGATGATATCCACAGTAATGGCAGGCAGTAATGGAAATGATTCCTTCAACCTCGCCAATATGAGTAGAACAAGGTTTGCAGAAATCGCTCTCAATACATAACGATCAACTATAAAAGAGAGGCAAAACTGTTCCGAATCATAACAAGCCATGATAACAAATTTATCAAACTTGTAAACAAGTGCGAAAAAACAGAATCGGATAGGCAGCCCCCACAGAAAAATGGTGATTGTTTTCGTTCATTTCGTGTTGTTACTGCACAGCTGTGTAGAACAAGTTGAAATGCATGATCAGAGCCAGCTCCCCGCAATTTCAGCTTTCTAAAAGAAATTTATCATGGGGTGTTGTCTCCCAAATCAGTTCTCTCTCATGACAACTTGCGAAAAAAGTTTCTCGCGGGATGCTAGGTATATATCGTATATGTATACAGAGATGATAAGTGAGAGACTTGTTCATTCTCTTTAGGATTCAATCCCTGGAGTAGAATATTTATTTTTTTTTGTTTTTCAGAGTTTGTTTTGAATTTTGATTGGATGTGTTATTTAACTTGAATTTAAAACTATACAGTTTTAACTCAATGAAAATTCTTATATTCCAAGGCAGTATAAAATACAAAACAAATGTTAAATATCTTGGCTGTGCATATGTTCAGCACATGTTTCGAAATGGATAAATTGATATGAAATTTGCGAAAAAGAATCCACGTGTCTTGGAGGGACTCGAAGGTTGTGGGTTCGAGTCCCTCCAAGACATGTGGATTCTTTTTCGCAAATTTCATATCAATTTGTCCATTTCGAAACATGTGCTGAACATATGTACAGCCAAGATATTTAACAAAAAATTATTTTCGTACGGCCGAGTTGCCGAATAATATGCAATTAATTACAAAACAAATGTTCAAAAATTTCTTTTTTCGTGGATTTCAGACCTCAGATGCCAGCTCATAGATCTCAGATATAAGATTTCAGATTTCACATATCACAGTTTTAAAATTTCAGATTTCATATCCCAGATCTCAGATTTCAGATTTCCAAATATCAGATCCCATATTTCAGATATTCAAATGTAATATTTCAGTTTTGATACAACATATTTTCTAATAGCAGATTCCAAGTTTCAGATTTCAGTTCTCAGAGCTCAGATGACAGATCACTTATTTCAGATTTCAAACCACCGATCTCGAATTCCAGATTGATTATTCTCAAATATCAAATATCAACTTCAAAGCCCCATATGACACAATTGATCGGGACCAGCTATGGCAGCTAATGCTCGAACATGGATTTCCGGATAAACTGACACGGTTGATCAAAGCGACGATGGATCGGGTGATGTGCGTAGCTCGATTTTCAGGGGCATTCTCGAGTCCCTTCGAATCGCGCAGAGGGTTACGGCAAGGTGATGGTCTTTCGTGTTTGCTATTCAACATCGCTTTGGAAAGGGTAATACGAAGAGCAGGGATTAACACGAGTGGTACAATTTTCAATAAGTCCGTCCAGCTATTTGGCTTCGCCGACGGCATAGATATTATGGCACGTAACTTTGAGAAGATGGAGGAAGCCTACATCAGACTGAAGAGGGAAGCTAAGCGGATCGGACTAGTCGTCAACACGTCGAAGACGAAGTACATGATAGGAAGGGGTTCAAGAGAAGACAATGTGAGCCACCCACCTCGAGTTTGCATCGCCGGTGGTGACGAAATCGGTGTAGTAGAAGAATTTTGTAACGTTTTACGTTTTTTACCGTTTTAAATTTACGTAAATTTACGTAAATTTCCGTAGCTTCAGACGTTTTTATCTTTTTAAGCAAAATCAAATGTAAATAAGTTTTTGAAAATAGTTTTTACGTGTCGTCTATTTTAGTTGAATTTAATATTTGTAGTTTTTGACGTTTTTATCTTTTTAAGTAAAATAATGTTCAAATTCAAATTAAATTCGATTCGTGTCAACGAGAAGGCAATTCGTCGACATGGTTTGTGTCTCGACTAAATGTTGTGATGTTTGAGTACTATGACGACAGCCATATTCAATATGGCAACGATACTTTGTAATGTTCTATGTAGTAAAGTTAGCTCGATGTTTCCGAAGGCGCGAACTCTATGTCGCCATTTGAAATTTAAATTGGCGCAATTGCTAAATAATGGGTTAATTGTTGTTGAAGGTTTCTTGCTTAAGAACAAACTCAAACTCGGTCATTTCGCTTCCATAACGGCTGGCAGTTAGAAGTTTTGCGAGTTTAAGAGTTTTATATAGAGAATTTGAGTAAAGTTTAGTTCGTCGAGGTAATTAAAGTGATTGGAGTGATTTTGTACGTGATTGTAATTAGTTTTTTCGTTCGTTCTGTAGATTTGATTCTGTTGTCGGTGTAGCCGACTCTCGCAAATTTCTATTTTAAATAGTATAGTGTACCAAAAAAGGTAATTTTTTGTAGAACTATTCGTTGTATGTTTAAATGTTAATTTATGTTTCGCGTTGGACTTACAGCGCGTGGCGCTTTTTTGGTACGGGCTGGAATTTTCGAGGTCGACCCGGAGTCGACGAAAAGGGTTTGCGGCATTTCCGCCGTTTTATCGTTTGGAGGAGTTTTTTGTGGAGTCCGTGCGCTCGTCAAGGCCCGCCCTTCGGGGTAGCGAAACGAAGTGTGGTGAAGTTTCGTACGAAGTGAAGCGAAAAGTGAACCGTCGATCGCCAATCAATCGACGGTGGTCCAAAACGTTCCGGACCCTACGGACCGTTCGGAGAGCTCGGCGCGTGGAATACGTCGCCAATTGCGTACCACAGTGCCGGATTGGAACCGAAGGCGAGGGTTCATTTCATCACGGGCGGTCATAGCCGTAAAAAGCGAAGCCGTGCGGAGGTACGTTGGCCCTTGTCCGGAGGGGAAAATCAACCCGGGAAGCGCGACATCTGTCGACGCAACTCTCACGAGAAAATCGGAGGCCTTCCGTCCAGCCGCCACCCACTTCGCAACTTTAGTTCGGCCATATTTGCACGGGCTCATCAGCTGCGCACCATCCTGCAGCTAGGCGATTCTTCTGTCGCCGCCATCGTCAAGGACAGCTTCGCCGCCATCGCCACGGACAGGTTCGACGCCATCGTTCCGAACCGGTTCGCCGCCATCGCGCCGGCGAAACCCAGCAAGTCGACGAAGAAGAAAACCTGCGCAGGTATGTGACTAGTGTATAGACATGGCCATGATCTAGATAACCATTTCCTTATCCGTACCAATTTCAAAAGTGTTCAACCCGAAACAAAATAAACCCCCATGAATTGTAAGTAAGAAGATCAAGTAGTTTTTTTAGTAGGAGTCATCGCTGAAAGATCACTCCGTTCATTTTCTGTTCCGTTCCGTTGACTACGTTGATTACTCGCTTTGCTTACTTTCTGCCGGGATTTATTGACGGGTTGGAAGAGTTTGAGGGTAACATAACTTGGGAGGTGGCCGAATTGGAGAAGCACTTGGTGCAAGGCAATATTTTAAGTTTCAGCCAGCGACCGTTCGAGTGAACCCTGAGGAGAGAAGTCGAGTGTTAGTCGGGCAAAAGAACTCGACCGGTGGTCTTCCGGATTCCGGAAGTGGCGCTTAAGCCACCGGTTAATCATAAACCTCGAGCAGAAGCAACGAACGGTTACAATTTGTGTACTTGGTGACTGCCTCAAATGATACCAGCAGAGAAATTCGGAGACGAATAGTGGCTGGAAAACGTACGTACTTTCGACTCCGCAAGACGCTCCGATAGAATAGGGTTCGCCGTCGTACCAAACTGACAATCTACAAAATGCTCATTAGACCGGTAGTCCTCTACGGACACGAGACCTGGACGATACTCGTGGAGGACGCGCACTTGGAGTTTTCGAAAGGAAAGTGCTGCGTACCATCTATGGTGGGGTGCAGATGGCGAACGATACGTGGAGGAGGCGAATGAACCACGAGTTGCATGAGCTGCTGGGAGAACCATCCATCGTTCACACCGTGAAAATCTGACGACTGCAGAGGGCCGGGCACGTAGCCAGAATGTCGGACAGTAACCCGGTGAAAATGGTTCTCGACAACGATCCGACGGAACAAGAAGGCGAGGTGCGTAGCGGGCAAGGTGGATCGATCAGGTTTGAAGATGACTTGCGGACCCTCCGTAGATTGCGTGGTTGGCGACGTGCAGCCATGGATCGAGCCGAATGGAGAAGACTCTTATATACCGCACAAGCCACTTCGGCCTTAGTCTGGATAAATAAATAATGGTGAATTTTGGGTAATGCAATAGGAAATGTGACAAAATCGGAAAAATTTCATTCTCAATTTGGTATTCCGTTTATCAATTATGAATCAGGTATAAAACCTTGGTAAGACAAAATTCGTGAACAAAGCCCATCATTTCTTGTCTAAAAGGATAACAAAACTCTTGAGGTACATTGAAATGATTCACAAAAAACCACAGGCGGCGAAAGTTATTTCTTGTTTACGGTATTATTTACAAAAATAACAAGAACGACTGAAATTTAAAAAAAAATTGGTCGCAAAATCTAGTCAAAAACATCATAAAGTCGAGGGTACACGAAATAGGGGAGTAACATAATTGGGTAAATACTGTATCAGATCTCCGATTTAAGAAATAATGTTTTCAAATAGCTGATTTCAGATTTCAGATCTCAGACCTCGAAAGTAAGATCTCAGATCCCATACCTCATATATTAATCTCAGATTTTGGAATTCAAGTATCAGATCTCAGATCTCAAATTTCAGATTTCAGATTTTCAAACATCAGATCCCAGATTTTAGATTTTCAAATAGCTGATTTCAGATTTCAGATTTTAGTTCTAAGTTCACAGATCTAAGATCTCGAGTTCCAGATTTCTTATTCTCAAATATCAGATCAAAATTCAGATCTCGAAACTCAGTTCACAGATTTCTTATTTCAGATTTTTGATTTCAGAATTAGGATTTCAGATTTCGGATTTAAGAGTTCAAATTTATTTCAGATTTCGATGGGGATGTTGTTGAAGTTGTTGAAGAATTGGTTTACATTGGAATACTTGTGACATGTGATAATGAGGTTTCCCGTGAAGTGAAAATACGTATTGCTGCTGCGAATAGGGCCTTCTACGGATTTCTTAACGAGTTTAGGTCCCGCAACATACAGACGGAAATGAAATTTGCTCTGTTTATATCTCTGATCCTTGCAGCAACCATTAACGGTCATGAGCCATGGTGAGCTTTCGGGGTTTCGGGCGAAAAGTGTTGCACATATTGCCCATAAACGCGTAATTGTCCCATATGAATAGGAAATCCAGCAAAGATGGGACTGATATGCGATTATGGGCAGAATACTCGGAGGGAAACTAGAAAATGGTGCGTAGCACAGACGCATGAAACATTATCTGTATTAAGTGTACAAAGAAGAAAATATTGTGAAAGCATACAATACGGCAGACTTCAGTGGTTATTTATTGCGAATGTCGGACTTCTGATTTCTGATATCTTATGAATAATTTTTCCTTTCTCATTTCCTTACACTTCTTATTTTTTGCTACTGACAAATGGTGCTTCGATCATCTAGTTGGGTCTAACCGTTTAACAGTTTAATAACTTATTTCAGAAACTAAATATCAAAATTTGTTAAATGGTGGACTTTGAACACTACTTTTTCTACAGTTCTGCGTAACAGTTCATTGTTTGAATTCTATTAGTAACGGTGTTAAAAAGCCACGCATAGTACTTTAGGAGCAAGCCAGAGTAAACGCGACTCACGTAAAAGAATATCATTATCAACAGGCTGTCAATTTAAAAATATGAAAGCCCCGGGTGATAATGGTATTTTCTACATACTTATCAAAAAACTTCCTTAGAGCTCTTTATCCTTTTTGGTTAATTTATTTAACAAATGTTTTCAATTGGCATACTTCCCAGATAAATGGAAAAACGCCAAAGTTGTTCTAATTTTGAAGCCGGACAAAAATCCAGCTGAGTCTTCTAGTTAATGCACAATCAGTTTGCTTTCTTCAATAAGCAAACTGTTTGAAAAGATTATTTTAAATAGAATGATGGCTCATATTAATGACAATTCTATTTTTGCTGATGAGCAATCTGGTTTTTGCCATGGGCATTCAACCACCCATCAGTTATTAAGAGTTACGAACTTAATTCGGCTCAACAAATCTGAAGGATATTCGACTGGAGTTGCTCTTCTTGATATAGAGAAAGCATTTGACAGTGTTTGGCATGAAGGTTTGATTGTGAAATCGATGAATTTTAATTTTCCTCTGTACATTATTAAACTGATCCAAAATTATTTATCTGATCGCTCACTGCAGGTAGACTATCAGAATTATAAATCTGATAGATTACCTGTAAGAGCTGGTGTTCCCCAAGGCAGCATACTGGGGCCCATATTGTATAACATTTTTACGTTTGACTTACCTGATTTACCACCAGGGTGTCAAAAATCTTTGTTTGCAGATGACACGGGCCTTTCAGCCAAAGGGCGAAGCCTTCGTGTCATTTGTAGTAGATTGCAAAAAAGTTTGGATATTTTCTCCACTTACATGCGAAAATGGAAAATTTCTCCGAATGCTTCCAAAACTCAGCTTATAATTCTCCTACATAAGCCGAGAGCTTATTATTTGAAACCTTCTAGCAGACATATTGTCACTATGAATGGGGTTCCAATTAATTGGTCTACAACAAATATATTAAGTGTCTATATCCACTTAAAAACAGAAAATCAAAGCTTTGTTGTAAGAACAAACTTTTGATTTATAAACAATTTTTTAGACCTGCCATGTTGTATGCTGTGCCAATATGGACTCGTTGCTGCAATACCAGAAAGAAGGCACTTCAGAGGATTCAAAATAAAGTTTTCAAAATGATTCTGAAGTTGCCTCCGTGGTAAAGTACCAATGAACTTCATAGAATTTCTAATATTAAGACATTGCAACAAATGTCCAACAAAATAATTTCCAATTTTAGATAAAAATCGTTGCAATCTTCTATTGCAACGATTAACTCCTTGCACCCTTAGTATAAAATAGGTTAAGTTTAGTTTAAGACATTGTAATTCCTACATGGTTCAATTCAACCAGAGGAAAAATCCTAACTGCCAGAGGCAATTGAAATGTATTAACAATAACAAAAACTGCAACATAGCAAATAAGGATGATAGTGTTAAGAAAACACGGAACACCTAGTCTAAGAGATGAATGCATGTAATAGATAATTAGCAAATAAAAAAAAGGCAAAAAAAATTGAATCAATGAAACAAAATATATATTTGATAATTCGAAATTGATAGTTTTAATGCATTAACTAATAGACAAACTTTGAATTTGCTAGAAATGAAATTGGATTAATTTCGTCTTGATAATTAATCTAAATTATAAAAAAGAAAAAAAATCAACAGGCTGTCAAATTGCCCTGCCGCGTCGCGTCGCATCGCACGTCGCGTTTACTCTGGCTTACCCCTTAGTCACATAGTCGAATACACTCGGACGCGATTACGGAAATAAACATTAGACACATGAGTAATTTCCATTAATCGTCCATAAATGATAAATGCTGAACTCTAATGGTTTACACATGTGGTCATTTTGGTCACGCATGAGTTAGAATACGATCACAGGTAACGAATCATTCAATTAAAATAGGTCTTATACAGCAGATTAGTGGTGCAAACACTGTTAATGCACATATTGTAAAACAAGCAGTGGTTAGATCTACCTGACGGGCTATTATCCCAACACTTGGTGAATATAATTTCAAAGAAAAGTAAAACAAATAATTGATGAAAGTTATACGTTACACTTAATTATGATAATAACTGTGATAGACCTCTTGTGCAAAATCTCATATAAAACAATTGGTATCCTTATAGCGGTTGCCCATTCCGTAGATCGTTAATATAAATCAATTTTCAAATTGAAGACCCATGTAATATTCGGCTCATCCGAATCGCAATGAATATAGATTTTAATCCCCAAACACGATGAAAACTTATGACACTATTCTTTTTTATTCATATCCAGCAATATATAGGAATAGGGGTTGGTACATCTGGGCTGACATTGACAAAGTAGTAAATCTCAAAGCTTGTAGTTTTTATTCAAAAGTTAAATTCATACTACATGTTTGATATAAATAAAAACAACTTTTCGAACATACAGAACAACTATTTACATTTTACCATTTTATTACTAATGTCAAAACTGGAATAAATCACATGATAGCAAAGATGATTTATTCATTTTATGCAGCCAATTAAAGAATAAAATGTCTGTTTTATTTATTTTTCGTTCAATTTAAATTCTATTCTCAAAACAAAGACAAATCGCACCGAATATTGTTCATAACCCGCATCTAAGAATTTTGCAGTGTGGTAAAGTCTCTTTTATTCATTCGAACATGTTCCACAAGTAACGTTTACTACTCAAAACGTAGTAAACTCCAACTTACTAGTTTTTATTCATTCGATCCATGGGTAAAGTGGTTGACTATTCACTACCTGGATCGCTTGCGTAACGGATTCAATGTTTTTAAAACTCAGAAACGGCAATTGCAAGATTGCCACCATTTCATTTTTTGCCAACATTTTATTTTTTTTCCGATTCTAATTCCCATGCAAACATAATTGATATTTGATTACCTGCAAATTTGGCACTACTACTTGAGATTTATTTTTACATTTTCCTCTATTTACGATTTTATTGGAAAACATATTTTGGACAAATTTCTGATAATTTGAAAACAAAGAACAATTAAGAAAGAGGATTTTGGAGATTCTTGAATTGCTTATATGGACTCAATCCGTAGTGACCAATGGCGACCAATTGTCACTGAGCATTGCTAGCGCATATCCATTAAACCTATCACCACTCACTTATTCTCTTCTTTAAAATACTTAACCGTTTTCTGTTGGGTACAATATAACCCGACAGGAGACAAATTGTTTATTTCAAACATAATTGTTTCGAGTCCACATGCGGTAAGAATGCAGAGTAATTTCAACTTTATTTATCAGAAGAGATTTTCTCAATGATGTTTCATTTCACGTGTCTTTAAAACACATTATCAGATTGAATAGGAAGATTTCAATTAGCGGCTACGAAAAAGTTGAAAACGACAATTTCAGCTTGAGCGAAGGAGACAAATTTTATATTATTTCCAATGAATTGCAGTTTCCCTAACGATGAAACTTTTCTCCCATTGATGGACTGTATAAAATTGTTTTTCATTTTCCGCTTCATATCAACCTACGTGGGAACGTGGCTTTATTTCTGCTGTGTCAAAAACTGAATCACCAAATACCAAAAAAAGAACACAACAAAATAGAGTTACATCAATAACCATCGATTTCCCATCGAGACATAAATATTCACTCACGCACTCCTTGTTGTAGGTGGCTTACGTCTAGTTGGATGACCGCTTTGTTGGCTGAATAGATTGTGTATTGTTGGTTCGCCTATCAAAAGTGTTGGTGTAGTTTATCAGTTATTCCAGAAATGTTACTTGGCCATTTCGATCGTGCGTTGATTATTCGATAGTTGCTTTCGAAGCAGCTTAGCACTATTTATTTACGGATAATAAGCTGTTCTATGTTTCGCATTTATTTAATAACAAAGGCATGTCTGTTCTTTAAAATATTTGTGCTTTTAAATTGCTTATCACAATATGTTAAAACAGTGCTTTGTCAACTAGGTATGTTGTTGATCTCGTCTGGCCAGGTCCGGTGCCATGTATATTGAAAAAACACGTTTATCAAAAGAATTCACAATGGGGTTCACTTGGATCGCTTATCAATAATTTTTCTTCATTAAAATATCAATTTATCACAATTCATCTCGTAATACTTCGTAACAAATAAAACTATTCGCATTCTTCGTCATGTTCCGAATCAGTGTAAAAGTATGCTTTTGTGCCTTTCAAAACCAGATGTATGAAAATTTCTGCTTCACACTCGAACAAAACAAAACTTTCGCGTTGGTGTTAGCTGCAAAATTGAAGATTTTATCTCCGATTTTCACACGGATTTTCTTTCTGTCTTCACTGGTAGGACCTTGCCGCCTGAATCTGTGCAGTGATAACACACTTTGAAGGATTTTCACACTTGGGGTGTCTGCTGCAACAGCATCGGTCCGAATCGCGCACTTAACTGTCACAAGCCAGAAGAAATTAGCCGTGGTCGGGCAGGATGGGATAGTTTCATCCTTCGGTAGAGGAAAAAAGGCAAACTTTAGCTGACTGTGTGTTTTTGGTAACTGGAGGTGTCTGAGCTTTTCCCGACAGGCTATCTCGCTGGCCGCTCGCACTTGGCAAATGTCCTTATGACTGCTTGTTGCCCCGAGATTAATCCGAATGTCTGGTCTAGAGCTTCGCAGGAAGTTTTGCACCGTTGGAAATAGTAGAACCAGATGATAGCACACACAGTCAACCGCGATGGGATGAATGAGTTTTCAGAACGAGCCACTAGCGGTAAATGAAATTGGAAATTTTATCTCGGTCGCAAGGAAGTTGCCTATGGGAATTTGTTTGACACGAGAGCTGTGCCGCGATCATGCGCATTTCGATGCTTCCAAAAAATGCACGAGGAACCGTGCGAAACAGAAAGCTCGCTGTCAAGTAAACCCCATAGATGAAATTGACCTCATCTGTTTGTATCGGAATGCAGTGGTACTGTGGAAGCGTGATAACCCTTTGCGGCCCGAATGAGATAAGTAGTTGTGTGTTTTATAGTTTGAAACTAAAAAATTGGGTGCCATTTAAAGAAGGTATTCAAAAACATCTTTGATTAGCTTTGTCAAGTTGACGTATTATTGCTATGTAGAGCAATCGCATCGCCTTGACTTACAGCGTTGTTCCAATTCGGTATTATAATTCTGATAAACTTTACTACCGTATTGGGATTTGTTTTCCAAACTTCAGAGAGTTCTGTCAGCCCCCTGTTGAAGAACTATAATTTCTGTTTAAAAATTGCGGACAATGGCATAAAAGATGTCCCGAGTCCTCAACATATATGCCACAGAAACGACATACATTATCTTGAAGTTTTCCTAACAGCTTCAAATGTTATCGACTCGGACAATGGCTTGTTATAAGACCTACGTAAGTACCTACTTAGATCTTTTTTTGAAAATGTAGAGCCATAGAAGAAGAAGAAGAAGAATATGAAGGAAGAAAACATTAGATTACGCCAAGTTATTGAAAAGATGCCTTCACTAAATTCTGTATAATAAAAATGAATTGGACTGTGCTCAAAAACGGCTGTATGGATTTTCTCCTTTCCAACAACGGGTTCATTATCATTTCCGCCGGTTTTGTATGCTATTTTTTTATGTGAAAACTACGAGTAGAATTGAGAAAGTCGTAAAAAACTAAAAACAAGATACGTAAAGAAGTTTTGTGGGCAGTTAAACATGCGCATTCTCGCCTACTATGCAGGACAATGTCTGCCGGGACTTGTTTTTCATAATATGTAAACCACACATTTTAATATTTATAACAATCCCCACAACTGCAAAAAAAAAAACATTTGTACGTAGCTTCCATATTGAGTAGTGTGTTCTTGAAAACGCAAGTACTTTTGAATTTGGATTCCTTGATGATTGTCCTTAGCTTTGCTTGAAGGCCAAAACGCTATAATAAGATATAAGTATCTGTGGGAGCCATAGTTTGATTAGGGCGTGTGCTACGAATAATATTATCACTAATTAAAATACGAGAAAGGCAAAAAAGGAAAGTAAGAAGTTGAAAGTAACAAAAGAGGCGTAAACAGTGAAACTGGGAAGTTATTGGTAGTGGGAAGTGAGATATGGTTAACGAGGAATGAGAAGTAAGAAGAAGGAAGAAGCGAAAGTAAGAATGAGAATTGAGACTAAGAAGCGAAAGGCGAGCAATAAGAAGTGTGAAATGAGAAATAAGGAGTGAAAAGTGAGAAGCAAAAAGTTAAATGTGAGAAGTGTGAAGCGAGAAGCTAGGAGGGATAAATGAGATATGAGAAGTCAGAATTGAAAAGTGAAAAACTAGAAGTAAAAGGTGAGAATTGTAAATGGCATATGAGAAATGAGAAGGAAGTTGCGAGAAATGCAAAGTTAGAAGCAAGAAGTAAAGTCGTAGATTGAAATGTCAACAGCGAGAAATGCAGAGAGAGAAATGAAGAGAGGCAAGTGACGAGAAAGTGAAAAGTGAGAAGAAGGCAGAAGCGAAACTTGAGAAGTGAGAAATCACAACTAAGTTTTTACTTCTGCAACTCGGCAAAATTGCACAGCCGTTGGCAGCAAAAAAAAAAAAATCCCGGCAAAATGACGTTTGTTAGCTGATTTTCGCCAAATTATTTGCTGATCCTCAGCAACTTTAACAGAAATCTCAGCAATAAACATGTTTGCCGGGGCTCAGCTTTGCGAATCTCCGTTAGTTGTGGGCTTCGAGGCCGTGCGGTTAGCGACGTCAATCTTCTAAACACATGTGCTATGGAGTGTGGGTTCGATTCCCGCCCCAGTAAAGAGAAATCCTTTCGCGAACCGAAAAATTCTCCACTGGTCCACTATTATTGTTAAAAATGAAAACTAAAATGCGAAAAGCGAGGAATAAAAAGTGAGAAGCAAGATGTGAAATGTAAGAAACAATAAGCAAGAAATGGAAGTAAGATTAGAGAAATAAGAAGCAAAAAGTAAAACGTTAGAAACGAAAAATTACATGCGAAAAAAGCGAAGTGAAGAGGGCGAATTTAGAAGTTAGGCACGATAAGTTAAAAGCGAGCCGCTAAATGTGAAAATTGAGAAGTGAGATATGAAATGTGAGAAGTGAGAAATGTGAGGATATAAGAATAAGCAAGTTAATCGTGAAATTGGAATATAAAACACCAATTTGTGCGTTCTGTTCATAGAGACAGACATTCACATTGCATGAATTAAGCGTCTTACTGTCTTCATGTTTGCCATTAAATAGAAGAATATTATTCTGGAAATCTTTTCACCGATTTCTACCAAAATGTATCCATAGTGCTTGGTGTCATGGCCTTCTCAACTGATACACATCGGTCATCTTTGGTTCTTTATCTTGAATAAGTCTCCCCTCGCAAGAAAATGATTGCACAAATCCGCTAATAAAAACAACAACATCATCATAATTTAATGATTTTTAAATCCCTTCACTCCTAACCTTAATATTATATTCCCCATCTTCACCACCACATTAGTGTGCTGAAGAAAAGATACAAAACTGTAAAACAAGAATTAAAGGATTATCATTGTCGTCGAAAATGCAAAAAAATTATACCAAGATTGTCCTTGTCCGGCAGAACATGAAACAATTTTTTCAATTGTATTTGCAGTAAATAAGAAAAAATGTTCTCCTGTAAGTCCTGCAAGCAAAAGCGTAGGATTGACGTTCGAGAGATGGCTAATCTGATTCTTAGTCCGTTCTTGGATGTTTTTCGCAAAATTTCTTGACTACCTGGATTTACCCTAGCAACACCATTTGTTTCTCAGTGAGAAGCAACAACCTGTGTTGGGGCTAACTAAAGATCTTAATTATGAACAACGCATCGCGTCGTTTGTGGAATTCTTTTGTAAACCAAGAAGCGCAAAGTCTACTTCAGTTCTTATACACCTTCGTTTTCACCGTTCAACAAATCTTCAAAGTGCTCCTTCCATCAGGCTGCCACCATAGTCTTGGCTGTCAGAAAATTATCCTCTCGATCACTGCACATGGTGCACAGACTTCATTCTGTTATTTCGCCGATTCGTGACGTTCACACTTATAAGGTAGTGATGCTAGTCAATGTTCGGGTTTCTGAAGCACCTTACATCTTTAACATCCGAGAAATGCCGTCTGACAATCAGCACGTGGTTTATCTGTGAGCAATTGTTTTCAAATGTGTTTGCGGATATTCTTACGTGCGAAACAGTTACTACTGATAAACAATCACTCTAGCAGCAGCGAAGATCACAAGTTACAGACCATAATCATTCCTAGCTGATTTTTGTACCAACCCAAGTTACATTCTGGTTTTATGATTGTTTTATAGATGTTACGAAGAGCAAATTATGGTTTTTAAGACCATTATAAAACAAAAAATGTGAAGTAAGAGTCAAGTGCAAGTCGAGTCAAATACGAGACACTGTTGAGGTCAAAATCGAGATGGTCGAGATCACGTTTTTGAACGCGTACAAAATTCTGTTGCGTATTCTCTTTAACGGACTGAGACTGCTTGAGAAGTCATTTGTCGGCGAATACCAGACGCACGAATCACGAGCCGTATCAAGTGTACAAAAAATATTGCGAATCGCATGAAATATGGCAGACTTCAGTGGACTTCAGTGCGAGTGTCAGGAAAAAGAATAGTAAAAGCAATATTCAACAAAAAACTGGATAGAGGCCAGCAAATTCGGGGAAGATCACGAACACGTTGTCTGTACGCAATACAATCGGACCTGGGGTCGCTAAACGCCCACTGTCCAACGAACATCGCCCAATACCGACTATTGTGAAGCTCTACAATAAACCAGGCATTGATAAATTGACACTGTTCCTAACTAGCAGCACAGGGTACAGAGAAAATAACATATTGCTCAGCTGAGAACAAAGTTTTTGCAATATATCTGAAGCATTGTGGGACAAGAAGCGGAATATTATTATTTGTTTTGTTTCTCTGACATGCAACATATTAAACCCATTATCAGATAAAAATATTTTTGGTGTGAGCTCCACAAACTGTGATTTCTTCATCCAAATACCGACTGCTTCTCAAAATTGACTGCAGATGATCATTATCCTATTATATTTAAATTGAAAGAAATGCTTTCGACGAATTGCTTTTTCCTGACCAAAAGAAGACAATCGATTTGTATTTGACACTCAGTTTATGCTTTCTCTCGTCCCAAATGCGTAATTCATTATATTTTCCTATTTTGTTTTCCCACGGGCGCTATTGTTACTATTTCAAATTTCCTTCATTGTCTTATTATGACGCTGTTTCAAATTCAGAAACCCGATACACTATACATATACATTAAAAAAATCCAGGAAATTTTCGGATAATCCTCGATAGTATATAAAACATTGCCTAGACGCGAGTTCTCTATGTAATACTATAAATACAAAATCTATCTTTAAGAATAAGTTGAAAAGGTGCAGTACTACAGCAGTATGTCTACTAGTGATTGATTAAATATTTATCATTTTTATCTTTCTCCTAACCATTGCAGGTCACAATCGTGTAGTAAACTTAATAAGCACATTTCGTTCATCCGTCATAAAACCCAATTTTCATAGCCTCGTTTAATCTACTTACGAAGCACGGTGGAGAAGCTTGGTACTTCATTATTTACCGAGGCAATGCAGCAGAGAGAAAAGTTATCCGCTCTGCTTTGATACTTATTCAAGTGTTGGAAAGCTTCGCCACATAAAGCTTTTATCCTATGATCAAAAAGCTCCACCTGCACGCTAGATACTTGAACCTCTACATACCAAAGTGAAAATGCTGCCTAACGCTCGATAACTGTAACGCAATCAATAACGGAAGCGAGCATTCGCGACTTACACCAAGCAACTATCAACTTAACTTTTACGATGCTATCAAAATTATGTTCGACACTAAGAATCTCACCTGTGCCCGGACTGCTGATAGATGGATTTGCTTCGCTCGCAAATCGAACTTCTTCATTGAGATATCCTCCTGGATCTCGTTTGCTTTGTTATACAGCTGACTTTCTATTCCTCTTATTTGCGATCGAACTAAAGCGTCTACAGAATCCTACAGAATAATTTCAACAGACGATAAAAGGAAACGTAAACAGTTTTTCTCTCTCAAAACTATGCGGAATTACGACAAGGAAATAAAATAAAAATGACATGAAATGAATAGATTGCACAACTGGAATCGAAACGAATTCGCTGACTGATGCTGTCTAAGGAGATCAACAAACACCAATTATGGAAATAGGACGGAATGAATTACAACATCCATGCTAGAGGCAATAGTAAGACAATGAAACGAAGCTATAGTGGAAAGATTAATGAAGAAGTCATCTACATCGGAGGGGTGCTTGCTTGCTTACTTGTAACTGTTTGATTTGAATTTCCAATTCCGTTGATTCTCGCTTTAGTGCCTCCAGTGAGGGCCGCACTTGAATCGAGGCGCCTTTGTCGACAACCAGTTCATTTCTTAACGCTGAGCCCGTCGGATCCTGCAAGTTAAAATGAACCATGTAGAAAGCTTTTTTTTATTGTGGCGTATCTTTAAGAATAATTTTATCATTCGTTTGAGATGCGTAATATCAAGGCAAAACTATGTTTCAGGGTTATCGGTTTTCTCGCTTCTAATTCATTGAACTGGTTATTGTGGATCGACAGATTAAACAATATTGTAAAAATAATGGAGCTTTCACGATTTGAACAAATAGCGTTCTATTCAAATTTACTCAAAACGTAATGATTCCAGAATAAACTGTTTTTCAGCAAATTATTACGAGAATGGCATATCAGGACTGTTTTTTCCTGGTGTACCAAACCGAGATTGGAAGTCGATGGTTTGCATTGTTTTGTGACCAATAATCTTTCCATTAGATTTCATTGTAAATGTATTTCAATTGAAAATAAAGACGAAGCACAATTTATACATTTATACGACGCTTCATCCTGAAGTAACATTCTCAAACGTTTACCTGCATTCCAATGCCGTAGTCTGTGGAAAGGTCCTCTCCTCCTTCTCCCGGGGCACCCGTTTGGGGCGGTGCAAATGCTTTTTTCGGAACCCGTTGAGCATTGGATGGAACCGGCAGGCTGCGTACAAAGAATCCTAAATCCTGAGACGGCGAAACGCTTTTGCATTGATTTGCCAGGCTGTCATACCGTCGTGCTTGTTCAAGCGCCTTTCGAAAATAAAAAACAAAAAAAGAGCAGAAGTGAAACATTAAATGCATTAGTATTTTATACAAAACATTTTATTGGTGTGAATAGGAGACATATGATAAAACTATTTTTACACTGTTAACTTCAGTGCCTTATAAAAAAATAATAATTTTTCATAGATGCCCAATAAAGAAATCAAGATAATAAATATGCAAAATACAAATTATCTTTATGTTTTGTTATAAATATGTTATCACTTGATCTTTTCATCAATACAGTTAAAAAATATCTTCATATATGTAGTTTTGGATGCTTCGAAATCCACGACACAGACAATCACACATCGCATAAGATTGCACAATAAAAATCCTTTATCAATACAAATTTCATCAAAACCGCATTGTGGCGCGAAGTTAATCAGCTTATTTATATATTTCCTTTCTCGTACAACAAAGTTGTACTGGTAGCCTATAGGATTACTCCAAAACAAAACTTTTGATAGAAGGCCCGGAGACCCATAATGTTATTTATCGATCGACTCAACTCGACGAACTGAGGTGATGTCTGTATGTGTACAAATTTTGTAGACACACTTTTTTGGACATGAAAATTGGGCCGATCGGACATTGTATTTCGGAGTTATTGAATAATCATTGTTTTTTTTCAAGAATCTCTCAAGAATGGTGACAATGCAAATCAATTAATGCAAAAACATGCGAAATGATACAAAAAATGCGATCTATTCCCTCATAATGCTTTTTTGACCTTTACAATGTCTTTTTTTTCAATACATTTTATGATGCACGAGATAGGCATTATCGCCGCTAGGTGGATTTTTTTTTTGCAATTCAGAAACATTATTTTTTAAAGTAAAATTTATATTTCTTTATCGATTTTGTCTCTTACAATTATTTTAAATTACAGGTGTTAAACCACATGACCTTTCTGCTTTTATTTTTCTGTTTTATTCACAGGGGTTAGACAAAAAGGTTGAGATAGGCAAAATTTTGTCGAAGTTCAAATCAGCATAACTTTGCGTAGAAAAATCCGATTTCGATGAAATTGGGATCATGGGATGCGGAAACTCTTCTAGTATACTATCCTTATGGAAAATCTGAAATTGGTCCTTGGCCACCGAAGATGTTCCGGGTTTTCTGAGGATATGTTGAAAATGCATTTTTTCTTCTGCTTGTCCAATGGTCCCAATTTAATCAAAATCGAATCATTCTACGCAAAGTTATGCTGATTTGAACTTCGGCAAAATTTTTCCTATCTTAATCTTTTTGTCTAACCCCTGTATATAATACAATTTTCTAGAGAATTTTGATACTTTAAACGATTTTATCACGTTATCGACCCGATTTTATCATGTTTATCACCTCAAAAATTTTGGAAAATTTTAGTCTTTCTTTTTATTTTTCTAAATAGTACCGCAAACAACAATCCTAAGTAACAATTTTCATGCTTCTTGGATTTATTCAAATCTTATGGTGGATTTAAAATAGCAATCACCATAGCTAGTTGCTCAGTTTTATTGTCGCTCTTATCGCTATCAATAAACCTCTCCTTCTTCTTCTTCTTTTTGGCATTACATCCCCACACTGGGACAGAGCCGCCTCGCAGCTTAGTGTTCATTAAGCACTTCCACAGTTATTAACTGCGAGGTTTCTAAGCCAAGTTACCATTTTTGCATTCGTATATCATGAGGCTAACATGATGATACTTGTATGTCCAGGGAAGTCGAGACAATTTCCAATCCGAAAATTGCTTAGACCGGCACCGGGAATCGAACCCAGCCACCCTCAGCATGGTCTTGCTTTGAAGCCGCGCGTCTTACCACACGGCTAAGGAGGGCCCCCAACCTCTCCTAAATATGCTAGAAAAGCTTCAAACGTCAAACGTTTGAAGACAGCCATAATTTTTTGTCGTAATGTGATCAAATGAATAACCTTAATAAGAATATTTGCTTTGCTAAGAGTAAGAACAACATTTTTTGATCGAAATTTATAATGGCCATGTTGGAAAAGTAAACGCATTATGAAATCAGTAATATTTAACACTGGAATTCATGATTAGGCGTTGTTTTCACGTTGTTTTCAGTGGATTAAGTCCACTTTTTCGGCAATTGATTTGCATTAAAATATATTGTAGTAGAAAATCAATAAATTGGTGAAGATTTACGATATTGCTGTTATAATTATTTTAAAAATTGCCCAAAACTACATTATTTCAAGGGCGCGTGGTGCTCAATCTAATTTTTTCATTAGCTTTCACCATAAAATCGAGGGGTTTCAAAATACTCTTAAAATAGGTTTATAGCGGTTAAGCGTTTTCAACTAGAAGTCACGGGCTCCGTTTACGAATATTAGCTTTCCAAGGCAATAAATTATTGATATTTGTGAATCAAATTGAAAAATTGGAAATTTAAAAAAATCCGATTTTGTCATATTTCCTGTTTTATTACCCCAAAATTCAACAGGGGGTGATAAAATCGGGATATTACTGTACTATGTACTCTGTATATTCACAATGAGAATTTGATTACCTAGTTGTGGACAATCTCCCGGGTTATAGGCTGGTCAGAGTGTAAGCAGTGAACCCTGAACTTCTCTTTTCACTCACCAAAGCGTTCATGTTATTTTTTTTATCTCGGTAGACCGCTGATAATCTTATCCAGGGCAGAATGTTCATAATCATCTGCAGGAAATTTCTATGGATTTGTGGTAGTTTCAGATTATGGTTTTGGGATATGGCGTTTTGTAGCTCTCCCAGGCCGACATGGCATATTTGATCGCAGGAGGGATGATTTGCTTGTGGACAGCAAGCTTATTTTTCAACGGGATATTGCAAGAACAAGGACGCCTGCGGGTACAAAGCGTACAGTCTTGGGTACAGTAGTTTTAACAAAACGTCCCAAGCAAGAGAACAGAGAGAACAGCAAATGTATATTTTATTATGCTACTGAATTCAACAGTTTCCTTACATAGTCTAAGTAGCACGTGCAACATCTTCCAAAAAGCACTTTGTTTTCTCTCAGTTTCATTGCAGGCATTGACAAAACATCAAAGCACAAAAAAGTTGCATGAAGGTATCCAAAATGTTAGAATAGTGATCAATGTTTTATTAACAGTGCAATGCAACGCGTGTTTAGTATTTGGTTACAAACAACCAAAGAATGCTGCACTGCATGTTGTACACATGGAGCAAAAACATAAGGTTGCAAATAATTTATCATGTAACGTCAATGCGCCTTTCAAAAATGAATTGTTTGTTTAAATTGCGTTACGGAAAAAATACGAAAATCTGTATGTTTCATTTAGCATTGCTTAACGTTTCGATAACTTATAATTAATTTCAGTGATGATGCAATCAAGAGTACGAAACTTCAGAATTTTGTGGTTTTTATGGTGAGTTTACTCTAATCACAGTGTGAATTCGTCGGCAGGAGGTGAGAGTTGGAAAACGGTTCAATACACGCCGACCGGAAGATGCAACAGTGACAAAGTCCTTCGTTGAAGAGCTAGAGACACGTGCTGCAGATATTTCGTAACGTGGTAGCGTGGAAGATCAATAGACCGCCATCAGCGAGAATAATCTGGGCCAACTATGCATCCAGGAGAAAACAATGGATACCCGATGAGACCTGAAAGAATATAGAGGAGCGAATGGAAATGGAAGCCAAAGCTGCAATATAGCGATTATAGACCCGAGGAGCCAAATCCTCAGCCCGTCAACGATACTCAGGTTTGGAGAAGGAATTTAAACGCTCATGTCGGCGAGACAAGCGAGCGCGGACATACTATCTTGCCGACAAAGTAGAGAGCAGCAGTCAAGGGCGTAGCCAGAGGGGGGCATGTGGGGGTCGGGGGGCGTCGCCCCCCTAAATGGTGGAAAAATTGAACGGGTACTGAATTGAATTCCCTTAAATGGGCACTTTACGATCCAATCATATTCAGAAATAGGTGGTTGAAATTCAAAAGATTCCCATCCATAATATATAAAAGCACAAAACAACTCGAAACATTTCAGGCTTAAAAATTCTCCTTGAGATCCTTCTAGAAGCTCCCCTGGGAACTTATTAATTCATCCGGAAAGTTATCCACAAATTCCTGTGAAAATCGTTCGAAAATCCTTCCCATGTAATTGTAATTTCTTCTTATCTAGAAACCCCCCACTATTTTTTTTAGTAAATTCATGAGAAAATTCCTTGAAGATTTCTTTTCTTCTCTCCATGTTTTCCTTCTAGACATTTCTTCGGCTATTCTTCCAGAAAAATCTCCGGCATTTCCTTCAGGAATACATTCGAGAGTTCCTTCAAGAATACATACGGAATTTCCTCCCAAAATTCCACTAGAAGTTTCTTAAGAAATTTATGACGGAAATTCTCCGACTTCGCTCCATAATTTCACTTATAAATCTATAAGAAATTCCTTCGGAAATTCTTCTAGGAACTTCTCCGGGCATTCCTCCAGGAACTCTTCCTTCAATTCCTCCAGGATAACTACCAGGATTTTTTCCGGGAATACCTCCATAAATTCAATAGCTAAATCCTCTAGGATTTCATTCTAGAATATCCTTCAAGAATTCCTCTAGCAATTTGTTAAGGAATGTCTCCAGGAATTCGTCCAGGTATTTCCCCGAAAATTCTTCCAGGTATTTTCCTGGGAATTTTTGCGCGGAATTGTCCTAGAATGGCTTTTCGGACTTCACTTGGAATTTACTCCAGAAATTCATTCGGAAATTAATTTGAGAGTTCCTCCAGGATATTATCCAATAGTTCTTCCAGGAATTTCTTCAGAACAAACCTCCGGGAATTCATCCGGTAATTTCTTCAGCAATTCATCTGGGAATACTTTCAGGATTTCATCTGGGAATTTCTGCATTAATAGGAATTAGGAAATAGGAATAGTATTTTTCCAGGAATTACTTCAGATATTTCTCCAGAAGTTCCTTCATGAACTTCTCCAAGAATTAGTTCACGACTTCCTTGTGAGAATTCCTCCGGAACTGCTTGGGGGAGTTTCTCCTGGACAGAGATGCATCCTGAACAGAACATGAGCCAAGAGCCTGCCTTGGTGTTCTTAGTTTTGAACTCTGAACACAGTTCAGTGCAAGATGAATACACCACTAGGTGTTCTAATCTGCCAAATTCAGCCATCTTGGATTTTAGTATGGGAGAGCCAGCCGGTTTGTTTATGTTTTGCACCGAAAATGAATTTTTCACCCCCGCCTTCTTCTCGTCCATCACATTGAAACACCTAGCTGTGTATTCATCTTGCCTGTGACAGCAGCTGACCAGATGAAACACTGGTTCGAGCATTTTGAATAACTTTTCCTAGTGCCAGCCAGGCCACCACCACCTCAGCATGATCTAGCTAGAATCCGACGTATGGCACGCGTCAATACCGAATCTCCGTCACTGGTAGCGATTCAAATGGCCATCCAAAATATGAAATCAAAAAAGCCCCAGGGGTCGATCGCATATCAGCCGAGATGTTCAAAGCTGACCCCATGACATTCGCTCAACTACTTCATTGTTTATATCGTAATATCTAGGACACCGCAACTTTCCCGGTCGACTGAATGAAGGGTCTTTTAGTGAGAATGCCCAAAAAGGGTAACCTGATTGATAACTGGCGAGGCATTATGTCACCGTTAACCGTTCTTGAAGTCCTAAGCAAAGTTATCCTAGACCGTATTCAAGAGAAAATAGATACAACTTTCCGCCCCGTATCATTCTTGAGCAGGTCAACGAATTACAAGAGTCCCTTTACTTGGTTTTCATTTACTAAGAAAAAGCTTTCGACCTTCTCAAACACGAAAATATGTGGGACACGCTCAGACGCAAAAGGTTCCTGAGAAATACATCGGCAACATCGAAGCACAATACGAGACTTTCTCGTGTAGAGTAATGCACTACGGGGTCCTATCCGAGCCCATCTTGGTAGTAGTTAGCGTGAGGCAAGGGTGTATTCAACTTCAAATTGGAGGATGACGTTGCACTCCTAGCCTAATGGCGCTCCGACATGCAGCTCAACGACCTTTCCGAGCGCTCCTTTTCGGCAGGGTTAGTCATCAACGTCAACAAGACCAAATCGACCAAGTGGTCGTGACCAAGAAGGTCAATTCTTCCGTCTGGTTCGTGTAAAGTCTAGATCATTCAGAAATGGGGCACCTCATTTTAGAGGTAGTGGCGTTCCTAGTGGTCGGATATGCAAGTTTCTCACAACGTTTCATAATTAGTAAACCATTCTTTTCGGTCTATTTTTTTCACAGTTTGAAACTAACGTGGTTTTAAAATATTCACCATGCAGGAAGAGAAACGACAAATAATTCTGCACAGTCCTGCAAAATCCATCTTTGTCAAAAGACAGATTTTACCCTTCATTCAGTCCCATGATGGCTCATTTACGTTTTTACTAGATTTAGCTAGCTGCCATTGTAGCAAGGAAGTGCTACAACGGTACTACACTAGTGAAGTCCAGGTAATCCCAAAAAATCTGAATCCATCAAATTGTTGTCAGTTCCATACAATTGAGTTATTTTGGGTGATTATTTACCAGAATCTGATGAAGGGAGCAGTCACCACTGACATTGGCCGTATGACGAATTAGTGGCATCAACTAGCCAAAATCATGACCGGAGGAGGTGTGCGCCGACTGAAAAGCGGCATCACCAGGAAACTGCGAGAATTTCTTCGAAATAACGATGCATGATTCCTTTCAGTCATTCATATGAAATAAAATAATATAACTTTTGTTCCATTCTTAGAAAGCTTTTCTATCTAACTAAAAGTTAAAAAATACACCCATTTGAAAGTGCCCCATTTCTAAATGATCTGGTCTTCAGCAGACAATAAAGCGATCCCAAGGCAAGGAAGGCTCCTTTTCGAACTAAAAAGTAGAATACAATGGCCGAATCCCGCGCCAGGAAGCTGTAGCGCATCGTGATGTACTGGATTTTTTCGTCGACATGTCTCGCTTGGATGTTCCGGAGAAGTTCCGGAGGAAAAAGGACTACAAATTTGCATTTTAGTCTGCTACATGTTTTTTCGAATATTAGTTTTTTTTTAAATTTATTAATATTATTTTTTTTGCCTTTTTTGAATTTTTTTCTCTTCTTTTTTCACTTCAAAGAAAATTCAGATTTTTTACATAAATTCTCAATTGAATAATGTTTATTCAATATACGGTGATTATTTCGTTTCTTTTTTTACATTTTGATATTGCAACCATGCGTCTGGTTGGAATATTTTTCTACATAATTCTGTCAAATTTACCGCCATTCATATTAGTTGGGCTCATACATTCCAGAGCTTTACATTCGGATTAGGAATCATGCTCTCGAAATATACAGAATAAAATAGAGTATATACTGATTTCCGATTTCAGGAAACGTCGTATGTTGGTTGGATAAGTTGAAATGCGAACACATAAACGTTGAATAGTTTATAAGACTAAATTGCAAAGCCACAATTTTCCAGTTGAATACTACAATTGAGAGATAATCGATTTCCCGACCAACCACATTTCCGACATCACAAATTCATCAGATGACACCGCATGCAACCAGATTCTTTAAATCGAACTCTCATTTGTGTTTTGATTCGGCAGCAAGTTGAATTTTGCTCTCCGATGTCAATTAAAGTAATAGACGGAAATCGATGGTGGCCTTTAACTTTCCCTTTTCCAACCTCTATACATTTGTAATGAACTGATTTTTTTTCTCTGTCTTCGCAACATGCAATGGCAGCAGAATGAATGTGCAGCTTTAAGTTGAAGAAATATATTCTTTTTCCATGGCTCTGTCGTTCGCCATCGGAAAGTGTCAAACCATACTCCTCAGTAATTGAATTTGATTGGCTTTGCTCGGTGACTAAACATACTCTTTGGTGTTTTTAAATATGTTCGAGCATTTATATCATCGTCATTTTCTATGCATGTGTGAGAGTTGAGATGTGAGTCAAACTGGAAAGGTTGTAGACCTGGTCCAGAATCGAACTTGCCATTTCCGTATTGCCTATGACCTGGTTGGCTTCGTTAAAAACTGAAGATTTTTAACATATAAAAAAATTGATGATAAAATCTTATCACGTCATTAGATAGTTGCACCTAGTTTATTTCAGACGGGCGGTAACACCAATTACAATCAAGTGTGACAGCACCCAGAAGATGCTCTAGGCTGGACCGGAAATTGATCCACAGCTGCCAGCTTTATACGACCCGGCTATAACAGACAGGATAGCATACAAGTAATACGCAAGACATTGGGGGAAACAAAAATGAAAAGTACCAACGAATTGCGAAGATGGAAAATCCTTTTCTTGATAATGGATTCAATAATAGTATCTACAATGTGTCTGAGACTAACGAAGAAATTGTTCAGCAAAGATCAATTGAAGGAAAGTATATCAATAGAAGAAGTATAAAAAATTTCACACATGTTGACGTTGATTTCACAAAGTACAATAAAAACTAAATGTGTTGATATGATACAAAATGTATGCATACAATTCAAATTTATTAAATTCCTTTCCTTTCTCAAAGCAAAGAATGGATTCACTCTAAAACAATGTGAATCGCAAAACCCAGATTCCACGAATTTTCAATTCATGACGCAAAGAGTGATATATTTATTGAGGAATGCTCTAAATATATTTATGATACAGCGTCGGTACCTCTTCATTGTATAGAACGACAAAAATGCTAATAAACTATTTTCTATCTAAGGTCCTCAAAGCTGCATCATAGATACGAAACAGCTAGGTCGAACTAGATAGAGAACTTCCCAAGCGCAAAATATAACTCCTCCAAAAGAAGGAAAACGGAAACATAATACCATCGAGATTATTTCGGATTGCATGGAACCATCCAGCGGTAATTCCATTTTTACCCTTCAATCAAGTTTATTAGATTGTTCGTGTCAATTCTTCTTTCGTTCCCAGAGCATCCTGGAGATTTAACGCACAGATTGTGTGCCGGGCTTACGATTCTTTTTATGTGCCCTGGCATGCTGCGAACAACTCCATACCGTTGCCTCTCGTGATAATCTACCGGAAAGCAGACGTAAATACTCAATTCCTTCCACGGGCACGGTTGCGTAGCTGCATGCTACCAAGAAGTCACCGAGCACGGGCACTCCGAAAGGTGAAACGGACGTTCTAACCACAGCAACTTTCATCCGTTTAATTAGCATCAAAGATGAAAATTACTCTCCCGCTGATAGCAAAATAAGTGAGCCTGGGCACTGGGAAGTGGATTTTCCAAAGAGGTTTTTAATTAATCTGGACTTCCCCAACAAGGGGAGAGTTCTTGGAGCAGATATATTTAAAGTTGACGAATACAATACGCTGTTGAAGAAAACAAACGAAAACATGTTAATTTTTTTTACAAGTTTGGATTTATTTTCACGGTAGGGCATGAGTGAGTTTGTGATATTCAAGCGCACTGCCAACGTTTTGTTTTATACTTTACTTAGATTTAAACAATGATGATACATTGATTTTTATTTTTATCAGTTATGGCGAGCACAGACAGGAACAGTTATATTGTATAGGACATCTCCCATTAAATGAAAAATGCATAACCAGCTTCGGGCTTTTTTGGCTGAATAAGCGCCTTATCAGCTTCCAATGTTTGTTGGGCAACATTGAAACATCAGAAATTGAAAGTGTGAAGCTAAACGTAATCATTAATATAGAGGTAATCTGACGCATAACATGAGCTTATGGCGCTCCACAGAATGTCAGCAGAAAATAACGAACATGACCGCATAATAGCAGAACAAACGCCGGAAGCTTTTTCCGGCCATAATGGAAAAGCCACTAGGGACAAATGATGAAACAATCATGGGTGTCATAAAGCATCCTTCCAGGGCGTCCGGTGATTATATGGAAGCCCCATTTGTCAGACATAATAGAAGCGTGTACGGATGGGCATAGCCCCACTAATGATTCACCCACTCAATGTCCCTTTCAAGAGTGGTAGGTTCAATGATGGGATAATGACAACAATAATGAGGGCAACAAACACAGTACCGCTTAAATTAGGGAAACGAGCGGTAAAAAATAAATGTCCTCGAGTCATTCTCTTCAACTGACTTGACATTATGTCATCTTCTTCTTCTTATATGGCTCTACGTTCCAACTGGAACTTGACCTGCTTTTCAACTCAGTATTCCACTAGCATTTCCTCAGTTATTAATTGCAAACTTTTTATGCCAACCATTGCATGAGTATGTATCTTGTGAGGCAAGTACAATAGATACACTATGTCCAGGAAGTCGAGAATGTTTCCCACCCGAAAATATCCTAGACCGGACCGAGAATCGAACTAGCCATCTCCGGATTGGCAATCCTACGCCTTTGCTCGCAAGGCTACTGGAGACCGGAAGACTTGACATTATGTACGTTATCCGAAATGGAACTAACATCATATATATTCCGGTCGCCTAATATGGACCATTTTTACATGAAACAGATGTACTTATCTACGACCAATTTCGAACTAAGCAACATTAGGACTCAGCGAGCTCTTCTACTCGAAGTTTGACCAGCAACATATGTTCCTCTGTTTATTTTTCAATAACTTCACGAAGTGAAAACCCCGATTAATTCACCAAGCGGGAATATTCTCGTTCGTTGTAGAAAATAGTATTTTAGCTATAACTTTTTTACGGCAACAATGAGACACGATTCCCCGTCGAATACAACTTGTAGCGAGCAAACCTGTTGAGAGTAAATTCGTGGAGTTAATAAGTGCAAAGAAGTTAGTTAGATTGTTTACGCAATTTTGGTATGAAAAATTGTATTTAGGCCATAACTTTTGAGCCGTCATTTCGGCCAATTTTCAGTAGGAGACAATGGGTCAAAATTCCTAGTTGAATACAACTTGTTGCAAGGTTAGGGATAAGTGCCAAAAAATTATCTTGACTTTTTACGCCATTTTTGTTTAAAACAAATGTATTTTGGTCATAATATTTAAGCCCACAGTCGTCCGATCAGGCCAATTTTCTATAGGAAACAATATAACAGGATTTCACGTCGAATGCAACTTGTTACGGGCACGGCAAATGCTAGGTAAAGCGTACCATTGGTACTTCGTACACGCAAAAAAGCATTCGAGAACTAACAAGCTCACGGTGTATTTTTAGTTACGGATCGGGAACAACAGTGACGTTTTCTGGAACGTTGTGAAAAACGTGACTGGTGTTCCCAAATCCATGACATAAATCACGGTATATTTTTTGCTGGTTCACGAATTCGTGAGCGTTTTTTCCTTCGAGTATACCTGAACCCTATCTCGTGGTCCTTAGCCTCTTACTCAGCAACTCCTGCCCCTATCTCCGTGGAGCCGGCCGGGATATAAGAAACCTGAGGGATGATCAGGTCAACCCCGGTGGGAACTATGGTCGTATGCTGACAGGGAATGGAGGGGTTTGCTCCTCTTCGAGAGTCCGATCGAGCGTTTGTTCCCCATGTTAGGGGCGACTGATCATCGTCTGAGCTACAGCGAGGGACTCTATGCAAAATTGTGCTCCATCTTACTCTGCTGTGATGCTCCGCTCGGTTCCAGCCCCACTTCCGATCCCCTGTTGCTATCGGCCTCTGGTGACAACGATGATGGAGCTCGTTGTTTGAAATCCAGTTGTGAGTCCACCAGGCCCATATTATATACCGCAGGCATCTGTTGATGAACACATGCAGATGTTGAGTGTTCTCTACTGATATACACCATGTTCCGCTAGCGTATAACAGCACAGGTTTCATGTTAGTTAGAGTTGAAAATTCGCATTTTTGTGCATTCACTTATCTGCCTGTTTTCCCAGATATTTCTTAAACTCGCAAAGGCAGCCCTTGCTTTTTTGATCCTTGCGCCTATGTCGATCTTGGTACCGCCGTCGGACGCCATTTGGCTACCAAGAAATTGGCAACATTCAACATTCTCCACTGATTGCCCGGATACTGTGAAACTGGAAGGGGTCACCGTGTTTACATCCAACGATTTGGTTTTGTTGACGTTGATGAATAAACCTGCCAAAGAGGAGCGCTCGGCAAGCTCTTTGAGCTTAATCTACATATCAGAGCGCCGTTGAGCGAGGAATGCAACGTCATCAGCCAATTCTAAGTCGTTTGGGTGCTCCATGGATATAGGCTGCCATAGCAGCCCGCGGTCAATCGCATCTACCAGATTCTCGTCGATTACGATGAGGAACAGTAACCTTGATATAATACATCCTTGCCTCACACCAGCTACGACGCAGATAAACCCTTTTCGGGTAGGACAAGACCCCATTGTGCAGCACTCTACACGAGAACGCCTCGTACTGTTCCTCGATGAGACCGATGATTTTCTCAGGAACCCCCTTGCGTCTCAGGGCGCTCCACATATTCTCGAGATAGAGACGCCCGAAAGCTTTTTCGTAGTCAATGAGTACCAAGTAAAGGGACTCTTGGAGTTCGTTGACCTGCTTGACACAGGATCTTCCGGTACGGAATGCGGCCTGCTGTCGCCGGAGAGTCGCATTGATCTTCTCCTGAATCCGGGCTAGGATAACTTTGCATAGAACTTTGAGGACGGTACACAGCAACATAATACCTCGCCAGTTATCACATACAGCCAGTGGCACCTTCACTAAGATACCTTGCATCCAGTCGACTGGGAAAGTTGCAGTGTCCCAGATATTACGAAATAAACGATGCAGTAGTTGAGCGGGTATCATGGGGTCAGCTTTGAGCATCTCGGCTGATAAGCGATCGACCCCTGGTGCTTTATTCGATTTCATGCTTTGGATGGCTGTTTGAATCTCTAGCGGTGATGGAGCTTCGGTATTGACGTGTGTTATACGTCGGATCCTAAGCAGATCATGCCGAGGCGGGAGTGCTCTATCGTCAATCGGAAATTTAGGCGGAATGGTCCACCGGAAATTTGGGGGATTGGTGTCCAACCCTGCAAGCCAGCTTTAAGAAAACAACAAACGAATCAGCGAGAGAATAAGGACCGGAATAATCGGCGAAAACCACAGCGACGAAAAGGGACTAGCGATTGGAAACTCGGCTCGTGAAAGAGCAAATCTCTCAACTGACTATGTTGCTATTTTTGTCAAAGAATCGGTTCAGCTCAAGCTTCAATTGAACGAAGTTAGTGAGGTTCTTAGGCATTGATCTTGTACGTGGCATGAAGGTGAGTAATTATGGTGTTTTATACTGTTCTTCGCAATACTAATTCACTACGCGACCGCAACGAGCGATGAACCGTTTCACCGCATGGGTACACGCGACGGATGTTAGGTCGTTTACGATTTCGAGATATACCGCCTTCACCACCACACATACGAAAATGGCAACGTACATTTTCCCGCCTGCTACTCTTCCAGCTAAAAACCGAACACTGAAGGGTCCACAGTAGTCCATGTCACTATTTGCAAACAATCGCGCCAGTGTGTCATGAATTGCACTGAAATCTGAAATCTAGACGAATTTCGCCAAATTAATGAATTCTAACTCGCTCACCCCGAAAGCCACGAATCGATTTATATTGGAACCATGGTTTATGAAGAAACGGCGCCTCTTCAGGATGACTAACGATTCTGTCCCTGTGGCGAAACCTACTCTCCTACTCGGAACCGGCAGTACTCTTTCGCCTTCCTCGGAAATCAAGACCGTCCCTCAGCCCCAGCCCAAATTCTGTCTTTATTTGTCACGAATTGCACCAGACGTTTCGGCTGATCAAATAGGCTCATTAGCAAAAAGCGTTTGGAAACTAACGAGGTGCAAGTAGCTCGGCTGGTGCCTAAAGAGAAATACATAAGCTCGCTATATTTTGTGTCATTCAAAATTGGGATAAATACTAAATTGCAAACAGGAGCGCTTCTGAGTTCGATATGGCCTGGAGGAATTCTTTACAGAAAATTCTGACAGCTCTAGAGAAAATAGAAAATTTTTGGCGACCAAAACCTCCATCTGCGACCCACAAGCCACTAGGGATTCCGGCGGAAACAGAAATGGTAGTTATCGAGTAATCCTAGCAACTTCCCTAAGCAATTCACGTCCCAGTGAATTGTGGCACACTTGCCACTTGCCACTAGCTACATGCCGCTAAAAGTTGGCGAAATGAATGGCCTAGTGGAAGAATACAAGCGGTCATGGATCATTGCTATGATATCATAGTTTTGACCGAGACTTGGCTAAACTGCACAATTTCAAGCTACGTTTATGCTACGCTAAGAGGTTTTTCGATGTGATTGAAACTCGGATACCAGCAGAAAATCGACAAGATGTGGTATCATAATCGCTGTAAGTAGCAGGCTGAAAGCGACAGTAATAGAAGATGATTCGATCCATACAGTGGAGCAGGTTTGGGTAGCTATTCAGCTTGTATTCCGTAAACTGTTCATTTGTGCGGTGTATCTTCCTCCAGATCGAACTCGAGATTTGAAACTCATTAACACGCATTGCCGATCAGTCTTCTTTGCCTCGGAGATCGCATCTCCTAGCGATGAAATCATTGTTTTGGGCGACTTCAACCATGAGGCCATCGCATTGAGCCCAACTCACAAAGATTTCCTACGCCCTTCCAAATTTCTCCCGGGACCTCTCAGGTTGCTGGATGACTACAGTACTGCCACTTTATCTCATATTAATTGCATTGTGCATGATGATAACAGCTTGATGATTATTTGCTTCGTTGATGATCGGTACATCGCTCCATTCATTTCAACAGCACCCGATCCTTTGGTCAAGGCTGTCCCTCACCATCCTTATCTAGTAATTAGAGTTGAGAACGACGACGTCCATGAGTTCGTTGGTACCTCAACGACTGTGTCATATGTTTTTCGCAAGGCGGATTGCTGCAGTATTGCCGAAGTGCTGTCTGGCTTGAATTGGCAGCGTATCCTTGATCCGGCCGGCGCAAATGTCACTGCACAAACTTTTTTTCATGTCTTGGCATATGTCATTGACAGGCATGTTCCAAAAACAATTGCCCGATCCGACTCAAGGGTTCTGTGGATGACATATGATCTACATTTGCTGAAAAGGACGAAAAAGCAGCATTAAGGAGGTTCATCAAATTCCGCACTCTTTCCCTGAAACATGCACTTCACTTTATTCTTCTGTCTTCTATTTAATTTACAACAAAACGTGCCTCTGATTCACACTACTTTTATTTTCTTCCACGATCTCACTACATGCAGTATCAGGCTGAACCATGAATACAAACGGTTAAGTCGTTTCTACTTTCAACGTTACCAGCGAAGGATACAGCGACGGCAAATCCCATTCGAAATCCTTTTGGAACTATATGTAAACGAGTAACGTAAGGAAGTAGGTCCTCCATTGTCCATAGTATATAATGGAGAAACGGCATCAACTCAACAAGAGATTTGCATCCTATTCTCGGACAAGTTTGCTAGCGTGTTTGCCGACAAGCGCCTCTAGAATGACTCCATAACCAGTGCAGCTAGTAATGTACCTTTAACGAATCAAACGCTAAACGCTATCGATGTAGACTTGGACGCCATAGCCGCGTACTTTAAACGTCGATTAAACCGGGAGCTGACGCTATGTCGTCGGTCTTTCTGAAAAAGAGCATTGCCAGTCTTCTAGATCCACTTCATCGAATCTTCCAGCTCTCTCTTTCCAGTGGTGTATTTCCGTCCTGTTGGAAGACAGTTGACATGTTTCCTGTATATAAGCAGGGGCGCAAACGCGATCGCAACTATCGAGTAATCACGTGGATCTGTGCTGCATCTAAGTAGTTCGACCTGGTCGTCATGGCTTCTCTAGATGGACACTGTAAATAATATATCAGTACCGATCGACAAGGTTTTATGAAAAAGCGTTCCACTACTACGAGTCTACTGTGTCTTACGTCAAACGTTAGAGACAGCATGCTTGCTTCCGTGCCTTGTCCGGCATACCGCAGGGTAACCATCTGGTACCGTTTATATTCCTTCTCTGCTTTGACGACGTACATCTAGTAGTAAAAGGACCACAGTTATCATTGGCAGATGATCTTAAAATGTTCTGCTCAATAGCCGATTGTCGCTTACTGCAAGACCAGAGCGATGCTTCGCTCATTGGTGCGATCTTATTCGACTGGTACACGGGTAAAAATCCGTTCCCAGAAATGAGAAATTAATTCATGATTCCATGAATCCTTCGTGTTTTCATGCTATGAAAATACACCATGAATATAAATCATGATTCCATGATTTATTTTCGCGTAACGCAACCCATGCGTTAAAATTTGGTTGTTAAAATCGACAGAATAAAAAAAAATCAACAGGGGGTTCGAACTCGAGTACACTGAGCGAGAGTCCGGCGTGCTACCTCTCAGCCGTTCTTACTTCTTGGAAATGGAGTGTTCGAAGTATAACTGGTTATGCATGCTGTCGACTGATGAGGATTGCCTAGTACCATAAACAATATTCCTGAAATCATGAATTATAATCATGGTTTCATGAACTGTCCTGATTCATGATTTCATGATTGTTTATTCGTGCCTTTGTTTCCGTGTACATAACCCGAAAAATTCTCGATAGGGGAAGTGCACCGGTTTTGGCCAACATAGTGCCTAATTTGGCCAACCCTAAAAAATATTTCATTTTTCAAAATAATCGATCAGTTGAAAGCAGCGTTGAAGCGTGAGGGATATATCTCTTGTTGGAACTAATAAAACCCTTGCGAATTGCTTTATTTTTGGAATTATTCGCAAAATTGGCCAAATTAGGAACATGGCCAAAACCGGTACAGTTCCCCTAATAACTTTTTTTCGAAAGAAACGACCGATCACGTTTAACTAATACCTGTTCGGAGCAACTATTGAAAGAGTGCAATGTGTGAAAGATTCCGGTGTTCTATTGGATTCCAAATTGACATACTCGGATCACATTTCATATGTTGTTGATTAAGTATCCATGTCTCTTGGATTTGTGATCAAAGTGACAAAGAATTTCACAGACGTTTACCGCTATAGGTACTCTGCTGCTCACTCGTGCGATCCTAGGATAGGATGTGACAACTCAATTAAGTCTGCCTTGTTGTTTTTTAGTCGGTTGCTCTGACGAGGTGGTCGCCAGTGCATCCAACTTAATTTGGTACAAAATCTTCCAAACATCATGTATCAAAACTTGATGTTTTTCTTTCCGTTCCTTCCATTATTTATGTAATAATTTTGTCCCAAAAAACTGGAACTCGAACATTTACGCGTTTTGCTTAATATCAATTTTACAAACCAGCAACACGGTCAAACTAACAACATGCTGCACTACGAAAAACTTGCCGCTACCAATCGAAGTAATCGATTGTCATTTTCAACCAATCAGCAACCGATACGATTGTGACAGAAAATCGGTACGGTTTTTAATGACTACTTGGCACATCCTACACAGTTAAAAATTCTGAAAATTACACGCTATGGAAATATCTGAACTCTTATTTTTCCAATTTTTTTATCCAATTTTTTTTGTACGCAATATTTAATACAAGTCCCATAGTAACGACATCCTTTAATTTTAAAAAGTGATGGAATAATAAGTCGAATCGAACGGAGCCTTTTTGTTACATCATATATGCTGTAACATTTTTATACTGTGTATCCTAGGTGCGATCCACCACGGTGGAAAACTGCTCTGCGGTCTGGAGTCCGAACTACAACAACGGTGTCGAACGCATCAAATCCGTTCAACGTCGATTTAGTCGGTACGCATTCCGCAACCTTCCCTACAGGGACCCGCTACGACTTCCTAGCTACGAGAGCCGCTTCCTGCTGATCAGCTAAGAATCTCTGCATAACCGAAGGGATGTATGCAGAGCAATAACCGTCGCCGATATTTTGCAAGGTAGAATCGATTGTGACACTCTTCAGCGACAAACCATCATTAACGCACAACCCCGACAACTGCGGAATAACTTAATCCTAAGACTACCTTTTCGTCGCACAAACTATGGTCTACGTAGTGCTCTTCATGGCTTGCGGCGTATCTTCAATAGAGTGGCGTCGGTCATTGATTTCCACTTGACGCGAGATGCCCTCCGCCAGATCTCTACATCGTTTTTCACTGACCAGAACGATTGACGCACCTAATTATAGTTAACTAGCTGACCCGGCGAACTTTGTCTCAAAACTGATCAATTTGATGATATATTTTTTAACGTACACAATTTATTTGAAAAAACGAACCGGTTATTCAAAATAGTTTTTCCTTTTCTTGACATTTTTATCATGACACTTTTCGAATTAATTTAATAGTCAAACCAAAATTAACACAAATCGATCTTCCCGTTATCTGATGATAATGTCAACTTAGATGACATGTTTTGATATTAGAATACAAAATGAACGACAAACCATTTCATCGGAGAGATTGGATTTTGATTGTCAATTTTTTTCAACTTCATCGTAAATAGAAGCAAAAATTGGGCTGTCTATTCTTGAGTGATGCGCGGTCGTACGAATGCCAACTTTGATTTATATATAGATGTACTTGTAATTGGATTGTATTTAAAACTTTTGACAATAATTTAATTGTGATGCAATATTGTATTTATGTCTTTATGTCTTTATTTACATATTTTTTATCATCATTGGGACTGTGTCTATTCTGTTGGTGTAATTCAAGAAATAGCATAGCATATGTGATTGTATAAATCGTGGGTGGCTATACAATGCGCAATTGAGCAATCTACTGTATTTTGTCTCAAATTGGTACTTGGGATTAGTACCTTTTCCTATACAGTAGCAGTTGTATACCTGGTCCCGTCTTTACAATCACGAAAGGAAGGGAAGGAATGTTAGTTCAACATCTACTAGTGAAGATACAGGGAACGCCCAACAAACATTCACTAGTTGAACTAACATCAGTGTGATGATTTAATTCAGCGCTGTGTTGAATAATGTCTGTACTATTTCTTATCACAACTTCTGTTCAAGCTTTGTTCACACAATTTTGGCGAAGTTATACAACTACAACATCTCATTTTGAAAAACAACTTTATTAACTGATTCGTTAAACCTTTAATAAGCATTTTACTAAGCCTCAATTCAGCTACATGTGAATTCTTCGAAAATAATAACGCATAGAAGGTAACATCAGTAAGATCTCCAATGAACGTATTTTGAAGCAATTGCTATTTTCATATATGTAATCATTTTAAAATTTTCCTAAATCGGGTCTCGAACTGCTGTCATTTGATCATCCGCCGGTAACGTTGTCATCCGCGCCATCCTTGATTTGTTAGATAGGCTTACTCAGTGCATAACATAAATAATCTTATTGCTGAATATGAATCATAATTGGACTCTTATTCAATAAGTCGATCTGTCAAACTACAGTTTGTTAATAACTGTACAAGATTTTTATTTCAACCATTGTTCAGCCAGTCATAACCATCGCACATTAGGAAAAATACGTAAAAATAATGTCGATAAATGATAAAATAAAATCCGTCCCTAATGCTATTTATGGATTTATGAAAATAAAATCAATGTATATTTGGCCTTCCTCAGAATCTCTTGATAATCGGTTGCGATATGATTGTCAAATGCTAAGATTATTCCAATTTCGCAGCAATAAAGATCAACATCCATGCGATAATATTGGGATTCCACACATCAAAGATTCAATAATTTTCCGATGTTATTCAACGGCGTTATGTCCGGCTTTTAGTAAATTTAGTTTCGCATGAATGCATGATTTTTTTTTATTGCTCCAGCAGTTTCGTTCGTTATAATCTCCGACAGTTTAATAAATCACGAAAATAAAAAGCATGTCTTGAAAATAAATCATTATTTTTCTATAAATTAAAAGATCTAGAATCCAGATTTTCTCTCAAACTGAAAAAGCATGTTTTTTCCCACTGTGCGATAATGTGAAATCCAATGGTTAAGAAGGACAAAGGTAAAGAAGGATGTCTAATCCCTGCTTATTAACTTACTATTCAAACTCAATTCGACCACCCTTTCAGAGCATCACATCATAGTCGAACAGAGAACTTTAAAAATCATTAGTTCAGTACATTGTTAAACTTCCCCAATGTGCTGAAATGTGATTAAACGAAAACGTAAGTTCGACTTCAAATAAAGGTAGTAAACAAATAAATAGGCCATGTCGAATATTAGTTAGATTAAATACTGAAATGAGATCTGTCTAGCAAATTATTCAGCATCCATTTTATTCAGCTACAGAGATCACAAATAAACAATAATTCAACCTAGATGCTTGTTTGTAGCTTGTCGTTGTTTGTTGGGCGTATACTACCTTCATAGATGTCTCTGAAAGAAAAATTTGTGTTACTATGGGTAAGGTGAATAATAGGGAGCTCTATTCGACAATATAGAGCATTTGTTAATAATAGTTTTGACTCAAATTCCGAACATGACTCATATTCCAAACACTCGCTTTTAAATGGCCATTTTAGCTTTATTCGTGTATTTTTTTTCATACCGTCATGTATTCATTTGTAAGCTTGATCCTCAGAACTGAAATCTGATGATTTTTCAGTTTTAAGGCGCTAAAACTCCAGTGTTCGGAATATAAGCACATAAGAATATAAGTTCGGGATATGAACCAAAACGGTATATGCTGGAAAATTATTAAAATATATTCATTAATTTACTTACGAGCCGTCCAAAGCAGAATAAAGTAACCCATAGACAAAACACGTTTCATCGAAAATAGAACCACAAATTCGGATTTCACGAATGTTTTGCGTCCTACCTAAAATACGTCCAATCGCGCATCAATTCAAGACAAAATTTTCAAAACGACTTATCTGCTTTTGTAATCAAAGATTCAAACGACGATTGGACGAATCTGATAGCTTTCTCACGCAAACCAACACCATCAATAGGTAGGTGAAGGATTCCGCTACCTGTTGATGGTGTTGGTTTGCGTGGGAGAGCTATCAGATTCGTCAAATCGTCGTTTAAATCTTTGTTTACAAAAGCAGATAAGTCGTTTTGAAAATTTTGTCTTGAATTACGCATTCGACCGCGCGAACTATGTCCTTACTAAGCAGAAACACGACAAAACAAACACTCTCTTATTGGTGTAATTCAAGAAATAAACAGAAATAAACAGAACCGCTCAGCTGTTTCTGGCACATCGGAAACAAGTCACACATTAGTGCTGTCCAATGAGAGTTTGAAGTAGCTCGAAGTTTCTCCCTGTCCTGCTCATGCCCATTTGTTGACAAAAAAGAACGAGCAGGACGGGAACAACTTCGAGCTGCTTATTGGACCACGCAACGGCCAAAATCGTATATGGATGAAAGCAACAGTGGTGATCCTCCATGCTGTAAGGTTTGAATCTTGGTCAATTCTGGGTCTGCATACAAATAAAACATCTGTCCATAAGTACGGTTGGGGCAAGAATGACTTTTCTATTTATTAAGTGTTGCTTAGATGCATTCTAGAATCATAGCTTACTATTACATGTTCAGACCTACAATCTCCCCTTATTTTTATTAAAAAGAATCGAACGTTCAACATATTATATTTTAAAGCAAACTAACAATTGTTAATACGGTACATAATCCTTGAAATGCTGTGGCTCTTTACGTATTCTTTTGCTAGAATCTTCTTCTTCAACATCTTGTAACACCAATCCTTTTTCATTCTCATCCTCATTTCCTATTCCCTTAAGATGGGCCACATTTCGTCGATATTCCTTCCCAGTTTTAATTGATTGCAGCGTGCAATCCGCTCCATTTTTTCTTGTCACCAGAAACTCTTCGTTAATGTAATCAGTATCCAATTTATTTTGTTTCTTCATCCTTTTCATCAATACTTTATCTCCAACATCAATCTTGCTGTGATTAGCTTTTCGTTTTCTGTCACTATACGCTTTTCCTTTTTCTTTTGCAAACGATCCATATCTCTAACTTCCTCATCTTTTAACTGATACATGGGTACTTGTGGTAATTTACTTCGAATACGTCTTCCAAACATTAATTCTGACGGTGATTTTCCAGTTGTGGGATGATTTGTGGAATGATACACTAGTAAATAATGACTCAACTCCTTCCTCCAGCTCTTACCCAATTCCTGTGCGATCCGAAGCCTCTTCAATATTGTTCTGTTTTGTCGCTCTACTTCTCCGTTTTGTTGAGGCCAATACGGTATCGTATTGACCAATTCGATACCATTCTCGATGCAAAAACTTTTCAACTCATTACACGTTTCCCGCAGTTGCGGTCCATTGTCTGCTCTAATTGAAATAGGAATTCCGTAACGACCGAAGATAACGCAAAGTTCTTCAATTACATCTGTGGCAGTTATAGTCGACATTTCCTTCACTTCAATATATCGACTATAATAGTCAACTACCACAAATAAATACTGACCATCTGGTAACGGCCCAAGAAAATCTATCGCGACATCTTCCCATGGACCTGACGGCATTTCTTTCCTTACCATTGGTTCAGGTGCGTCAGGGGCAGACACCAAACAGCAACCTCTGCAATCCTTCACGAATTTTTCAACATCTTGATCTAGTTTTGGCCACCAAACATTCGTACGCAAATGGGTCTTCATCATTCTGCTACCAGGATGACCATCATGAGCTATTTCTAGTACCCTTTACGAAGCTTCTGAGGGATTATCAATCGATCTGTACGGAGCAAAACTTCTCCGACTTGACATAATTCCTTTGCAATGACTTTGTATGCTAAAGGCAGTTCTTCAAATCCATTTATTCTTATCATTCTCAGTACATTTTGAATCTCTTCATCCGCAGTAGATGCCGCTTTTATTTCTTCCCAACTCAATGCAATTGAATTTGCTGCAGCTTCTACTATTTCTCGGATTATCATTTCTTCGCTGCTATCAAAAGGCTTGGGATCTAGAACCGCTAGTCTAGACAGTGCATCAGCTACGTTGTTTTCACCAGAAATATGAACAATATTATATTCAAAAGCTTGTAACCGCAGCACCCATCTTTCTATTCTAGCACATGGTTTTGATCTAGGAGTAAACAGGAATTGCAGTGCTTTGCAATCTGTAATTAAATCGAAAGACCTTCCCAATAAATATACTTGAAACCTTTCAACAGCCCAGACTAGAGCAAGCGCTTCTTTTTTCCGTTTGGCAGTAGCGCGATTCTGTATCGGTCAAGGATTTCGAAGCATAACTTATAATACGCATTATTCCTTGATTATCATACTGAGTAAGTATAGCACCTAGACCCACCGGACTGGCGTCTGCTGTAACAGCTGTTCGATGGCTCACATCATAATATCCCAATCGTCCTGCTTCACTCATAGCTTTCTTAATTTCTTCAAATGATTCCGTATGTCGTGGTGTCCATTCAAAAGGTACGCCTTTTTGTGTTAATTTTCGGAGCGGTTCATCAATTGATGCTAAATTTCGAATAAATTTATTCATATAATTGGCGAGACCCAGAAAACTTCGTACTTCAGCTTCATTCTTTGGCTCGCGAAATGAAAGAACAGCATCTGTCTTAACTTTAGACGGTTGAATACCATCAGCCGTGATGGTATGTCCAAGAAAGTCTAGCTCTTTGACTTTGAACATGCATTTATCCCAGTTCAATTCCACATTACGTTGCTTAAAACGATTGAGAACCTAAATAATACCAAATAGGATTATTTAATTTATGCTAAATAACATTTATTTCAAACAACAATATAAAAGTAAATTAGGCTACCTCATTCAAACGACTATCATGCTCTTCTACAGTTGCACCTTCAATGATAACATCGTCTAAATACCAATAGGTGCCTTCACAGCCAGTAAGTATTTCATCCATAATACGTTGGAATGCTTCTGGAGCAGTTACCAACCCAAATGGCAGTCGTTTGAATCTGAACAGACCAAGACTTGTTATGAAAGTTGTTACATCTCTTGATTCCGTTTCAAGTTCCACTTGCAAAAATGCTTCTCTAATATCTAATTTACTTCGTATCATTTTTCGACCTAAACGTGCCAAATACTCATCTACTACAGGCATCGGATGGCGTTCCCTTAATACCGCTTCATTAACTCGACGCAAATCCAAACAAAGTCTAACATCACCATTCGTTTTTCCCACGACTACTAATGGTGATACCCAGCTCGTTGGTCCAGTCTTGACTTCTATAATGTCCCTCGATAGTAACTGTTCAAGTTTTGTTTTCACAGCAGCTTCTAACGGTATTGGAATTCTCCATCAGTGAAAATTTGTACTTGTATTCCAGATATTTTCGAAAATGGTTTCATGACCTTTGTGACCTGATTGACGTCTACTCCAACTTTCAATATACCCAACTGCTTCGATGTCTCGTCTCCCAACAAACATTGTTGTCCACCATTCACAACGAAAAATTCAGCCTTACCACTTCTACGACCTACGCAAATATCAGCAACAAATGTTCCTGTTACATCCAACAATCTCTCGTTTCCGTATGCCTTGAGTTTTCGAGCACATCCCTTCACGGACGAATGAATCTTGACGCCAGCGTTTTTCAACTTATTCCAAACTTCTGGTGTAATCAAATTACAATCGGCTCCTGAATCCACTAGCATATCCTGGTTCACACCACCAACGCAACACGTGATAATATTCGACTTATTTCCGGAGTAAAAAGCGTAATATGTTTTATCCGAATCAGTTGCTTCGGTATGCAATTCAGATTTCGTTTCAGTAGATTCAACAAGCCGCACTTTCTTCGATGTTTTGAGATCCTTTTGATAAGACGGAACACGTTTCTTGTCTTTTCGACACACTGTCTCAAAATGACCTCGCATCCTGCAATTCCTACATTCTTGATTTCGCGCAGGGCAATGCGGAGAATTTGAAAATGACCATGCCTTCCACAGCTGAAACATTTCATTCCATTCCGCTGAATTTGATTGTTTTCGGTCACAATACGGTTGTTGCTTGTAGCCATACTTGATCCACTAGCTATTTGTCCTTCAATACGATAAACACTTTCTCCTGGCGATTCAACGTTAGACAAACCCTTCACTTGTTCCTCCACGCTCTCTATCATAGCACCCAAAGCCTCTATCTGTGATAGTGTTTGATCCTCCTTTAAAATACGACTACGCAGTTCATTAGACTTGCAACCTTGCGCAATGATGTCAATTAGCGTAATTTCAGTTAAAACCTTTAAAATGCAATAAAATTACTAGGAACATATAAATTATGCATTGAGAATTTAGTATTAATACCTTCGAAATTTCAGTCGAATATTTATCAAACCCACATTCAGAAACTTGTTGTCTTAAACGCAAAACAAATTGTGCAAACCGTTCGTCCTTTTTCTGTCGCATTTCACGTAAGCGGTGCCTCTCAAGCGTGTCTTGTCGTACTGGTTTGAAGAAATCATCCAATTTCTCCACCGCAAGATCGTACCAATGTTTTTCAAGGAAACCAACGGAAACTTCTCTGTGTCGGGCAAATTAGCAAAAACTCGTTGCAGCTGCGGACCTCCAAGATACAACAGTTTAGCTCTCATGATCTTCTGGTCCTGTACACCGTGTGCTTCAAAATAGCATTCGAGGCCACATTTCCATGACTTCCACTCTCTAGCCAATCGTGAACGCTCAATTTGTTCACAGCAAAATGGTGGAATAGCTCGCATTTCCATTTCCATCTGTAAGTTGTGTTATGAATTAATACATTAAATGTTGTTCATAATTGTATTGCATCACACAAATTCGACTAATTATAATGACCATTGCCATAGCTACAACACAACAGATTTTTCTTCTACTTCCAGGTAGATACTAAAAAATAATACGTTCGCTACTAAAGTAGAAACTCCATGTGGATCCAAAATCCGACCGCTATCACAAAGATAGAATCTCCGTTGTTTAAATTCCAATTTCGATCGCTACCAAACCGGTAGAGTCTCCATTCTTTGGATCCAAGATCCGAACGCTACCATAATGGTAGAAGCTCCATACAAACCATTTTTTCTTAATTTTAAATGCTCAACATTGAAATATATATACCTATTTAAAAAAAACTACCTTATCCTTTCACCTCGTCGCCAGATTGTAAGGTTTGAATCTTGGTCAATTCTGGGTCTGCATACAAATAAAACATCTGTCCATAAGTACGGTTGGGGCAAGAATGACTTTTCTATTTATTAAGTGTTGCTTAGATGCATTCTAGAATCATAGCTTACTATTACATGTTCAGACCTACACATGCAATGTTCTCAGATGGAGCGAGCGAGAAATAAGCCACGTTAGGTTTACTGGAAGCAGGTGCTCGAGTATCTAAAGAGACTGACATCTTGAGCAGGCATCCACCGAGTGGTAGCAAGGCAGAATCATCCAAAAAAGGATTAACGCGTAACGCGTGTGCTGGGTTATCTTAAAAGATATTTTAGTTACTAGATAAAGATTGTCGCTTCGGTTCCCTTTGTTCTGCTGTCCGAAACATGTGTGGTACATACCTGTCAAATCGTATGGATTTTCCTTCTTTGACATTTAGCTCCCCTATCCTCGCCAGCAAAAGATGTTCCGGACAGCGACGACAGCGACAATCTTTATCTAGTAACTAAAATATCTTTTGTTATCTTTTCAAATAAGCCAGAGTGAAATATATTGGTAATTAAGTATAATTGGTCGGGGTTCTGCCAATACGCAAGCGGCTTGTTGGCTGATATTTTGACCGTAAAAGTAAAACGGAAATCATTTCATATCAATTTATCCACACATCTGTTGTTGCATATCCTTAGTTATGGGGTAGTGCGAAATCCAATACGATTTGTAATCAATTAAATCTGCTGAACGAAAGCTTGGGCAAAAAATAGGTAATTTTTTGTTGGCGCTTGGTGCGATTTGGCAGAATACCGGCCAATTGGTAATTGTGACGAGCTTCTATATCGCTAGGTCTTATTCAGTGTGTGTTAGAGAAACTATGGCTCCAGGCCAGTATTTAACACCCTGTATAAGATAATTAGGTTCATGCCACCACAACGAATCTTTCAATATCTGTACTGGTAATACATCACGAGAAATGCGGTCTGCAGGATTAAACCTTGGTGGAAAGTGGAGCCAGTTGGCTTTGTGCAAAAGTTGTTGGATTTTCGCTATTCTTTTGGAGACATAAACCTTCCACATGGTTGAAGGCCTGAAGGAGCTTCTGGAGGATTTACCGAAGAAATTCTTATAGGAATTTGAGAGGCAATTTTCAAAATTTTCGGATGCTTTTGAAGAAATTTTCGAAAAAGTTGTGGAAGATTTTCCGAGGGAAATTCTTAACTTTCTGGAGAAAAAAAACCTGACGGTATTTCCGGAGGAGTTTGAAGTAAAATTCCCAAAAGAATTTCCGGGAAACTTCTGGAAGCATATCCGAGAGAATAGCTTTTTTTAATTCCTTGAGCAATGTCCAGGAGAGTTACTGAATGAGTTAACAAATCGTTAAAACAACCACAGATTATCGATACATGATGTGCCTGTTAATTCCTTCGATGTGCAAACCAGTTTAGTATAATACTGCCCACAATCTCATATTTGTCCCACATTAATAGAAAATCCAGCAAAGATGGTACAGATATGCGGTCACAGGTAGTTTAACTGTGGGGCATCACTGGTACTATTTTAATGCACATTTATTTGATCTTTTATTAGCCTTTTGAACTGTTAAATTTATTAGTCCTTCGAACTGCTTAACGTTTTCATTAAGATTCGTAACAGTTTCTGATACTTAAAAAGTAGTAAAATGTTTGGTTTTGACCGTCAACGCAAAGAACGGTATTATTAGTATTTCAAATCATACATGTTTGAAAGATTTCAAAGTATGAAAGCCGTATAACTCTATAACCCTTACCCATTTACGACCCTGTCGTCTGGAATGGGCAACCTCTGCTTGCCTTTGTATTGAACTGCTACTTCAATCCACATCCATATAATACTATACTTACTTTGGCCGCAATCGCCTCAGCCCCTTGTAGGACCGCTTCCGCCACGATGTTGCACAGGTCATTGTAAATTTCCTCGAGTTCCTGCATCAGCTGGGGTAAGGTCTCGCAATGGTACGCCTCCAGCATGGCATTGGTGGCGTGCAGCTGCTGGACATAAGCATTGTGAGAGTCGATATACTGCGTCAGAGTGAGCTGCGTTGGGTTCTGACGGTGAGCAATGTAGCACTGCTTGTAGTCGATTCGGCACTTTGATAATTTCTCTTCAGTCTTCGAAATGATTGTATCAAATGATTCCCTATGGGTGAATACTTTTCTACTTTGGACCTTTCGGTAGAATGAACGCTCCAGCAGTGGTCGAGAAACCTGGCAGGGACGAACGCATGGGAAACAAATAAAGCGAAGAGAAATTAATTTTGATTGAAGTTCTATTAAGTTTTATACATTCCCACATACAGGCAGACACATTCACATCTATCTCGAAATCTGGCTCAACAGAGGCCCTAGCCAATAGCTTTGCTTTGCTGTGACGGCTGCATGAACTTTTGATTGGATTTCAAATCGCATGCCATACCATCCGAGAAGAGCAAATCCTGTGGTGGATCGGATAAAGAATGGCGACATCGTACGTTGGGCCCATCAATCATTTCATGTGTCAAGATAGCATAATAGAGAGACAAATTGAAAAAGCAAGTGGTGACGATGAGTCTTGTTCCATCGGTTAGTTGGAAAAATTACCTTGTGACGTGATGACGCTCTATAACTCTATTGACGTAGGTGGTGAAGATGATTCAAGCCAAGTTATGCACTTATCTGCATAAGGATAACAACGAATGGCATAGCTTGAATCTGGTTTCCAACGTAGAAAATGATAGGTCTGAAGTTTTCCATACACTACTACTGTTTAGAAATAATCTGTGACATTTGCTTGAGAAATAGAATAAATGGCGTTTGATTTAAAGAAGATTTATTTCGAATGGTTTTTAAGAATTGAAGTTAGGTATTTTATTAAAATGGAAAATGGCTTTTTTCACACATGCTTGAAGAAACAGGAATTGACCCGAGTGGTATGATTTTTACAAGGTCCGACAGACTATGGCAGGGAATCATACTTATCATACCGATAATCTTCTACGGACATAAGGATAAAACCATCCTCTTGAAGCTTAGAATATGTGCCATCTAATTTTATTATTTTCAAAAGCGGCTAAAAAAATCCATAGCGTTAGATTACTACTTCTGGATTAAATTAGAGAGTGATCCAACCAATACAAGAAGGAAAAGCGCACAGCAAACGAGATTAGTCGTCGACCTAATTTTGATAATGAATAATACAAAAACATTTCAATTTATCTGTTGTAGCTTTTTGAAAGAAATCCAAAAAATATTACCCTTTAAAAACTCTACAAATAAATATTCCAATGTTTGTTTGGAACAAAAAAATACCCTACGCTTTGTGAATTTTCGAGTTTCTCCTTTTTAGACAGCATACCGATAAAAAGGAGGCGTCAATGATGGTAAAAATGTTCTCCAACGATACTCAACTTGACTGCGATATGCTGCGTTTCAGGCGAAGCTTCATTCGCCCGTCTTATGAGTTTTAAAAGGAAAAGTTTGTATGCGATAATTGACCTGTCTGAAAAATTACCGGAGAATGGTGCCTCCTCTGCAATATCATCAATTAAGATTCACAGAGTTTAAAACATATTTGCACCTTTCTGCACCATTCTCACGGAAAATGGCTCGTAATTACATTACACAAGTGCACTTAAGGAACAATGCTTTCATAGAACCTGACACATCGTCACCATTATTTTTGATGCAATCAAATAAATGGATGGAAATTAGTGCATCCATTCGAGCGACAAAATCGATCGACCCACATAGGACTTCAACTAGTGGAAAGTAAAAGCTTTCATGCTACTCCATACTACAACTTTTTTCCTGCTGACGAGCGTTGACTTACCTGTCTGGAAAGGGAACTGGCGACATCGATGGTTGCCTGGGAATCAGCTTCGATTTCTTGTAAAAAAGTTTCCCAGGCATGGAATAGATTCGACTGGCAAGCGGGTCTGGAAAATAAACGTACACAAAACATTACAATGAGAGGCTACAGAAAGTATGTGCATAACGATGAGAAGAACCAACAATTCAATCCCATTTTCTAGGAAGCCCCACAGAGCAAAACCTGATTGAATTGGTTATTGTGCGTTATCATAGTTGTTATGATTCCAGCACATATCAATGAAAAGTAAAAAGTTTATGCATGCAAATTCAATCCAACTTGTTGCTCGCGTGAAAAGGTACTAACCTTTCTTTCCTTAGCTCGCCATTTCTTTTTCTGTATCCCGAAACCAGTACCTGCAGTGCTTCGGCATGCTGTTCGTAAAGTTGTGCTAAATTTTCTGTGAAGTCGGAAACTGAAAGCAAATAGAAAACGAAAAGGGACATCGTAAGGGTTTGACAATTTAACAAACGAAAAAAATTCTCAGATGTTTGCCCTCTAACCTTTTCTGCTTGAAGAATTCACAAAATTGGTTTTGTTATATTTGGTTTATACCGTTTGCCTTTCTTCGGTCACTGCTATACACAATGCAATTGAAAGTAATGAAATTTGAAAGACTAGTTAGAATCACATTTGGTAATAATTGCACGATAAACATAAATTCCCATCTGTTAATTTCTTGGGTTTGAAACACTGACAAAGTAGTTTTGATAATTAGAAATAGTATTTCGTAAATTGGTTTTAAACGAAATTATCCAATTTTAAATAGTAATTCATTTTTTTTAAGCAAATCAATTAAGTTTGAGTATCAAGAAGAAAATAATCTTTTTTTCTTTTTTTTATCGCGTTTGACTGATGTTCCGGCCGAAGCTTTTCCTGGTTCGATTCTGCCGCGGTACTGGCCGCCTGGTGGAAGAAATCTAGTGTACAAGATCATACACCAGCGTCAGCATTGCTTCCAGTCATTTTGAGGATCGTCGTTGACTATTCTGAACTGGTATAGATGAAAATGCAAGTCAACGAAAGCGATTTCTGCAAGCCTAGTGACAATTCTTTCCCCTCCGAGGGCGTTATACTGTCGTGTCCGGTGGAGACAGCCGAACGGATCAGCCATATCCAACTGCTGAACGAATCGCAGAAACTCAACAATACCACCTTCTTCCACGAAATACTTAACAAAACTGATCGCTTAGTGCTGACTCGGTTCATCTATCGCATGACTTGTCGATGCCGATGACTCCTATATGCTTCTTCTTTAATCTATATTATACTTGTCTCAATCCTTACATCCTCCACTTGCTCTACTATTGCAGAAGTTAATGATTATTAGTTTTCCTTTCCATATTTCTCATTTTACAGTTTGTTAGCATCAACAATTTTAACGCATTCTACATGTTCTGAGACTGAACTCAAGCTGATCTCGAATATACATGCAGTCATGAAAAGAGCTTTCCTGGCCCTAGAACATCAAAAACAGAGAAAATCATCGACAACATTTTAGGCAACTTTTATGTATACATGTTCAAACTCTTAGACTCAAGTCAACCACTGATCTCAAACATGCAGTCATGGATAGAGCTTTTCAGGCTCCAGAACAACATTGTATTTATTAAAGAGGTTTGAAGCCCTAGGCTGGCTGATCTCTGGTTGCCTAAGAACATTAATCTTGCATTCTACACAACACCCTTTTTCATAATTTCTAAATTTAAAATTCAGTCGTGTTAAATTGAATATCGAATGTTAATTTATTTGATAGGATTGTTTGTAAATTTACACGTCATTGAATTTTGAAAACTATTTGCTGTGTATTTCTTCAAATCTTTCTTGTCAGCATCAAATCGTTTAGCATCAAAGTCAATGTGTTTCATTGCTAAATCACCCTCTTGGAGAAATGATTATTGACTTTATCAAAGATATCCTCACGGGGGAATGATTGATTACCTTATCAGAAATATCCTCTCAGGGGAATGATTGCTTACCAGGGATTGAATCCAAAAGAGAATGAAGAAGTCTTTCACTTATCATCTCTGTATACATATGCGATATGTAGCATACCGCAAGGGGCATTTTTCGTAAGCTGTCATGATAAAGAACTGATTCGGAAGGCTATACCTCACGATATATTTTTTCAAAAACTTCAAACGAGGTCAACACTGGTTCTGATGATGCATTTAAACTTGTTCTACACAGCGGATCGATCGCAAATACAAAACAAGCGAAAACGAATCGAGAATCATAACTTTTCTGTGTGGGTTGCCTATCAGATTCTGTTTTTTCGCACTTGTATACAAGTTTGATAAATTTGCTGTTTGATAAATTATGGCTTGTTATAATTCGGAACAGTTATTGCCTTTCTTTTTTCGGTGTTTGTTATCTATTGAGAGCGATTTTTGCAAACCCTGTTGCTTATCCTATCAGAGATTCCCTTTTGGAGAAATGATTATTGACTTTGTCAAAGATATCCTTCGGGAGGAAGGATTGTTTTCCTTATCAGGTAAACCTTCTAAGGGGAATGATTGTGTAAACTATCAGGGATTCCCTCTTGGAGGAATAATTATTTACTTAAACAAAGATACCCTCTTGGGGGAATGATTATTTGCCCCATCAGCGATATACTCTCAGGGGAATGATTGTTTACCCTATAAGGCCAAAACTGTCTCCATCCTGGGCATTTAGCTAAAGATTGCCAATCGAAGTTTTCCTGTAAAAATTGCAAAAAACGACACCATACTCTACCCTGTTTTAAGTTTGGAAAGGACAAAGAGAAAGTCTCTGTGTCAGCCAAACCAGCCAATGCTTCTCAGACAGATTATCTGTAGCTTGTAGGTTCGAACTCAACCAAGGAAGCATCTGAAACAGTGGTCGTTAGTGCGCTCAGCAGTTTACGCCACAGGTGTTATTAGCAACAGCTGTTATTGTTGTGGAGAATGATGTTGGGAATCGGAGAGCAATTTTATCTCTGAACGTTTAAGTCAGCGACTACGGGTAAAGCCACCGAGAAAGCAAGGTGGACATCTCTATTTCCGGTAGCGGTCAATCAGCGTCAAGAGTGATGCAGCAAATTCTGGCAAAGGTTTGCTCTAGAATCTCTGATTTTTTGAAAGAAAATGCGGTTCCCAGTTCTCCCGAATGTTACGGTCAACTTACCATCGTCACCCATAAACACAACTGGGTGGGCTATTCCAGATGGCGTAATTTTGGCAGATCCGACTATCGCATCGACAATTCACGTTGATTTGGTTGCAATAACTCATATATGACCAAATTTGGTCATATATGAGTATCATAAACTGATTTACAACATGTGTGTTGCTCGGGATATGGTGCTTGGAATAGAACATTTTTTTGATTTTTTCTAGAGCGTTCAGAGGTTCTCACTGGGAAATCATCTGCCAATTCTAAATGAATCTGTTTTTGGTTGGGTAGTTTACGGTGGTTCCGCCAACATGAAGGCATCTCTTCTTATAAGTTGTAACGCGTCAACGCGAGAAGGGCTGGACGCCTTAGTGGCTCGATTTTGGTCCTGTGAAGAGGTTGATACGCCAGCTAGCAGTTACTCGCCGGAGGAAGCTAAATGCGAAGCTTTGTACGAACGAACGGTTCAACGTGAGGACCAGTAATACATCAGGATTTGCGATTACTGGTTTTTCGATGTTGAGTAAAGCAAACGAAAGTAAAGTTGGTAGCGGACGTAGAAAAAATGTAGAAACCTTTAAAACCACCATTATTGCGTTGGTTCAACTCATATTTAGACCAGAATGAAATACTTCTTATTATTATTATTATAATCTTTATGAATGAGGTTTTTAGCCTATAGAAATACTTCTTGTTGGGGGACGGTTGAAACGATCGGACGAGTCTGAAGACAGCAAACACCCTGCAGTTCTACCGCCACACCATCAGTTCACCCGTTTGATTCTGCACCACTACCATTTGCGTTTGTTGCACGCTAGACCGAGTAGCAGAAAAGGAATACGTTTTCCTTTTCGTGTGTCTAGGCAGTTCACCTCGAACTCGTGACTGACATGTCAACGGAACGGTTTCTTCAGGCACTAACACGATTCATTTCACGCAGAGGACTTGAGCTCTGGTCCGACAATGGGACCAATTTTGATGGGGCTTGCAAAAAATTGCGAGAGCTCTTCATTTTGCTGCGAGACAAGAATCACCAAGAGAAAATTACCACGGAATGCGTCAACCAGGATATTCGTTGGATTATCAGCCCTCCAAAGTGGGCCACATTTTGGAGGGTTAAGGGAGGCGGCTGTACGATCTGCAAAACACCACATTCTGCGTGTTCTAGGGAACGAACCCGTGTCTATTGAGGACTTGAATACGCTGCTCGTTCAGGTAGAAGGTTGCCTGAATTCACGACCAATTACAGCAATGTCAGATGATCCGAATGACCTAGAACCTCTCACACCGGCACATTTCCTAGTTGGGTCGTCGTTGAAAGGCTAAAATTGGTAGTAGTTGTCGGCGATAATTGGCCTCCAATGCGCTGGAAACTTGCGAGAATTATTGACGTTTACCCCGGCAATGATGGAGTGGTACGTGTAGTTACACTCAAAACTGCTACTAAATCAATCAAGCTTTCGGTCGAGAAAATCTGTTTGCTGCCACTAAACGATCTTGAAGAGCAAACAACAACCTGCAAACAATAGTTACCCGCAAACCTTTCTTTCCAACCTTGTCGAGGAGGACCATTATTTTATTTTCAGAAATGCTACTATTTCTAGGTGGTCCACTGTATATAGAAGAGTGTTCTATTCTCTCGACCGTCGCACCATCGTAACGAATATGGAGGAAGAAACGAGAGATCGCCAATCATCATAGTAGTCAACGGTCATCGATATGAGGGAGATCTCCTCTCCGACGCTCTGCTAGGCGATCGCTGTGGAGAACATCGCACGACCCGATGGTTTACTTCGACTGACCACCACTCTGATGATCAACAAGTTAGTTCGATTGAGTCTACCGCCAAGGAGAGTTGAGCAAAGGAACTGCGCGCGCGATGGCTTTGGATTGCTTTTACGTAATTATAAGAACATAGTTTGTAGTTAATATATGTTTAAAGTAAAGTGTTCGGTGTTTTGCTCATAATAAGTGTTTTAATTAAGTGAAATGCGAAAGACTTTGTGGAAGTGCTCCTGTTTCTCGATGTCTAGTGACGACAGCAAATTGGGGTTCCGTCAGCAGATAAAATCAGCATGAAAGTTATGGTCCTCCAGTTCAATCTTCGATATTGGTGTGCTGTTTGAGACCCCTTCAGGATTCCTTCTTGGGGGAATGATTATCTTCTTTATCAGAGATACCCTCTGGGGAATGATTATTTACTTTATCATAGCTACCCTATCGAGGGAATGATAACCTTATCAAGAACTCCCTCCAAAAGGGAAATTATTTACAAAGATACCCGATCAGGAGAATGATTGACCGCAGAACTATTTACCGTACTTCAAACAGCTACGAATATATCGTGGACATAGTTGATATCATCAGCCATCTTATCATTTTCTTCCCATTGGCATTACATCCTCCCCTGCGATATTGTCACCTCGTAGCAAACTGTTCATTAAGCACTTCCAAAGTTATCAATCATCTTACTGCACGGCTAAAGAAGGGCCTTGATATCATACCCACTACCACTAATTGTTTCTAATAACACATGTTTAAGGGAAAACTATTCCCTAAGGGTCAACCCAAGCAATCAAAAGTTCAGATTACACTTGAGGATTGACCTAAGAAGTTCACATTTGATTCGAATATAGCTCCATTGTAAAAAAAAAGTGAAACTCATGAAGTAAAAAACTGATGAAGTAAAATTTTGCCACTTTACACGTCAGCCGTATGGAGCAATGTTACGCATCCCGGATTATAAGAGGAGGACTAGAGCTCAATACTTGTGGTAGGCGCATCGTCACATGGAGTCACGCATCCTAAATAAAAACAGCATCTCCGTTCTAGCGAATAATCATTGAATTAAAATTGAAAATGTGTAGTCCTAACAGCACACCGCCTTGTGATCTTTATTTCATTTTGTAAGTTACACTTTAAGTTCTTCGTTTAGCTGAATAGCATGCTATACGAACTTTTTGTGAACTTTTATGTTCACTTTAGAAGCTGAATAAAAATCTGTTAGAACTTGAAAATAACTTAATGTGAACTTTAAAGTTCGGTTAACTACTTTAACTTTTAGATGGCTTTAGATGGCTGTTCGGGCCACATTGAGAGTTGACGTAAAGTCAATGTCAACTTCTCCCCACGAACAGGCTAGATAGCCGTGTGGTGTCGGCAGCCGGTTGTCTGGCTAAGAATAACGCTACGGATTGCCTGTTCCAGTGGTAAAAGTCCACCATACAGGTGACCCCTAATTCTTGGTGTGATGCGGCTTTATGCTTACCGTGCCTATGAATGAATGGCTAGGGGGGTCTAAAAAGAACCTAACCGCTAACGGAGCCTGTGAAGCACCAGGGCACCCTTCACAGTATTGAGCCCTTATTGCGCTAACCGGAGCTATGGCGTAGTTGACTTTTTGCTTCTCCGGAATAATCGGCTACTCTTATTCAATCTCAACTTGAGGTTAAATAAGGGTGGGATTATGAGTATGTTTTTATTTAGTTTTTCATCTAATTGTCACCTATATGGATTCGCTATATGCGTTTTTCACAGTGTACTCTGTGTTTCGTCTTTGACGTTCTTGAAACGATACCGACTTGGTTTCATCGTTGCTGTTCACATTAATGTTGAAGTTGTGGAGTGTATTATCGTAATTCACAATGGCTACAGTTAGGATAGCTCAAATCAATCTTCAGCACAAAAGAACAGCAACGATTAATCTTTGTAGACTTATGCAAAATGGCAAATCCCAAGTGGCTTTGGTGCAGGAACCCTATTTTCGCATGGGTAGCTTTTACCTAGGTAACCTAGTGAACCCGGTTTTTGCTGCTTTCAGTAATGAAATGGCAAACTCTCGATCAATGCCTCGTGCATGTGTACTTGTTAACAACGCTATCGTTGCTACACTTATCTCTGAACTAACAACCAGAGATGTATGTGCTGTCACAATTGATGCAACTGGCGGATCCCCCGTCAGGAAATACGTCTATTGTTCGGTTTATTTACCACATGATGAACCATCCCCTACGGATGCTTTCAAACGAGTTGTCATATATTGCACTTCAAAAGGCCTCCCGCTAATTGTCGGCAGTGATGCTAATGCTCATCACATCATCTGGGGTAGCTCGGATATCAATCTGAGAGGCTCCAGCTTGATGGAATACTTAAGTAGTACCGAACTTAGTTTACTTAACATAGGCAATCGCCCAACCTTTATGGTATCTAATAGAGCAGAAGTGTTAGACATAACCCTTTGCTCCAATAGAATAAATAAATAAATAAATAAATAAATAAGAAGCTTGCCCCTTGTGTTCTGTGAAAACCTCAAGAGGAACCCCGTGGTGGAATTCCGATTTGGCTAAGCTCAGGAAGCAGTGTAGAAGGAGTTGAAACAGACGCCATTCAGCAGGGACGGATTCTTTCAAGTTGGCTCGCAAAGCTTACAAGAAGGCTCTACGATCTGCTGAACGATTCGGCTGGAAAAACCTTTGTGCAAATGTTTCCAATTTGAGTGAAGCCACTCGATTGAATAAAATTCTTGCGAGATCCAAGGATTTCCAAGTTGGCGAAATTCGCAAGCCAAATGGCGACTACACTTCTTCTGACGAAGAAGCGTTAGAGCACTTATTTGATACACACTTCCCTGGATGTGTAGATATTGCATCTTCGGATGTTCCTGATGTCTTTTCATGTAGTTATGGGTCTTGGGCTCAGGCTCGTAGAATCATAACTACTGAATCGATTCAATGGGCTCTTAATAGTTTTGCTCCTTACAAATCTCCGGAGGAAAATGGGATCTGTCCCGTTCTTCTTCAGAGGGGTTTTGAGCATATCAAACATGTTTTGAAAAAAAAAATAGAATGCAGTATTGCTACCTGCTATATTCCCATATCCTGGTGAAATGTCACTGTAAGGTTTATCCCAAAAGGAGCACGCGCTTAGTATGAAGAAGCAAAGAGTTTTAGACCCATTAGTCTGACCTCATTTCTTCTGAAATGCTTAGAACGTATTATCGATCATCACATTCGTGATGACTGTTTGATAAACATGCCTCTTAATGTTAATCAACATGCTTACCAATCTGAAAAATTCATCCTGACTCTTCTTCACAAGGTTGTCTATGACATCGAGAAAGTATTTGCTCAAAAGCGATCATGCTTGGGTGCGTTCTTAGATATTGAGGGTGCTTTTGACAACGTGTCTTTCGATGCAATATTGGAAGCCGCACGATGCCATGGGCTACCTCATATAATTACCAAATGGATTCACCAGATGCTTAAAAACCGACATCTCTACTCGACATTACGTCAAGCAGCGATTAGGAAATTAAGTGTCTGTGGCTGCCCCAAGGGGAGTATTATCTCCACTTTGGTGGAACCTCGTTGCAGATACGCTATTGAGATTACTCAATAATGGCGGTTTTCCTACCTATGGATTTGCTGACGACTATCTAATATTGATAGTCGGTTTGTGTATTACTACTTTATTCGACCTGATGCAAAACGCTCTTCAGGCAGTCGAAAGTTGGTGTCGCCAATATGGCCTTTCGGTTAATCCGAATAAAACATCTATTGTTCTTTTCACGGAAAAACGTAACCGTAACGGTATTCGCCCATTACATCTTTTTGACTCTGAAATCAATGTAACGGATCAGGTAAAGTATGTGGGACTAATTCTTGATTCCAAGCTCTCCTGGACTCCTAACATTGAGTTCAGAGTCAAAAAGGCGTGTATGGCTTTCGGCCAATGTCGACGAACTTTTGGTAAAACTTGGGGTCTTAAACCTAAATATGTCAAATGGATTTACACAACAGTTGTACGACCAATTTTGGCTTATGGATGTCTTGTGTGGTGGCAAAAGGGTGAAGTGAGGACAATTCAGTCTAAATTAGGCCATCTTCAAAGGATGTGCCTAATGACAATGACTGGTGCGTTCTCTTCGACTCCCACGGCTGCTCTCGAGGTTCTTCTCGACGTTGTCCCACTACACATACATCTCAAACAAGAAGCACTTTCTTGTACTTACCGATTATGGGTTCTCGGTTTCTTGGAAGAGAATCCTGTAAACCGCAGTTCTACACACACTTCGTTGTTACAACTCATGGTTGATTGAGACAGAACAGTCCTTGCTCCAAGTGATCTCACACTCGCTAGTAGTTTTCCTTATAGGACATTTTCAACACAATTCCCCTCGCGGGATGAGTGGACATCTGGCTATTTGGAGAGAAGTATGTCGGACAGCATTGTTTGTTATACTGACGGCTCCCTCTTCGAAGGTAGAGCGGGTGCAGGTGTCTACTCGCGTGAGCTAAGATTGGAACAGTCACACTCACTGGGCAGACACTGCACTGTCTTTCAAGCGGAAATATTTGCCATTATGTGTGGAGTGCAATCTGCACTTCAGAAACACATAATGGGCAAAGTAATATACTTCTGTTCAGATAGTCAAGCAGCTATCAAAGCCCTCGCTTCGGCCAACTCAAGGTCGAAGTTAGTAATCGCATGTCGAACTCAAATAGAGGAACTGAATTCAGTTAATACATTGCACCTTATATGGGTACCTGGCCATTCGTCCATAGCTGGAAACGAATTGGCTGATGAGTTAGCTCGCACTGGAGCATCACAAGACTTTTTTGGTCCTGAGCCAGTTATTCCAATATCTAAGTGTTGGGTGAAGCGTTTGATTAGCTCTTGGGCTTCCACCCAGCACAAACGGTATTGGAGTAGTTTGGATTCATGTCGACAAACAAAATTGTATATCCGAGAGCCATCTCCGGTAGTAGCTAACTATTTAGCTAATCTGTCTAAACAGAATTGCAGTGTCTTAGTCAAGGCCTTGACAGGTCACTGCCGACTCAACTATCACATGGCAAATATTCAACGTGTTGAATCCTTTGTCTGTGATGGTTGTGAATCCGATTATGGAACTTCTTATCATCTTATATGTAACTGCCCAGTTTATGCGCAACTGCGTTTCCAAATATTTGGTAAACACTTACTAAGTGAAATTGACTACAGAAACCTGAACCTTCAAAGCATTCTGTTGTTCATAACCCGTTGTGGTAAGGAGCTATGAGCTTTTGTACGTGTTGTATACGTTATATGCCCTCTTCAAGGGTACCTTTCCTCAACTTCCCATTTTTCTCCCATCCATATTCCTTTCCTTTTTGTTCACTTCCTTTTCCGTCAGGTGCGTGATGAGAAAGGCTGTGAAGGCGATGGCACAAATCTCCCGAATTGAGGTGAACGTGCCCCTGGAGCCGACGTTCTGATACCTGATACCTGATACGAACTTTTTGTGAACTTTTATGATCACTTTAGAAGCTGAATAAAAATCTGTTAGAACTTGAAAATAACTTAATGTGAACTTTAAAGTTCGGTTAACTACTTTAACAAGTGAGCTGAACAGAATTCTATTCAAGATATCTCTTTATTTTTTGATGAAGTCAGAAATGTACTGTTATCCGAGTTTTTGGTTGCTTGGGGTGGGTTCGAGTCCCATCGAACGGAATCTAAATCAAAATTTTCCTGGGTTTTCAGAACATTGTAAATTAATGTACATGTCGGGTGGTCCAATATCCAAAAAATAAGCAATTACATTTTTAAGTGAACTGAATGGGAGTATCACAAACTACAGACTTGACCAATGTCGTGACCGGTGGAGATGGAACGAATATCAGCTCATATATTGCTCAGTACTGATTCGATTTTTGCTCTGAATTGAAAAGTGGATCATGCAATTCAAATGTCTAATTGCAGCACCAAACGCACATTAGCAGAAAAATTGGCAGATTGGCAGAAAAATAGGTCGATGCATAGATGCAACTTGATGTTTACACTGTGATCGGTTTCGCAACCGGCAGCACCGGTTTATCTTTGTGTCCTATTTAGTGTTAGGCCATTTGGCCGAATGCCGTTTGGCTTATTAGGTTGAAAAACGAAACACTCGGGTTGAATATTATATATGCTCCCTCTTCATGTCTCATTCCTTCCTTTTTTATTCCTACCATAGACCTCCCTTCTAACTTCTTCTTTTTTTTCTTCTATCATCTCCCATCTTCTTTACTTAATTCGTTTTTCCTCTGACCAATATTCTTCTCCTTTCTCCTTCATTGTTCTCGTTTTTTCTTCCACTTTTTACCTTCTTCCTTTTTTAATTACTTTTTTGTATTCTATATTATAGTAGCCCATGACGGGTGCACCTCTTGTGTCCTAATTCCTTCTCTCACTTCCTCCTTTCATCCTCTTCTTCCATCTCTTCTTTCTTCTCTTCTGTTTCTACCCAATATGCTTTTTTTTCCTTCTTTCATTTTTCTTCTGCATTCAGCGTTCCTGTTTTGCTTCAGGTTTCAAAGTTTCAACACTCCCCATCACAACTGTCTTCTTTTCCCAATGATTCTCTCACCCACCTAAAAAATTGTCTACTCAGGATAAAGAATATGTGCACCAAATTTGTTTGCAATCGGTCCACAGGTTCAAAAGCAACGCACAGTAGTTCGTTTCCTAAACAGTACCTTTCCTCCTCCTCACGCTCCTTCTTTTCTTAATGACTCTCCCACATACTCCATAGGAGAACTATTGTTCTGTGCTGTTAATTTTTGACATCATATCGTGCAACATCGATTGTTGTTACATTCATGAGAATGTTCCATTTCATGCGCCATCTCGTCTACCCAGGAATCAATAAGCGATATGGATCCATTTCCAAAACAAACTCATTAGATTTATGCTGCAGACTATTCAATCAAGTGTGTTCTTTTTTCGATGTCAATTTCATTCAATGCAATTATTATTTTTAAATGAGATTTATACAATCAGTCTGTGCGACGAGAAGTTGAAGACGGGTCTAATAAATATATAAAACAAGAAAATAAATTTCGGAAAAGCGTTTAAGGCAATACTTTCGATTTCCTGCAGTCAGTTCACCTGAAATAGAAAGCTACCGAAGTTGTTGGGAAAGCCATTGAAAATCTACGGAAGGCATAAGTTCATTACCTACGATCGAAAATCGGCTGGGAATCGGAACCATAATGGGAATAGCTGCTCCCTTGTTTTGTTTCAATCGGAACATTGCCCAAGTAAAACATAAATACGACAGCTGATGTCAAAATTCGTAGAAGTTTTGGATGACATATGTTGCCCAAGGGGAAAACCAGATCAATTATCATGGAACAGAAGGAAATGATTGATTGAAGGGAATAAATAAAACAAGGAGGGGATTAAATAAGTCATATTGAACACCCACTCGAAATAACTTTCTTTTATTTTGGTCACAGAAATAACATTTGTTAAACAAATCCAATGTGCAAAATCAATTCAACATTGAAATTGAGAAATATAATGATTGAAAAACCCGTACACTTCCCACGAGTACTTCACTTGAGTATTCATCGAAATGGTTATAGCACAGACAAACAGAAATCACACATTGAACATTCACTTATCAAATTCATCGTTGTACAAACACTAACGACATCTGTTGTTTTCACTATGTTGGGTAAATCAAGAACCAGATGGCTGTAGTGAGCAAACGTAAAACTCGAGCAAATCCGATGCGCGGGTCATGACTGATCGATTGGCCAACTTATAATCCGTGAACGATGAGAATTTTGCGAGTGTCATGTCTGTTTGTCTATGATTATAGTCTGACTTTTTGTTGATAAAACAGGAGTCGTAACTCCTCATACGAACTTTATTTCTATAAGACTAGAATTTCTCTCCTTCTTCAATACAATAATAACAAACTCAATGTGGTATACAAACATGAGATGAGTTATGTTCCCTCTCCTGAACAACAGGTTCATTCATTCCACAACTGTAAATTACGCGATCTTTACAACTGCCGAGAAATAAAGCCATACTGAATAATTCACAAGTTGATTTATGATTATAAACTGACTCTCGAGTTCCAATTTCCTACCTTCCCCGTGCTCGCGGCCTGATAAGAAGCCCCAGTGTATAAAAAAAAGTGTACGCAAGAAAAGCGTGCAGCAACAAAAAGCACTTTCATCTCTTGACTTTGTTGGTCGATGAAACTCGGAATGTAAAATGGGAAATGGGCGCGAACGTAACCGGAGGGAGAGAAATACGTTTTTCCACTTGTTGAGTGTTTGCTCTCTGATAGCAACAGCACGTAGGTACCTACACCATTCGAATATGGGGAACGAGACCCTACTGGGCGGGTGTGGGTTGCAACTTCCCTCGGATTCAGCATGCGGTCACACGGATGCGGATTCCGTGCTGCGGAAATCGAGACCAGTATAGTTGTATTCCGATGAGCTTAACAAAGTTTTCAGGCAGAAGTTGATTACTAGTGCTATGAAGTATGGTTGCGCACTTGGGAACGCTGCACGCAAAATCAGCATTGGGGCTTCGTTTTTTGTATAATCACGAATCAACGTCATTTAAATGTTGCTTTAGCCTGTGTGCTTTGAAAATTACTTTGCCGGGGCAAGTTTTCAATGCAAATAGTGAGGAAAAGTTGGATTCTCATAGCATAGCAAATCGTGTGCATGATCCAAGAATTTTCATTTTGCATACATTCAACCTCATTTTCTAAGTAGCGACTTATTTGCACTGTTTCTGTAAGCGCAGAAGTAGTTATACCCTTTTTTGGTGCAGAGATATTTGCCGCCTTTTTGCATAAATCTAGAGTTGCAGTAACTATCTAGCATTAGCATTAGCATTAGCATTAGCATTGTTACGGTATAATTCGTAGATTGGACACTAGTGATACTCATGTTTTACTTTTGAGATCCTTATCTAGAATGCTATCAGAAGTCAAGAAGGGGAGTGGTCCTTGATTCCAGTCTTAAACAAAAATAACAAAAGCATGAGGATTACTACTCCTGGCCACGCCCATCTTCACCGTAACTAGGGAGAGGAAGGAAGTGTTGATGTAGTACTTACTTAACGAGAGGCCACCGACTTAGCGACACCCTCATAAGTACCACGGAGTTGAATAATGAGGAAGGTAATCGTTGGGTTAGGATTTGCCTGTAGCTAGCAATGTAACCGTGGTAGATCTTACCCCGTAACACACCACTTAAAGGTGTCTACCCAGCATTACGGGTCCTAGAGTTGCAGTATCTATCTAATTCATATATGCTAGCAGATTATTTAAAGCCTTTAAGTCAAAAATAAATAAATTTCAAAAGCCATTGTAGTTTGTGGGAGTGCAAGATTTGTAGGAAGCGATGGATTCTGATGCATAATAAAATGTAATGAGGCCCAGGCCGTATTGTACTCTTGTGCTGTGCGGTTGTATTTTCTCTTCGCTAAAGGAAGTTTTTAATAGGTCACCTGCACCAAATATGTCATGTACAAAACGCTTATAAGACCGGGAGTCTTCTACGGAAATGAAATGTGGACCATGCTCGAGAAGGACTTGCAAGCACTCAGAGTATTCTGCCAAGTTCACTTCCGATCCGGCAGGTACAAGAAGGCGTGAAGCGCAGCGAGCGAGATGGGCTAACCCGGTACAGAATGACTTGGCGAACGTTGGGCGCATTCGTACCGTGTTTGGTGGCTTCAAATTGTTGATTCAGTGTTATCTGTTTAGTTTTAAGCTGAATAATTTAAATAAAATGAATGAGTCAATGGCTAGGATATTTACACAATACCCAGTGGAGAATTTCTCGTAGGAACCAAAAGTTGTTTCCTTACCGAGGCGCGAATCGAACTCCATAGCATATGCATCGAGAAGATTATCGTCGCTAACCACACAGTCCACACTTAATAGGGGAATTATTTGGGGTTTTCATTATTGATTTCCGGCCTGATTGTATCAGTTGTTCGATCTAGATGCCTTATTATCCGACAAAAATAAAGAATACTAAACTAAAAGGCATGCTAAAATGTAAACCATGTAAGGGGCCGTACACCTATTACGTAAGCACTTATGGGGGAGGGGGCTCTGTTGTTTTCTTACGCACCATACAAATGAACCATTTGTTTGAGAAACTGCATATGTAACATTTTTGGCCAAAATGAGATTTATATATATTCTGAATCCTCGTCCAAAAATACGTATTTTTACAAAAAAATCTAAAAAAAAATTTTTTATTCAGAAATGTATGAAATTTTTTTCGTTTGTTTGTTTCTCAAAATTTCCACGTACTTTGAAGAGCAATTGTGGAGTTCTGCTTACATTTTTTGCACTGAAAGTGCCCCAGGGTGTTGAGTTTTGCCAAAAACTATTGATCTGTATCGAAGAAATCGAAAGATTCGGTGCGAATTTGTTCAAAAACAGTTTTTTTGTTGTTTTCTCGAAATAGTGTAAAATGGACTTATGCAGTTTCTCAAACAAATGATTCAAATAAAAAATCATTAGTCTGAAAAAAAAATCTAACATGGGGGGAGGGGGCCGAGAAATCAAGAAAAATGTTAAGTGTACGACCCCTAATAACGAGAGAAAGTTTTTCGTTTGGAGCAAACATTGATAAGATCACTGGGGGACAAGTAAATTGGTAAGAGAAAACCACTCGAAATAAAAAGTTTCCTCCACTCTTAACAGAGACCACCACGATGGTGATACGAACCCTTTCAAATATTGATAGAATTAATTCATCGATCCACTAACATGTCCGAGCCCTTCCATTACTGTTTCCCACGTTGCTGTAACTGAGTGCATTGTCGTTTCATCTCATTAAAAGTTGATGTTTTCATAACAAACGGGGAGACTTTTTCCAGCAGCCAAATGGGATCCCTAGCACGCCCGCATGACACGTCAGCCCGTCTACGCCAACTTGCTGTCAGGAAATTGTTTTAAAAAGTGTAGGGGATTCACGCTGATGGAGATGGAGCCTTATTTGTGGATCATAGTAATAAAATTACATTGAAATGTAATATGAAAATGATTTTATGAATATCTGTGCAGGTTCCTCATATTCATAAGTTCTGTTGTTATAATGGTGATAAGATAGCTCCAAAATCTCCTACATAGGTGTCAGTTACAATTCTGCATAACATGAAGAAGGAAATTGGAAGAGGCACGTAGAAGTTGGAATAAAATAATGACGGGGACTGTAGAAAAAGTTTTACTGTTTTGTAAACTTTTCTAATTAGAGTTAACAGCTAAAAGTTAGCTGAAATAAACGGACATTTTGCGACATCTCACTCAGCTTCGAAAAAAGCAATAAATGTTAAAATTCGATCATTATAGGAGCAAGGTTGTAAAACGATAAGTGTTTCATATGTTGATGAAAAAATAAGTCATTTACCCCTCAACGCTTTTTTAATTTTCATTGAATACTTGTGCATTTGAAATGCAACAGAGAGTAACATTAATTTCCATAGTAGTTTGTATTCTTTTGTTCAATGTTTGACATATAATAGCAATTACATTGGTGATGTTATAAAATTGTGCTAGTACATATCTCAGAATGATACGGCTACAAAGCAAGACCATGTTGAAGATGACTGGGTTCGATTTGGGGTCCGGTTTATGAAATTTTCGACTTGGACATTTCCTTAACCTCCCTGGGCATGATAGCATCATCGTGCAATACGAATGCAAAAAAGTAACCTAACTTAAAAACTGTGGAAATGCTAAATGAAGCTGCGAAGCGGCAATGTCTTTAGTGGAGGATGTAATGTCAATAAGAAGATGAAAACATATATCAGCTAACTGTGACATTTTGTATCGTATTCCTGCCCAGAGAAAATAAAAATATGAACAAGCGGAATTTGTCTTTGCGTGGAACAACAACATGTGTCTTTTAGCAACATGGAAAAACGAGACAGGTGGTGACAGGTGGGCAACACAAAAATGAACATTGGACGTGAGAACGGCATACTCTAGCTAATGTAATTGAAACTGCTTCTTGTGTGGGTCACGCAGAATAGATTGAAAGAGTGGAGTTCGTATTATATGTATACATATTTTTAGCACATCCTGTTGGAATGACTATTTTTAAGATATATCTTTTGAGGGGGTTGGAAAGAAAAGGGTGTTGGTGACGTGCATGTCGAATTCAAGTTAAGTACTGTACAATATTCTTGAAGTTGTCGGGAATTAATATCTTTTCACGTCTCACATGAAAAAAATGTAAAAATTTAAAAAAAATGAGGTTTGTACCTTGTCGTATACTAAGTGTACAGAAAGACTGTACTTTATGTTGGCATCTAAACCAGACTTTTTATAGAACATTTTCAAAGCAGTTTGACGAATTGAGGTGATGCCGATTTACTCGCAATATTTGATAGGGAATCTTGGCCCATTGTTTCCTATTGAAATGTGACAGATCTGACAATAGGCTCAGAAGCAGTGATGGGAAATGTCAAAAAAATGTCATGGCATTGCTATTACTAATGTTCTAATAACTTTTTCCAAAAGTCATTAACAGTTTGGATTTTTTAATTGACATGAAGTATTTAAAGGGTCCTAGAACTTTGTAGAATAGATCATTGTTCTAAATAGAAAGTGTGAGCCATGAGAACGAGATTTAAAAAATGTCATGGAATGTCATGACATTAATGTCATTTGACACTAATTCGGCTCCCACGTCGCGAATATCATGTTTAGAGAAATTACCTGTTAGAAAAAGTTTTCTGGTCATTTGAGGGCTACAAGTTTACATGTAAAACATAATTGTAAATGACTTGTGAAAAAATTTATAAGCAAATTAGTCTCATGACATCGAAATGACATTTCCCGTCACTGCTCAGAAGTTATGGCAAAAATATTATTTGTTATAATGCAAGATACCTTTCATTACCGCCATGTGGATTAATCAAAGATTTTTTTTTTTCAATTTTATACGCTTTGAATGCAGTAAGAAAATATAGACAAACTTTGTAGTTTACCATACCAAATCCTTATTTCTTGCACACACCTTTTCGCTACTATCCCACTCACTTGAAATTACTGTACTTCCAACCAGGGATTGTTTCAATGATGTTTTCAGAATTTGAAAACGCTCGCTTATCGTTCACAACTTGGGCGGAACTAGGTGAGCGGCCCAGAACTATGCGAGTCCCGTAAGGATAACTATTCCAGTTGATGTTGGCAGCTTACCCAAAAAATGTGTTAATTGCGAAAAATGTGATAGAGGTCGTATATTCAGATGTCAGAATATGCCTGAGTCAATTTTAAATCTATTAAAATTTAAGCCAATTAACCATCATTATAGTTTCCTGTTATAGGAGAATTGTAAAATATTGAACTTGCCCAGAAGAAAATCTTATGAGGATTATCGATTTCATCAACGTACACTGGGGTCACTTTTTTACGTTTTTTTACATGGGTCATTTTTTACGCGACCTTTTTTACGCGGAATTTGGATTAAGTACGATTTTTTTTCTACGCTTTTTTTTAATAGTCGGGACAAACTTGAAAACGGTAAAAAATCAATTTCTGTTGAGGTCGTATTTTACGTGAATTTTGGGATTTACACGTTTTTATAACGCGGTACATATCTCCTGTGCCAATGCTGCTTTCAAATACAACATCTATCACAGCGGCAGCGGAAAAGTAGAGCGTAGAGTTGGCTTCGTAGTGATGGGCAAGCAGATGAAGCGAGTGATGCGATGGAAACCCATTAGCGAACGAATCTGTGTCTTGAGGATACGGGGTAAATTCTTCAATTACAGCCTAATCAACGTATAAGCACCGACAAACGATAAATCCGACGACGTGAAGGGAACGCTTTATGAATGTCTTAATAAAGCCTATAGAGAGCGCCCAAAACATGACGTGAAAATTGTTATCGGAGACGCTACCGCTCAGGTCTGTAGAGAGGACTTTTTCCGTCCCATAATTGGTAAGGGCTCACTCCGCTAGCAATGAAATCGGCCTACGGCTAGTAAATTTCGCTGCTGTCAGAGGGATGGCCATCAGTAGCACCTACTTTGTACAAAAGAATATCCGAAAGCACACCTGGAGACACCCAAATGGTGAAACTTGCAACCAGATAGACCATGTTCTGGTGGATGGGCACCATTTCTCGGATGTTATCGATGTGCGGACATTCAGAGGTCCGAACATTGACTCTGATCACTACCTCGTTGTCAGTAAAATTCGATCACGGTTGTCAACTGTATCGAATCCACCGCAGAAAGAAAAAAGAGTATGAAGAACAAGTGATTAGCGAGGAGCAGGAAAAAATGGAGCAGAATGATATGCGGATGTTTTATGAGACTGTCAATGGCGTGCGGAGAAAGACAGCGCCATCTCCCGTCATGTGCAACGACCAAGAAAAGAATTTGCTGACAGATAAAACCGAAGTGGCTGCCAGTTGGAAGCAGCACTTCGAGACTTTGTTGAATAGTGGAAGTGACGGTACCTCGGTGAACAGAATAAATATTAGCGACAATGGACAAGATGATGTTAAAAAAGCTATTGAAGAGTTGAAAAACAATAAGTAAGCTCCGGGGAAGGACCAGCTCCCGGCTTAACTTCTCAAACAAAATGGTGGTCAGTAGCTTTATAAAGTTCTGCACCATATTATGTCGAAAATATGGGAAGATGAGGAAGTGCCTGCTAACTGGTTGGACGGCCTCATTTGCCCTCTCTTTAAGAAAGGGCGCAAACTGGAGTGCGCCAATTACCGAGGAATAAGCCTCTTAAAGTCGGCGTACAAAATTATGTCCTGTATTCTGTGCAACAGATTGAGACCGCTTGAAGAGTCCTTCGTCGGCGAATACCAAGCAGGTTTCCGTGAGGGCCGATCAACGACGGATCAAATGTTTACTTTGAGACAAATCCTTGATAAATTCCGGGAGTACAACTTGCAGACACATTATATGTTTATTGATTTCAAGGCATCGTACGATACAGTGAAATAGAATGAATTATGGCAAATTATGCTTGAACATGGTTTTCCGGCGAAACTAATACGACTGATTCGTATAACGTTGGACGGATCGAAATCAAGTATAAGGGTTGCGGATGAAATATCGACATCATTTGTTACCTTAGATGGATTGAAGCAGGGTAATGCACTCTCGAATCTACTGTTCAATGTAGCTCTCGAAGGAGCGATTAGGAGAACTGGTGTGCAAAGAAGCGGTACCATTATTACAAGATCGCATATGCCTCTGGGATTTGCGGACGATATCGATATTATCGGGATTGATCGCCGTGCCGTGCAGAAGGCTTTTGTACCTTTTAAGATGGAGACAGCGAGAATTGGAAGATAATACCAGGAAAACGAAGTATATGGTCGCTGGCAATCAACGTGGGTTTATTAGTGGTGGTGGTGGTAAAATTTGTGCATCTTGGAACATTAGTGACGTGCGATAATGATGTTACCCGCGTGGTGAAAATGCGTGTTGCAGCTGCAAATACGACCTATTACGGACTTCTTACCAGCTTAAGTCTCATAGTCTGCAAACGAAGACAAAATTCGCGCTGTATACTACTCTGATTTTTCCGGTGGCTTAATACGGCTATGAAACATGGACGATAAATGAGGCGTATAAAGGTGTATAAAGGGCTGGATATTATTAAGCTTATTCAACACGGCAGAATTTGGTGGGCTGGTCACGTTGTTCGTATGCCGCAAGAACGTCAAGCGAAGATAATATTTAGTAGAGAATCCGGAAGAGTCCGCGGGCTTTGTGGAAGGCCGCGTACACGATGGCTTTTTGCAATTGAAGAGGACCTGAGGGCGCTCAATGTTCAGGGCGACTGGAAGCGATTGGCCCAGGATCGAGTCCAGTGGAGAAGGATACTCCATTCGGCATAGGTTCACCAAAGAGCTGTAGCCCATCAGGTATCAAGTAAGTTCATATCCTCCATGTGAAGAAGGACTCCAGTTGATATTTTATCACTTTACAAAAACCATCTAAACATCAACACCATCTTTTTTCACTATCTACAGGTTAAAAGTTTTTTTTTGTGTCTTTATTAAGGAGACTTTCAGCCCGAGACTGGCTCGTCTCCGCCCGGTTAAAAGATTGTTCCGACTTGTTTGGGCATAAAACTATCTTCGTGTTAGCTTCATGATATGCGAATGCAAAAATGGTAACCTGGCTCAAAAACTTACTAGGGTGGAAACCGAATCCCCAATTTGATAAGCATTACCACAGCTATTAATTGAAAGCTTTCCTATGCCGGCCATTGCATGATTATGTAGGACAAAATACCAATTCTTAGCATACTGAGACGTTCGCCAAATTGAAGTTCAAACGGTGAATATTTGTTGGGTCTTTTTTATGATTGGTTCTCACTAAATGCCAGAGCTGTTATCACGAATTTGAATTACAAATAGACATATCACATTTCATAGCAGTTTACATTGTTCGACAAGAAAAGGTTTGCATTGGTAATCAGAAATTGTTGAATTATGTTAATGTATTGCTGTTTGTTTATAATTTTATTAATCACTGGAGAATGTAACGCAAACCTGACTCAAATCAACTTTGGGTATGTTTTCTGAATCAGAAAATCAGGCTCATATAAACATTTAATTTGTGGCCTTCTTTTTAGCTTTGGTTCATGTAAACAGGTAGGCAAAACACATGTTTAACTCTTTACAAAACAAATTCAAATTAGTCAAAAGGGTATTACGATGTGGCTATCATGATTATTACATTTTGTGATAAACGTTATAGCCGGATAAAAATTATGATATTTCAACTAATTTTACAAAATTAAAGATAAATGCCAACGCCGGCAACCTTGCCGGTAACTATGTTCATAGTTTGCGCTAAGATCATATTGCGAATCCTGCCACGTGTTATCTATTTAGCTGCCAATGGAATCGATAGTTTTTTTTACATTCCACGGTTTTATTTTTTAATTGAAGCAGATATTTAATACAGTGTGATATATTAGTGATAAGCAAGTAGTGACAAGTCTTCATAGTGGTGAACATTTTAAATTTGATGTGTCATACATCATAAACAGGAAAAACGGATGATCCACAACAGTATAGGTACAAGTGCTATTTGTGTGTTGCTTTCTTTAGCAATGCAATAATGGCAAGGATATCTGAGGTGCACAAGTATTTTAGCTGTTAATTCTTCAAATATTTCAACTTCAACGTTTCCGAGATGAGCCAGCCTAGGGTTGTCTCGTAAATAAAGACGGAGTTCTCGTATGTGTAGGTGTCAGAATAGAACGTGTTCGATCGTCGCTCTTACTAATTTAGCCTCACGTTAGTTATTTTTATTCAATAAATACATTTTATGTTTGTTGAATGATCTTTAGTTATCGCCGAAAATTTGTGAAGTTTGAGTTTGTGAACGGTCCGTCATGGTCAGTTTATTTTTTATTTTTTGGTCAAACATTTTTGTGTTTTGTATAGCAAGTAAAGCTTCATGCTGTAAGTGTTTGTGAAAGTTCTACATACAAGGAGCGGGTATGTTATTACATGTACAAATATCTATGCGAATATTTTTGACTTATCTCTTGAGTATCATTGTATCAGTATTGCTTCTCAATTAGTTTATATTGTGCATCTGTTCACTAGTGTGATTGGTTCCAGTTGACTGTTTGTGTAGTGTACAAATTGTGCTGTTAATACTAATATGTACATGATCGAACCGATCATGGCCAGAAAAACACCCTACTTATGGCACTAGTACATTATCACATGTACATTATCTACACAATGTTGAAAAATCAAATGGTCTCGTATTCTATTCTAGCAGACTCCTTTTATTTAGTCGCACAATTGTTCGATCTTTCAACTCGCGTCGGCCTACAAGTTCACAACGCTACCGTGAATCTTTGATTTTATTTATTCGACATTCGTTTTTTTTCCCTAAAAATTGTCTTTACGTTGATTTTGCCGTAGTGATCTATATCATCAAAATGGTAAGCTTTACAGCTTTGTTTAGAAAAAGATTCTGTATGTACACAAAATAGTATAATCTTAAATATTTGATTATGAAGACTTACTTCTCGCGAGCCCTTCTCACGGCTTATCGAAGGGGTCTGCTGACTTGCCGGCGTCCGGCTCTGAAAAGAGACCATCTGTTGTGCCAGGAAATGATCTGGAACTAGCGGTTAAACTCGCCGAGGGAGATGTCGATAACGAATTCTTCGATTCTTTGTTGCTGGAGCTAAGCAATATGCTAAGGTCAGTGCCTCCCCATGAATACCAGCCGTGTTTCAAAGGATCCGGATATTCATTGGGAGTCGGCTGGTTTCATGCTGTGAATAATACCAGCCTTGTTTGGCTTACACATTCGTTGAAGATCATGCAGGAGTCATGTATCATTCCTGAGTTTACTATGTCTCCTTTCATACCGGTACCACAACTAAGACGCACAATTTTTAGTGTTCCCAGCGTTCAGCGCTTGAGTAAAGATGGCCCAAGTATTGTGCTTCAAACGATCTCACGTCTTAATCGTAATCTTAACACGAAGTTTTGAAAAATTGTAAAAATTTTACCGTTGTCAAACGGAAAGTATTCGGTTATCGTCGCTAAGGACAAGAAAACTATAAATCAAATTGAAAGTCAATCAAACAAGATCTATTATGCGTTATCACAAGTTTACGTGAAAATTGATGCTAAAAATGAGTAACTTAAAATTGTACTCATGTAATCCATATCAATGAACTGAACCAAATTGAATTGTAAAGCATAGCGAGTTTAATACTGTAATCAAAAGAGAGAATTATCCGTATTGGTATCCTTGCGATTGCAGATTATTTCCAACATTGGAGTAAGTGTTACAAGGTTGAACGAACAGCAACGATCATATAATTATGTGGATATAGTTAACTGTTTATTTTCTATTCGTACAAATCGAGATTTACGTTTAGCATGCTTCATGCGTTACATAGATTGTACAGGTAAATGATGAAGTAGATTGTACGACAATTCCCCGAATAACAATTCCCCGAATGCAATTTCCCCGAATAACAATTCCCCGAATGTAACATTTCCCCGAATGGAACATTTCCCCGAATGTAACAATTCCCCGAATGTAACATTTCCCCGAATGCCTCCCTCTTTTATTTGAATATGCTGAATACGAAATGTGAGAAAATGCGTAAGATGGCCAATCCGGATATAGCGAGTTCGATTCCCGTCCCGGCCTAGAACGCTTTCGGGGGGAAACATACTTGGATCCTTGTGCATAGTGTATCCGTCGTACTCGGCACACAAGATACATACTCGTGCAACTGCTGCACATAGGAAAGCTTTCAATTTAATCCGTGCGAATGCTAAGAAACACCTAGTTGATCAGTAGGCCAAGTTCGAGATGGAAAGTAGAGTCATTGAAGAAGAATAAAACTAAACCGTGAAAGAAGGCAATGCTTTCTTTGAATGAACGCATCTGGCCGGTATAAGGCGAACTAAGAAGAAGCTTTCTTTAAATGAATACGTTTACTCGGTATGATGAAGCATCAGTACGGTTTAATGTAAAGGGGTAAGATAATGCCTTCTTTGAATGACGGCATCTGCCCGGTATAAGACAAATCGAGGAGATAATGCCTTCTTCCGGTACAAAGCGAAGGGAGGAGTTAATAAATTCTTCAAATTAACACATTTGGCCTGTAAAAGACAAAGAGGGTAGAAACTCGCTTCTTTAAATGAACTCGTTTGCCCGGAATAATGCAAATGGAGGAGATAATGCCTTCTTTAAATGATTTTATCTACCCGGTATTAGAAATAAGGAATATTTTTGGAAAAGAAGTCTTTCTCATATAATGCAAGGAGAGAAGATAATCAATTAACTGCTCCTATTATACACTACATTTATATGAGAAAATGCCAATTTGCTAATGGAACATTCTGCAAAATGGCATTCCTCCAAAAGTCATTCTGAAAGAGTATAATCCATCAAATGTCATACCACGAAAGTTACATGCCACCTAATGTTAAGGTTCCCCAAACACACGCGACGCGATTCTATCTCTTAGCGACAGCGATTCTGTCGCCGTTCGTATGGAAGTGTAAATCAAACATTGCCTGCAGCGACCCAACGATAGAATCGCTGCGACTAGTTGTCGCCGTCGCGGCGATGAAATCGCTTAGGTCTGGGGGAGCCTTTAATCCGCGAAAACGAAATCAGCCAAATGTTTTTCGGTGAATGTTTTTTTTCCTTTTTATTGAAGAGACTTTCATCCCCGAGCTGGTTCGCCTCTTGAGTGAAATGTTAAAAAATCGATACTCATTGCTTAACCTTCCGTGACTCCCCCCGATGAAAAAATGAAAACACCTTTGAAAAAAGCACGATTGTCGTTTACAAGAGCGGCGAGACTCCGTAAGAGATCCAGGACCATGAGAGTCCCAGAAGGTTAAGAAGGGATCTCATATATATTTTGCTTATTCTGGTCAAACTCGCCTACATCAAAATAAGAGATCACATTCATCCTTATTACGGACAAACACCAGCTCTCCAAAAGGGAAACTCATTAGACTTTGCCTTATTTCGAGCAAATGCCTGCTTCTGAAGAAGGGACCACATCTACCATTTCCTTACTTCGTGAAAATGCCTTATTTTAAAGAATGGATCACATCCCCCGTTTCCCTATTCCGAGAAGATACACACCAAAAAATTATGAATATTACAGGTGATGTATTTCAATAAAATGACACAAAACCACATGACATAAACAGAATCGTATATTTTTCAATGTCAGATGATTTAAAATTACATGTCACGGAGCCTAAACTCAGCACCCGTTGCAATGCACCTAACGCACATTAGACTCAATTAACAGATTAGCAGATTAGACTTAATTAACGACACAATTGAGCAGGCGATGTGGAAAATAATGAAGCCAACACCGATCGCAAGGAAAAGCCGAAACGCCAATGGAAGATGGAATGTTGAACAATTCGAACTACAGTCAATGACTTGATGCAGTGAAATACTTGTTCAGTGCAAATCGTGGAACCAGTTTTACTTCGATCATGCCTCTTTCAAGAAACGGAGATAGCTGAGTGGTAGCGTGCTGGGCTCTCACTCAGCGGACTCAGCGGATGTTCGATTCTCGTTCTGATCAATCAATTTTTTGTCAATAAAGTTGTGATGTAAAATTAAAGTATCCCCTAATTTTACGTCAAAAATGACGCTCGTATATGTCGGTGTCACAGCACCTAAAATTACATGATTATTTTTAGGTGTGTATATATCATGAAAGGAAGAATAAAATTCATTCTTTTATTAATCCGGGAAACAACCCAGTTTTAAAGGAGGAACACATTTATTATTGCATCATTCCGGAAGATGCATTATTTTTAAGAAGGAATCACATTCACCATTGCCTCATTCAGGAAAAACGCATTATTTTTGTGCAAACGGATTCACATTCACCCTTGCCTTATAGTTCTTAAGAAGGGATATACAGGAGAGGATTTTGATGTCAAAGATAGAAATTTACCCAAACGCTATCAGTCAGAATTACTGTTCGCTATTTAACTTTTTCAGAAAATGCAGCCGTTGTTCGAATATTTCAGAAAAAAAATACCTCGGAAACACTTAACTCTAATATCTAATATCTTTTCAATTTATGAACACATTTTTGAGGATCAAGAACAAGAAGACACTCTATAACGTATCTTTCAACGCTGCTCTGTTCGGACGCATACAATCGATCGCAAAGTTATTTTTGCAAGAGATACTTTCTTTTCGGGGAATTGTTTCATTCGGGGAAATGTTACATTCGGGGAAATGTTACATTCGGGGAAATTGCATTCGGGGAATTGTTACATTCGGGGAAATTACATTCGGGGAATTTGCATTCGGGGAATTGGTTTTCGGGGAATTGTCGTACAATCGATGAAGTAGGCTTCATTAGGCGAGGCACAAATCTCCCACCTTGAGGGGAACGTGCCAATTGAGCCGACATTCTGATACCTGATACCGGATAGGTGTCTCGTAAATAAAGACATATTAGGTATCAGGTATCAGAACGTCGGCTCAGGAGGCACGTTCCCCTCAATTTGGGAGATTTGTCCCATCGCCTTCACTGGCCTTTCTCATCATTTACCTGACGGAAAAAGAAGTGAAAACGGGAAAGGAAGAGGAAGTGAAGTTGGAAAGGAGAATGGAACAGGTTTCTGGAGAAGGAGGATACCATCAATAAAACGCAATGAAACGCGAAGCATAAAATATACTGGATAAGTTACACAATGCAAATGCACATGATATACCATTTATAGGAAAGCCAATTATGAAGACTCACACGCATTCAGCTAGGGACTAAATAGAGGTGTCACAAAAACACTGAGTACGTAACAATGGACGAACGTCAAAAACGAAACACAGAGTGCACTGTGAAAAACGCATAATGCGAAACCATATAGGTGACAATTTGTTGAAAAACTAAGTAAAAAAACATATTCATAACCCCACTCTTATTTAACCTCACGTTGAGATTGAACAAGAATAGCGGAAGCCGAACGTCAAGACCGAAACACAGAGTACACTGTGAAAAACGCATAATGCGAATCCATATAGTTGACAATTTATTGAAAAACTAAGTAAAACACATATTCATAACCCCACCCTTATTGAACCTCACGTAGAGATTGAACAAGAGTAGCCGATTATCTCGAAGAAGTAAAAAGTCAACTACGCCATAGCTCCGGTTAGCGCAGCGAGGGCTAAATACTGTGAAGGGGGCCCTGGTGCTTCACAGGCTCCGTTTGCGGTTAGGTTCTTATTAGACCCCCCTGACCATTCATTACTAGGCACGGTAAGCATAAAGCCGCATCACACCGAGAATTGGGGGTCACCTGTACGGTGGACTTTTACCACTGTAACAGGCAAACCGTAATGTTATTCTTAGCCAGATAACCAGCTGCCGACACCACACGGCTATCTAGGCTGTTCGTGGAGAGAAGTTGACATTGACTTTACGTCAACTCTCAATGTGGCCGAACAGCCCAGGCTTCATTAGGCGATGCACAAACCTTCCACCTTGAGGGGAACGTGCCAATTGAGCCGACATTTTGATACCTGATCCCTGATAGGGTTGTATAATAAAGACATAAAAAAACTTGATTTGAAATTCACGTAAAAAAGGGGTCACAGTGTATCTAGTATAGTGTCACAATATGTGAAGAAATGTGAAGTATCATGAGAAAACAGAAACCATTCGATTTTGGCAACATAAATGCTCCGAACGTGTTGTACTTTACTTTAAGTTGTGTGCTTGGATCTGAGTTGCGTGCGTAATTTTGGTTGAATTATGAAAATGTTGTTAAGATTGTTCACACTAGTCGCATCCGGCCAATGCTGTATTTTATCCTATCTTGTATGACAAGCACAATTGATATATTATGCCAGGAGAGCGAGGAAGTTTCTTACGCAAAAATAACTTTAACCGGATCTCGATTAGGAATCGAAATTAGCATCTCTGGATTATCAGCCCTACACTTCAAGTCGCGAAACTGAATATTGATAGTCTAGTTTGATTAGTGCATACCGAATTCTAAAATTCAGGTATTTAATATTTAATGTCGTTTTGCCTATTGCCTTTGTCTATTCCTATTATTTCTACCCGGCATGAATAATGAGATATTGGATACATTCGAGGAGAGGCAATTTGTATTTTGCTTTGTCTTTAGAAGGAGTGCATAGAAAGAAAAATAATTGATCCTTTGCTTTAACGAGGTGAAAATGCTCCGCAATCTCCAACTCTATAACCAAGAAAATAATTAACATCTGGTTAGATTTTCCACTGTCGAGTTACTAGGATCAGTTCGCGGTAAAAGGTTTGATTTACTCTACCATATTCAAGAAGGTTCCAAAGCTGAAGAAAATACTGAAGGGTTAATCAAAAACAAGCCTAAATAAGCAACGCGACCGTTGCAAATAACGCACACCCATCTCATGTTTCGACTAACTTTCACTGGTAGGCAAAAAAAATAATAAAAAGTATATTGTTCTCGAACAGTGAAAACGTATAAAAACGTTGATGAAGCAATTTTATTTTTACAGCATACTTACGCTGGAGGACAGAAAATCCACAAATTATGCCAACAATGCTTTACAATTCCAAGACGCTGGAAAGTTTATCTGTAAGAATCTCTGATAGAAGCTTTGAGTAGTCAGATCATCTAGGGTGCGGATCAATTTCTTTTACTCAAGATATTTAGAACTTTTTTTTATTGCTACTAAAGTCATTTAACTACCAAATGAAATCGAATCACAGAGCAAACGTTAAAATTTAAATTATGAATACAAAATGAATGTTTGTGCTAACTAATAAATTTCGGGCGAAACGAAGTTCGACGGGTCTCCTAGTTTCCAATAAAAATTACATACAACTTAGAAATTCCCTCAGAACTTCCAGAACCTTCAGAACAGCCAAGGAATTCCTTAGGAAATTCCTGAATAAATGTATCAAGAAATTTCTTGAAAAGTTCTTCCAATTTTTTTTAATTGCTTTAAAAAAATAGTCGGAGATTCCTTTAAGAAATGTTTTAGGAATTGCTTGAGAAATTCTTTTTGAAATTCCTTCGAAAATACTTAGGAAAAATGTTTTGGAAATACCTTCAGGAATACCTATAGCAATTGTTTTAGGAATCATTTCGGTAATGATATGTATCAGGAATTTCAGCAAGATTTGTTCCAAGTATTCCTTTGATCATTCTTTCAGTTATTTATTCGGAGGTCCCTCCAGTAATTCTTGAAATTCTTTGTGAGGTAGAAATTCTTGGAATTCTGTCGAAATTTCCTTCAGGAATTTCTTCAGATCTTCCTGACGGAACTTCTTAAAAATTTCATGCAGGAATTTCATCGAAAAGTCCTTTGGAAATTTCTTCGGACATTCCTTCGTAAAATCCTTTAGCAACACATCCACACACTCCTTTATGCCATCAGACATTTATTTAGGAATTCTTTGGAGAATCTCTTCAGAAATTAATTCTGACATTCTTTTAAAAATCATTAAAGATTTCATTAGGAAATTTAATCTCGAAATTGCGCAGTTATTGGGTGGCAGCCAATCAACGCAAGGATGTGCAAGCTGAGGCCATTTTTTCCACTACAGCATCTTCAACTTGCACTGCCCACACGAAGGATGACTCGACGAGAGTTGTACTATGCACAATTGGAGCATACATACAATGGATGCTTACCGCGAGACGTGCTAGTGGTTTTTAGGTGTTACAAGAGGCATTATATTTGTTATAATAAAAAATTCTCATAAATTATTTGAAACAATTTTTTTCAGAAAAGATTAATGTGTGTATCTTTGATATCTTTTATATCTGATAACATCCAAAACATGATACGGAAACTGCCAATATAATGATTTTTTATCAAATACCAATAATATTGTTCATTATTTAGGAAAGCGTTTTATTGCCATGACATTATTTATGATACGCCTATTATTGGCAGGTAATTCCACAACTACGTGAGAGGATTTTCTGTTTTCCTGCTAGTCTGCTGTCAGTAAGCTTTTTTGAACGAACCCCAAAACGAACCTTTCCACCCTTTTGTTCGATTACACGACTAGTAGTGCGGAACATGCATGGCCGTTCTTATCCATTCGAAATACTTCAAATAACTCTGCTTTCCAAAAATATCTCCACCCAACCAGTCAAGTGTCAGCGATGAATTGAACTGCCATGGAGGGAAATAATTTCGAGCAGATAAGGGATTGACATCTATTATGATGGATCTTTTCCAGTGCCAGAGCTTGTGCGACCAATTCAATCGGAACACTTACCCGTTTTTACTAGCTTAAAGGTGACGCTATTGTGGGATTTGAGTGCTTCGTTTAGGCCAGGATGACCTAAATCCTTTAGGACCCCTCCAGAGGAAGACATGCTTCCCCCGAGAGGTTGCTGCGACACCGAGACGATGCTCAGTGTCGTGCCTCCTCGTTTGCTGCTAAATATACTACGATGGGATTTTGATGACTCTGGAAGTAAAAAGCGAAAAAAGCAAAAGAAATGGTTCCGATAAAATACATGCCATTTATTTACTCATTGATTCTGTTAACGTCTGTTTACAACACAGCTGGAAAGATGTTAATGATGCCATAAAAGCGAAAAGTTAGAGCTCAAAAGCGTTTATGGTACGAACTGCCGGGAAAATTCCTGCTAACCGAGAGGCCGACAAGAAGCAACAGGGGAAAACACGAGAAAGTAATGCACAAGGCGGGACCATGATGGGACACTCTGTTTTCGTATCTGTACATATTTTCTGTAGATGGATTATTATGGTGCACCCACCCTTGTCACGAAGTCAGAAGGCAAGTCGAGGTTAGTAGCGTCTCAAAAATTACCTTTAATTTTCCACTGAATTATGTTATCTGATCATGGGTTGTTGAACGCTGTAAAAGTTATCATGATAATAACCTTGTTGGGTATTTTCCCAAAACGATGGAGTTGCGGCAGCCCATTAATAGATAATGAAATAATCACATAATCGTGAGCGTAAACTTTATGAGTTGGTTGTAAAGCAAATATTTCTATGTAGCGGTGAATTAAACGAATATAATGGATCTAGTTATTGACATTTGGCTGATTGCACTTTATCTTCAGTACATTTAATAATTATTAAATATGCCTCAAATCTAATTGGGCTCATAGTCATTTTTGAAATACTATTGCAGATTTACAAATATATTCTGTATTTGTACAATTTAGTCCTTTCTGATAGTCATGATAAATTTCCATTTTAGTTTCATATTGCAAACAGAGGATGTAAAGCGGGTAGCTCAGCGCAGTTAACGGCAAAAAAAGTTACTGTCCTTTACTTCATCAAATGTTAGCCACCAAACACACTCTATCAAGGGAAAACTCACTCTAGGATTAGGCAAAAAAGAATGACAACCAATAAAGTTGTTCAGGGGCACCTGTCACCTTTCTGGGACTCTTCAAATTCGAGATCGGCACTTTTGGCACCGATGGGTGATTTGGCTTTTCGGAAGAATCCAACGGAACGCTGCTGGAGGGCAGGAGACTCACAGGTATTCCATGGACCTAACTCACAGGACTCGGCACTTGCTGGGGGAGGCTTTTCTTTCTTCTCGAGCGAATATACCGTTTCGCCAGATTCAAAGAAAGCATCGAAATTACGCTGTCGGAGGTTTTCACGAGTGAACACTGGATTTGAGACGTGTATCAGCAAATCTTCCCGGATTCGGGCAGACTCGCTTGGCTCAACGGAGGAATGTGGTCGCAGTCGTCCTAGCTTAAGGTGGAGCCTGGATTTGGATTTTTCTTTCCCCTTCGCTGGTGAGGTAGTGTTTGGTCTTGGTACCGCTGGAGGTGCCGTGGAAAGGGGGTTGAAGGGGATGCTGGCGCTAAACTCTCGGCTCACATAGTTTACAGTCGCATCGGTGTCGTAGAAAGGACTGGAATCGTCGTAGTCGTAAATTCTATCGTCCGGTGAAAAATTGACACTAGGCTCCGGGCTTCTGTCTCTAGGTGCAAGTGTCGGCGGGGTGCGCGGTACGGAGGAGGACGTGCGGGATGGTCCTTGGATCCGACTGGGATCATTTATCTGCTTGGGGGACAGGATGGTGGCGGAAGAAGGCCTATTGCCGATGGGGACAAGTGGCTCTCGCAAGTTGTCCAGAGTTGGTCGAGGTGGTACTCTCGGTACGGCGATTCCGTATGTCAACAATATTAATTCTTCGGCCGGAAATATTACGTACATTCCTGGCCCCCACGGAGCATGGCGAATTTATCCCGCTTACACTGGGATACCATTCATTTGCCTAACGTTTTCTCTCAGGCACTGAATGAAAACTTGTCTTCGATCCACCCACTTTATATTTGTTCTATTAGAAACTACTTATCATATATAAATAAAGAATGAAACGATTCAATACATGATAATAACCTTATTATTCACATTGCACTCGCGGACTATGATGCGTTCATGTTGAATAGAAGTATCAATAAATTCAATCTGCAAAGAAAAAGAGAAAAAAAAAATCAATTAATAAATCATTAGGTTGAAAGTTGCAAAACATTTAACACAAATAAAATAAGTGTAATGGAATTTCTCTTTTAAACATTCCGTAAGCCTAGTACACGGTATACTAAAACAAGGAGCCCATCGGTAAGCTAAAATGTATATTTACTTGAGCTTGTCATGAGGGCGGAAAACGAGCTTAGAATCCGAGGACTGTGACTTCGTTGAAGTTCAGCTTAGACTGACTGCACATATCTGTAGTTGCAACTCTGTGATTGTCCAGAATCAGTGAAATTTCACAATGAATAATCTGAACAGATGACTGGGATTGTGAAGACCAAGATCCCGTCCTTAGAATCTGTTAAAAAAAGGTAAAAGAATTTGTTGAAGGGTAGGCATCATTGGATCTGGATCCACACTAACAAATGTGCTTTTTATTGCTTAGTCATTTTTTCTTGATGGAAAGTTCATCACTTAAACCCATCAAGTGATTGTATTATTGTAATGTTTTAAGAGGGAGAAGAAATGCCTTCAATCTGGCTTGATGGCCCATATGTTCTTTCCACAAGAAGAAGCACAAGATCGATTGTGCCAACTATCGAGGTATGATACTTCTCAATACCACCTACAAGATACTCTTTCGAATTATGTTTTGTAGACATTGCCCATTTGCGGATACAGTGATACAGATAAAGCTGCTTTCGACCGAGTAAATCATCGTATGCTACTTGGCAAACTTGAAAAGTTGAGAGTTTTCACTGCGTGTTGGTTTAGATCTTACCTGACGGTTCGAAAATTGCGTGTGAAAGTAGGATCATCGCTTTCGGATCCCTTCGTCTTCTTCTTCATTGGCATTACATCCTCCCACTGGGACATTGCCGCCTCGCAGCTTAGTGTTCATTAAGCACTTCCACAGTTATTAACTGCGAGGTTTCTTAGCCAAATTACCATTTCTGCTTTCGTAAATCATGAGGCTGACACGATGATACTTTCATGCCCAGGGAAGTCGAGACAATTTACAATCCTAAAATTGTCTAGACCGGCACCGGGAACCGAACCCAGCCACCCTCAGCATGGTCTTGCTTTGTAGCCGCGCATCTTACCGCTAGGCTAGGCTAAGGAGGGCCCCGGATCCCTTCGGTAGTAATCTAGGACCATTATTATTTTCGATATTTGTTAACGATGTGACACTGGTGCTACCACCTGTAGTGAGACTGCTCTATGCTGACGATGCAAAACTTTACATTGTTGTCAACAGTCTTGAAGACTGCATTCAACTACAAATGCTTTTAACCCGTTGAGAGGGGTGGTGCGTGCGAAATTGCTTGTCACTCAGGGTCTGTCTCATTTGGAGAATTAAACTTAAAAGTGACAGTTCGAAAATTAAAAAATCACCCCGTTATAAGAATGGCTGGTGCTACCCAGCAATTCCAATAGGACATCGATGGAAAATGATTCGATATCTGTCAAAAGTAATCTTGCTCTGCGAGCAGGGTTATTTGATAATTATTGAAATGTCACTTTTAAGTTTAATTTCAGTTTAATTATCCAATTGAGACAGACCCTCAGTATCGATAAATGTCAGACAATAACGTTCAGCAGAAAACGAAAACCTATCATCTATAACTACATGCTGTCTGGAACAGTTCTACGATAACGTGATGGCCAACATTTCACTCCTTATGAAAACCGCTGTCGGTTGCTTGGACTGGATACTTTAGATGCTCGACGCCGTGTGGCACAGGCCATGTTCGTAACGAAAAAAATGAAAAATAAATTTCCCCATACTAATTTGCAAGCAAATTTGAAACGCCTTGTACCAAATCAGTCTTAATCCAAATGAGCTAAAATTTTCGGAGGACACTCAGAACATGTTACAGAATCAAATAAGCGTTGTGGAGCAAAATAGATGTGGGGCCCTCCTTAGCCGTGCGGTAAGACGCGGCTACAAAGCAAGACCAAGCTGAGGGTGGCTGGGTTCGATTCCCGGTGCCGGTCTAGGAAATTTTCGGATTGGAAATTGTCTCGACTTCCCTGGGCATAAAAGTATCATCGTGTTAGCCTCATGATATACGAATGCAAAAATGGTAACTTGGTTTAGAAACCTCGCAGTTAATAACTGTGGAAGTGCTCAATGAACACTAAGCTGCGAGGCGGCTCTGTCCCAGTGTGGGGATGTAATGCCAATAAGAAGAAGAAGAAGAAGCAAAATAGATTTTTTGAACCACCCAAATGAGTATTTTCGAAACAGTGGAATGAAACATTGTGTTGAAATGCTTCAGAATATTTCCTATACAAACTTGAGTGTCCAAATTAAGAATGCGTCCGAAATTTGAATTAGCACGGTATTCTGTTCATCTTTCAAGGTAAACAAAACCCTTTAGGAATCCAAAACAAATGTCACTCGCATTTTCAAGGGCACCCTACTCAAAACGGAATCAACGGACAAATAACTTTTTTTTATTTTTTCACGCATACTGCGACGCAGCATAGCTAATAAAAATAGAATAATAAAAATGACAGTTGTGCGTTGCTCACGTATTGAGTGGGGTGCCCTTGAAAACGCGAGTGACATTTGTTTTGGGTTCCGGGAGGCTTGTCCTTAACAGTTTCCCAGTACTACATAGAAGGCCACGTGCAACACAGTTGGCCGTGACGGCTTTATTACAATCTTGTTAGCTCTGGTTCCTATAGATGCGATTCTCGCTGATGCTTTTCAATGGGATTATTGAAACACAGCTGCAAATACTAGTAGAAAGCCGATATAAATCCAGATATTTGAATAATACTTCATCGAGTTTAAGGAAATTCTAAACCGATATTGAATAAAGGATCGGTCACATCTACGTTTTGCAATTTTAAGTGATCCATACGAAATCTTCAATTAGAACTCAGTTCACTTTTGAAAATTCCACTTAGGCCGATACAAATATTAAATTTATTTTATGTCATCACCACCCGCCCCACCCCCTTTAACTTTCCCAAAATATTGAGGGGGCGAAAAATTTTTCATTCTTCACATTCTTATCTTATCTATTCTAATCTTGATACCAAATATATCATTAATCTATATATATAAAAATGAAATGGTCTGTGTTCGTATCCGCATAACTCGAAAACGGCTGGATGGATTTTCTTCATTCCTTCAGTAGGTATGATGGCTATCGTTTCCGACGGGTTTATATGATGTTTCCTCTTGCGAAAATCACGACTTAAGTTGAGTAAATCGTGGAAATCTGAAATTAAGATTTGTATAGGAATTTCGCTTGGGCAGTTCAGAACGCATGTTTTCGCCTACTATGTTATCGGTATTTGATGGCTTTTATGTAGCTCGCACTGTAAGGCCGTTTGAATTATAAATTTTAGACATCATCTGCGTTATCTTTGCTTACACACAAAGTAAAATCATTCATTATTCTCAATCATTGAGCGCTCCCGAGCGAACTAACTCGTTTGCGATTTCAAAGGAATGCATCACATCCGAGTTTTTTATGCTAAAACGGATCATTTCACTCATTTCCCAAAAAATCATTTCGCTCCTAAAAGTGTTTAACAACAATTTAGGTGTAATTTATTATTTACACACGCAAGAGTATCCATTGTTCTATGTGGTGAACGTTAATTTACTATAAATTTACGAAGGAGAACAAAAGAAACCCTACGATGATTCAAATGGATGATTCAACTCAGACATGATTTTTTAGGTGGTGAGTTGGGTGCGTTTCAACTCACGTGCGATTGAGATTTTAAGTTTTTCCCATCACTGAACACAACATGCTTCACGATAGAGTAGTACATTCGAATTTTGGTGCGTGGATCAATCCGGTTAGGTCTCCAAATATTTTGAAAACTCGCAAATGTATCCCCAGCCTTTCTGACTCAAGGTTCCATGTCAATCTGAATTTCGTCATCTGATGTCAGACTGTCAAGATATTGAAGTTCTCCGGTCGTCCTTCTACTGCAAAGTTTGAGAGGTTTTTCCCGTGAACACTCAACAACCTGGCCCTGCGGACGTTGATGGTGGACTCACCGCAAAGAAGCATACGGTCAGTTCGTTAAGCACACATAAAAGAGAATCGCAGTACTAATATAGCGTTTCATGATCATTAGCCAAATCAGAGTCGTCTAGATGTTCCACAACAATCAACTGCCAAAGCAGCTCAAGGTATGGTACACGGTCAATTGCACCCACCAAGATCTTTTCGATTACGCTGAGAAGTAACAGTGCAGATGAAATCCATCCTTGCCTCTCATCAGCTGAATGGGGTCAGACAAAGATCTGACCCTATATAAAAATCGCTTGCATTCCTGGGCGCCAAACCGATTTTTGTGATTCAGACAGATATCATCTGCGCATAGGGTCACCTCTGCCAACTGCCGATCGACCTTGGGGGCCCCTTCAGATTTCCTGGCTGCTTTTTGAAAAAACGCCGGCTAAGACTTGAAGAAGCTGTTTGAAGTAATCGAACCAACATTTCAGCTTCCCAAGTCAGTGAGATATTGAGGCGATAATCTTCGCTTGTTGCCGCCATCTTTTCTTCATCGGCCAGGATGTCCACCCACGCCAGCCTGTTCTGTCTGCAGCAACGCCCGACTCCCACTAACAGAGATTCATTCTGTAGACGGGACTCGTACTTTACTTCTCTGATTCTTCCCGTTCTTCAGCCATTGATTCTATACGCTTCCCAATCTCCAATCGGGTTACATCTGTAATCCATTCTATTCGCTGAGTGCGCAGCTTATCCAAGTTGATCTCGAAAAAAGTATTCTACGCTGCCACCTTCCAGAACATTTACTACCTGAGTTCCATATTTTTCAACGAACGATCTCTTCATAGCTGGATCCTCTAGTCGGTCTATGGTGAATCGACACCCGAGTGAATTCTCCCCACGCTGAATTATGGAAATGCGTGGTCGGATCTTGCAAATTAAAAGATGATAGTCAAACGTGATGTCATCGCTGCGTTCATCACGGACTCAAGAATCCACCGTCTATATTTTCAGGTGATCCATTTCTAGAGGAGCTAAATACTATTCCTGACAACTGAAATCGGCTCTAGACAAGTAAGACAAACTGTTAGCTGCAGACGGGAAAAGCGGGCGCGGGTGGACTCCCCGGTCAACGATGGTAGGAAAGCCGCAACAACCGGCGATAATCGCCTCCTCTACGATATTTCACGACGCCTGATTGGAGCAAGGACAAATCCGTGGGTGCCAGAGAAAGACGCGACATGTCAGTCACTCACCGATCCAACTGATCAGCTGAAACGTTGGTTCGACCACTTAGAACAACTTCTTCGAGTTTTGACGACTTATCCTAATTCAGATATAGGGAAAGGTTAACAATTCTCCGACGGCAGCAGGCAAGATTCCGTTCGGATGATCATGTGAGAACCATACTGTCATGCTTTGTATCATCCTGGAGTAGGTCAATAAATTTCAAGAGTCCCTCCATTTGGTACTGATTGACCACGGAAAAGCCTTCGATTGTCTGAATCACGAAAAACTGAGTGGTGGCCCTAGAAGCAAGGGAGGTCTAGACAAAATCCAGATTCTAGCACAATATAATCACTAAAGTGAGGCAAGGCTGGATGTATTATATCTCTGTTGCTGTTGCCCATAGAAATCGATGAAATCATGGGCCGCGCTAGCAGCCCACCACCATAGAGCAATCGTGCTACCTCGCCCAGATGACGATACTGCAGTACTAAAGGAACAGTGGAGTAAACTGAATGACCTGTAAGCGTTTTGCATCGAGTCACCGGGACGCAGACCTGCCAAAAGCTCTATGGAAGCCTCTAAGCCACCCATCGCTATCGAGCCCTTCCCGTCAACGATCTACAGTCGTCCTGGTCCTGCGTATGGCATTGGTGAGGAGGTCTTCTAAAATCCTCGCACAGGCAAGTACCCCAATGCTTTGCATCATACCCGTATTGATTCGTTCGCCGCTTGCAGTTCCTCGCATCCGCCACAGAGACCACATGAACATCTGCTGCTTTACTACCAAAATGTAGGCGGAATCAATTCCACGGTCGAGGAGTACCGCCTTGCAGTGTCTAATCAATGCTTCGATATCATCGTTCTCGTTGAGACTTGACTAAATGATGTCACACTTTCCAGCCAGATATTTGGTCTTGCTTACGAGGTCTTTCGCTGTGATCGAAATTCAAACAACAGTCGTAAATCCGTAGGGGGTGGAGTACTGATAGTCGTGAATTCCAGTCTTAAATCAAAAGCTGTCATTAACACTTCGTGGGATTGCCTTGAACAGGTTTGGATAACGATCGAGCTTAGAGACCGGAAGCTGTATTTGTGCGCACTGTATATTCCTGAGCTAAAGCTCAGCAGCACTAGTTCCAGTTAAATCCTTCGCCAACGAGTATTATCGTCGTCTTGACCTCTGTTTTACTAGCGATCAAAGCACTGCTATATCTTCATCGATTGCACCTGCGCCACTAGTCAAATCAGTGGCACATCACCCGCCGCTGCTCGTCATGGAAAACCGCGGTTTGAACATGATTTCAACGACTCTCATGAATCCGTATCCTTCAATTTTCGCAAAGTCAACCATCGTAATATCGCTGAGCTACTGTCTTCTATCGATTGGCATAACATGTTGGATCTAGAAGATATGAATATCGCAGCGCAAACATCTTCCAACGTCTTGGCGTATGTCATTAATCGACACGTGATCAACACGTCGTAAGGTAGTCAGTCCTTCATGGTACTCGAGATCGCTGCGACGTTTGAAAACTACTAAAAGAGCTGCTTTGAGGCAGTTTACCGAGCATCGTTTGGTCTCATTTCGGAACCATTATGTTAGACTCAACTATGCGTACAAGCTAGCCAGTAAGAAATGTTACTCTCAACATCAGCTTAATATTCAATGCAACCTCAAGTCGCATCCTAAACGCTTCCGGCAATATGTTACCGAGTAACGCAAGGAATTTGGATTACCTTCATCCATGACGCTTAGCGACAACACGGCATCTACGACCCAGGGCATCTGTTCGTTTTTCTCCGAAAAGTTCTCGAGCGTGTTCTCAAATGAGGTATTATCAGCCGTGGAAATTGAGAACGCTGTGCTTTTCACTCAAATCTGGGGTTCAGTGTGGAAACCCAAATTGAGTTTTTTTTTTCTTTAAATTAAGAAAAATTCACTTAATAATAAGTAAAATATACTTAATTTTAAATAAAAACTAACTAAAAGTTAGATAAATTTTACTCAATTTTTGTAAACATGAGATTACTCAACGTTGGGTTCCCACACTTTAATGCCCCTGTTGAGTGGTTTTGCTCTTCATTTTATGACAACAAAGGGAATAGGAAGGGAGATGCAAGAGATAAAAAGTACCTAAATTTAGGTACTTTTTTCTAACCGTGTATATAACCGATAGTATGGTTCAACGTGCACAGACGGATGTGATCTACACGGACCTGGCCGCTGCATTCGATAAAGTGAACCACGATATTGCGATTGCAAAAATGAAGAAGTTCGGCATTAACGGTTGTTTTCTAAGATGGTTTCGTTCATACCTCACACACCGTAAGACTGTGGTTGTAATCGGAGATTGCCAGGCACCCAGTTTTATTTCAACATCAGGTATACCTCAGGGTAGCCACTTGGGTCCGTTCCTGTTTCTACTGTACTTCAACGACGTGCATCTAGCTCTGAAGGCTCCACGGCTATCATTTGCAGACGACTTGAAAATGTTTTGTCTCATTCGCTCTGCTGAAGATTGTCGCTTTCTCCAGCAACAGCTTGAAGTGTTCCCTTATTGGTGCAGGCTCAACCGTATGGTGCTACACCCAAAGAAATGTTCAGTTATTTCTTTTTACTTTAATTATCGCTTACTGAATGCAGAAATCGAACGCGTTGACCATATCAAGGATTTGGGAGTAATCATGGATTCCCAACTCACATTTAAGCAGCATGTATCGTATGTTGTAGACAATGTTTCTCGATCTCTCGGATGCATTTTCAGAATTGCAAAAAAAAAATTACTGACGTCTATTGCCCAAAAGTGTTATACTGCTCCTTATCGCGTTTCATCTTAGAATATTGTTCTGAGGTATGGAGCCCAAACTACAACAACGGTGTTGAAAGAATTGAGTCGGTACTACACAGGTTTTTGCGCTATGCACTACGTTACCCTGTAACCCTGTTTAACTGCCGAGTTACCACGATCATTGTCAACTAATTCACTTGGAGCCCTTGCATGTGCGTAGGAATACGACGAGGGCTTTGTTTATTACTGACGCTCTTCAAGGTAGCTCAGATTGTCCATCGCTTCTTGGGCAAGTAAACATCAACATCCGTTTACCGTTTCAACGTATCAATTACAGCATGTACGGTGCGATGAATGGACTGCAAAGGATATTAATAAGAGTCGCTTCAGCGTTCGACTTTAGTGTTAGTCGCCTAAAACTAAAACATCGGTTTTCCAGTTTGTTTGCTTCTTATGTATAGTTCTACGATTCTGTTTATTTTGTAACACGTTAAACCACTTTAGTATTAGTTATTGTAACCTTATTTAACATCATTTGAGCTGTAGGATGCCTGTTGATATACTTATAATAATAAATAATAAATAAATATATAAATCTATCAATTTAATATTTATTATTATTATCAATTCAGCAAGAGAGGGATAGAAGCCATTGTACTCGTGGTGAGATGAGATTAGATTTACAATTTTAAGGGTGGACAAGGCTTAGTATTCGCGACCAGGGAATTACAGCAGCTCATCCGTGCATTTGGAACAAATTCATATTTCAAAAATTCAACTCAACTATGGAATCTCTAAATTTTAAAGCAAGGCCAAGTCTTAGCTGGAATGCAGAGCCATTTACGAGGAAGAGGAAGCTGCCATGCTCACCCTATAAATACAAAAGAATAAAACACAAACCGGTATGTTCTGAGATGAATTTGATACAATGCGATAGAGAATTGAACATTTTCTCAATGGAGACAAATTAAGTTTATGATTGATGAATAGTACTGAGCAGAATAAGACAGCTGTTGGTTCAATGCCAAGTGAAAAGCCCATTGCATACCTTGTTTCGCAATTGAAGTAAAGCTTTTGTCACAATTCAGCTTAATTGATTGCTTCCCTATGCAGTCCCGGTTGAGTAGTCTAATGCTAAGGTTGGTTGCACTTGACTTGTGATCAGGTTATGCCAGCAATTACGAAGGGTGTTTCTGTAATTCAATAACAATGCACCCAAATTCAAGCTCATCAAAGATGTTTTCTCAAAGCGCCCCTGAGTATTCAATCAATCAATCAATTTATCCTTTCCGTACCTTATAAAATAAAGATATAAAAACAAAACAGCCGTAATATGAAAAAGTAATGTATGCGCCAAATTACAACATACAAGTTTTCCATTTTTCTGTAAAAGAGCTTGACGAGTACTACTCGCTAACACCATTTTTGGAAAACGGCGTATACGTCACATTTTCAGATTACGGCAGAAAAGTTTTACTATAGTTCGATTACAAGCGATGCGTAATGACTCCCTGCCAATCTCCTCCGTAAATAACACGAAATTTCCATTACCTGGCTATCCCCACGATGCGATGGATCCCAAACAATCACCCACGGAAGTGGGATGCAATTAATTCAATCCCAACCTGGGAGGCTTCCGGAGTGAGCACTAATTTGAAACAGCCAAACAAGGGGCGGACGAACGTACTCTACTTTCTCGTTTTGTTTGTATGTTGCTGACTAGTTGAGATAGTGGTACGAAGGGAACCGACATATACCTACGTATACTTTCTATCTCAGCCCATGGCATTTGTTCGATGGGTTGAATTCCTGGAAACTGTCCTTTGGCATTGACAAAATTGCGGTTCAGATGAGGTTTCAGCGCTTAAAGTCATTCCCAATTTCAAATGCGATACGCCTCGATTAGTTGATATTGAACTAATTATTTCTTGTTAGAAAGTAGGATTCATGAATACAGACAAATTATAATTAGAGGACCACAATCTCCAAGAAATAGGATTGATTCGATCAATTGCCTTTTTTGAACTTGTCAAAATATGGCTAGCTCAAGTGAGCTTTTTTTCTATTAAAAGTACAAAAGTCTGATGAAAAGGATACATAAATACAATTGCGAACATAAATATTTTCATCGAATGCAAAATTAATGAAAATTGGTTTGGTCGATTTGCAATATTTTTCGTCGTTTATCGTTTTTATCGTCACAGGCTTGACAGCGTCCTTCTCTTTAGTACCAAAGGCTTAATAAGCTGATGAAAATTAATATCTGCAACCAACCTATCCTAAACCAACTTGACTGGTATATTGCCCCTCTAATAAAAAAGCCACACACTCGAACTGTGGTAAGAGATCGCGATTGTAGTGTATGAAGGTGTTGAAGCAAGCCATAGTTAGTTACTTTCGAACCATCGCACAGATACGGTTGCAGGCTGATACTCACAACGAGTAATAAGAGTGATTTGCGGTAGCTTGTTGTGCTTTCTACCATTGAAGGTTTTGTCCCAAGTGCGCGACCATTGTCCATCCCAATCCGGATATCGCGAGTGATAAGGGCAGCTGCCAAGAAGATCACGGCAGTGGACAAAAAAGTTGATGCGACGGTATCACCATTCTTCCAAAGACGGCTTAGGTGACGCTGCAAGGAATAGGAACTGGACTAAAAGATACTGTAGTAAACTAAGAAAGTGGGTTTTAATCATCTAAGGGACAGTATTGGGCCAAGATGGATTGAAATTGCATTCTATCGAATGTACAACCACAACCAACCACATAATTAGGAAACACCTCGGAACATGATTGTATAACATTTCACCGAAAACAATTTCGCGAAATTCATTTTCGCGGTTGAACATTTCGCGGAATAACATTTGGCGGTTTGTAACTTTTCGCCGAATAACTTTTGGCGGAATGTACCATTTGCGGAATGCACCATTTCGCGGAATACACCATTTCGCGAAATATTAATAATTATAGCCTTTGTTCATTCAGCATTTCCACAATTATTACCTGCGAGATTTCTAAGCCAAGTAACATTTTTTTTTGCAATCGTAAAACACGAGATTAACACGTTTGAACTTTTATACTTAAAAAGCTGAAAAAAAATTCCTAGACCGGGCCAGAAGTTGAACCCACCCAAGTAGCATTTAAAGTTCAGTCTCCTTCAGCATAGTCTTGTTTGGCAGCCAGGCATCTTCCCGCACGGCTAAGGAAGGCCTCCCAGACTACATATTCTGCAGTTTTCAAAATTTCAGTTACCCCTTACAAATCCTTTATTATATCTGGCAGATGGGCCAGATATAATGAAGGTATTATCTCCTTTCTTTACTTTGTTGCGGATAGACGTTTTTATAAATAATCCTTTATTTCTTACTTTCGCCTTATACCGAGAAAACGTATTCATTCAAATATGGCATTATATTCTCCCTTCGCTTTGTACCGGGAGGATGCATCCATTTAAAGAAGGCGTTACCCCTCCTTTCGCCCTATACCGAGCAGACGCGTTATTTTAAATAAGACATTATCAACTTCTTTCGCCTTAAACCGCGAGTAGATATGGTGGGGTTTCTGGTTTTGAAACCCGCAGCGCAACCCAAATCGAACTCGATGGGTTCGGGTTTGAAAAATTAGTACAATATCGGGTTCGGGTCGGGACGGGTTTGTGAGATAAAAAAAAAATCGGGTCATAGTCGGGTACGGGTTTAAGAAATAAAATACTGAATATTATTTTATTCAGTTTCGATAATTGCAAGGCCAGTTCGTTGTTTGGGCTGTTTTTCTTTCGATCTCCAGGCAAAATTTTTATGCGGGGTTAAATAATTAAATTATGCCCTGTTCAGGTCTAGTACGGGTATACGAATGCAAAAATTCTCGGTTCGGATTTGCAAAATATGGAACCCGACCATCTCTAGGGCAGACGCATCCATTAAAAGTAGATATTATCTTTTCCCTTTACTTTATACCGGGCAGATGCGTTAATTCGTAGAAAGGACTACCTCCTTTCTTTTTTTCGCCGCCATGAGCCTCTGGGTCTGCCTCTGCTGCGATGTCCCGCTGAGTTCCAGTCTAATGCTTGTTTACAGATGTCGTTTCCGCCCCTACGTAGAGTGTGGCCGACCCAGCCTCACTTCCGATCCCGAATTTCTGTTGCTATCGGCCTCTGGTGACAACGACGATTGAGCTCGTTGTTTGAGATCCAGTTGTGAGGCCACCAGGCCCGAATTATATACCGCAGGCATCTGTTAATGAACACCTGCAGCCGTTGAGTGTTCTCCACTGATACACACCATGTTTCGTTAGCGTATAACAGCATAGATTTCACGTTAGAGTTGAAAATTCGTATTTTGGTGCGTTCATTTATCTGCCTGTTTTTTCCAGATATTTCTTAAACTCGCAAAGGCAGCCCTTGCTTTATTGATCCGTGCGCCTATGTCGATCTTGGTACCGCCGTCTGACGCTATTTGGCTACCAAGATATTGGAAGCTTTCAACATTCTGCAGTGGTTGCCCTTCTACTGTGAAACTGGAAGGAGTCAACTTGTTTACATCCAACGATTTGGTTTTGTTGACGTTGATGACTAAACCTGCCGAAGAGGAGCGCTCGGGAAGGTCGTTGAGCTTACTCTGCGGAACATTATCCGCCAATTTGAAGTCATTTAGATGCTCCATGGTTATAGGCTGCCATAACAGCCCGCGGTTTGGTTCACGGTCAATCGCATCTACCAGAATCTCGTCGATTACGATGAGGAACAGTAACGGTGATAGAATACATCCTTGCCTCACACCAGCTACGACCCGGATAGGGTTGGACAAGACCCCATTGTGCAGCACTCTACACGAGAAGGCCTCGTACTGTGCCTCGATGAGGCCGATGATTTTCTCAGGAACTCCCTTGCGTCTCAGGGCGCCCCACATATTCTCGTGACATAAGTAAAGGGACTCTTGGAATTCGTTGACCTGCTCTAGAATTATGCGGATCGTGACAATATGGTCCACACAGGATCTTCCGGCACGGAATCCGGCTTGCTGCCGCCGGAGAGTCGCATCGATCTTCTCCTGAATCCGGGCTAGGATAATTTTGCACAGAACTTTGAGAACGGTACACAGCAACATAATGCCTCGCCAGTTATCGCATACAGTCAGGTCACCCTTTTTGGGCACCTTCACTAAGATACCTTGCATCCAGTCGACCGGGAAAGTTGCGGTGTCCCAGATATTACGGAATAAACGATGCAGTATTTGAGCGGATGTCATGGGGTCAGCTTTGAGTATCTGGGCTGATATGCGGTCGACCCCTGGGGCTTTATTCGATTTCATGCTTTGGATGGCTGTTTGAATCTCTAGCAGTGATGGAGCTTCGATATTGACGCGTGTTATACGTCGGATCCTAGGCAGGTCATGCCGAGGTGGTGATGGCCTGGCTGGCACTTGAAAAAGTTGTTCGAAGTGCTCAAACCAGCGTTTCAGCTGGTCAGTTGAGTCGGTCAATAACTGATCATTCGCGTCTTTCACAGGCATCGTTGCATTCATCTTCGCCCCGCCTAAGCGTCGTTAAATATCGTAGAGGAGGCGAATGTCCCCGATTGCGGCGACTCTCTCTCCTTCGTCGGCCAGAGAGTCTGCCCACGCTCGTTTGTCCCGTCGACATGAGCGTTTTACTTCCTTCTCAAGAGCCGCGTATCGTTGACGGGGTAAGACTTTGGCTCCTCTGGTTTTCGATCGCTCTATCGTGGCCTTGGCTTCTCTTCGCTCCTCTATCTTTCTCCAGGTCTCATCGGTGATCCATTGTTTTCTCTGGGTGCGTAGTGATGAAGGCATTCTTGATGGCGGTCCATTGGCTGCCACCTTCCGGAATATCTGCAGCACGCGTCTCCAGTTCTTCAACGAAGGACCGTTTCCAGTCGGCGTGTGTTGAATCGTCGTCCAGCTCTTTCCTCCTGCCGACGAATCCGCGCAATGCACAGGCGTATTTCGCCGATGAGGAGGTGATGATCAGACGCGATATCGGCACTACGTTTATTCCGTACATCAAGAAGGCTCCGTTTCCATTTTCGGCTGATGCAGATGTGGTCGATTTGATTTTCTGTAAAGCTGTCACGGGAGACCCACGTGACCTTGTGAACCGGTCGATGAGGGAAGAGCGATCCCCCGATCACCAAGTTACCACAAAATTCTGCGAACAGCTCTCCGTTTTCGCTCATGTCTCCGAGACCATGGCGTCCCATAATGCGCTCATGGTTCGAGTTGTCGGATCCGATCTTCGCATTGAAGTCGCCCAAACAGATCTTTATATCACCCTTCGAACAGAGATGCATCTGAACACGAGAACGCGTGTTCGTGTTCAAAACGTTTTGAACACAGCACACTGTTCAAGAGCACTGACCTAACTTAGCAACTTGTATCCTAGGAAAACAAATTCAAGTGACGGCATGCTACACATTTTTCGGCTGGTAATGGAACACGTGGGCATCTTACGGATAGAAATCAAGCATGCTCCTACGTTTTTGCATAGTTCCAAATCAAAGGAGTCTTAGTTATCATGATCGTTTTGCTTGCGTACCAACTAGAGTGGCCCAGCCTAGTATGGGGAGAAAAAGAAGTCGTCGGATTCTACGGGGCACCCTCCAGGATTTTGCCTTTAGGTATGAAAATCATTCTCTGAAAATTTCAGCTTGATCGGTTATTGCAAAAGCTGACGCAATTGACTTGAAGTTAATATGGGGGTCTCAGCCGAAATATATGAGAAAATACACCTCTGTTACTATTTCAGGAAATTTGATGGAAGAGCCCGATTGAGCCAAGATTTGCAGGAAATGAAGTTAACATGCCCATGAATAATTCGACATGAAATTCTACTATAACTAAATAAACTTTAAATCAGTTTTGGCTGATTTATTTGGAGTTGGGTTGAGTACTTTGAAATTCATTGATTGCCATCAAAACATATGCATGCAATCAAAGGTGCCTGGTATGCGTGATTTCGCGCGCACTGAAACATAAGTAACTGCACGCGCGCCACAACACATATCGCAGCTACCTTCGATTACATGCGCTTGTTTTCAAGGCAATTAATGAATTTCAAAGTGCTCAACCAAACTCCAAATAAATCAGCTAAAAACTAATTTAAAGTTTATTTAATCATAGTAGAATTTTATGTCGAATTGTTCATTGGCATGTTAACTTCATTTCCTGCAAATCTGGGCTCAATCGGGCTTTTCCATCAAATTTCCTGTACGAAATAGTAACAGAGGTGTATTTTCCCATATATTTCGGCTGAAACCCCCATATTAACTTTAAATCAATTGCGCCAGCTTATGCAATAACCGATTAGGCTGAAATTTTCAGAGAATGATTTTCTTACCCAAAGGCAAAATCCTGGGGGGTGCCCCGTAGAATCGGACGACTTTTTGTATCCTGGGCCAGTCTAATACCAACCCAGTGCACACTGAACAGTGTTCAGAGTTCAAAACTAAGATCACCAAGGCACGCTCTTGGCTCATGTTCTGTTCAGGATGCATCTCTGCCTTCGAAATTATATTTACGGCGGCATTGAGTTGACTGTAGAAGTTCTCTTTGTCTTGCAGATCGACAGCATCGGTTGGCGCATAACATTGGATTATAGGAAGGTTTGGGACCCGTTTTCTAAATCTGGCAACGATTATCCTTTCACTTATAGGTTCCCACTGCATAAGCGCAGAGTGTGCCTGAGCGGTTAGAAGTAAGCCAACTCCGCGATGCCGGGGAGCGTGTTCACCTCGTAAACCAGAGTATAACAGAACATGTCCCGACGGCGTTCTGTGTTCTCCAAAGTTTGGCCAACGGACTTCACTCAGTCCCAGGATCTCAAGCTTCATGCGGCGTGCCTCATTGGCAAGTTGTGCCAATTTACCCTGCTGGGCTAGGGTTAAAACGTTCCATGTTCCTATTCGTGTCCGTTGTTTCGCGCTAAGAGTCGTCGCCGTAAAATCAGTCCGTATTCTTCCATTATCGGATTCTCGAACAAATTGATGTTTCGGGAACAGTTGGTTGTTGGCCCAAGGTTCCCTATCCATCGGGATGGGGCTGCCATCTTAGGTATAGCTTCCGGGCAATAGCATTTCATACTCAGCCGCTGGATGCCAGAACAGACGCTGTTGGAGCCGCACCTTCTTGGTGAACAGACGCTCGGTCAGTCGGGTCAAATTTGTTTAAAGTCCCACCCAACACCAGGACTAGGCTATAGAAAGCATTACGTTCTTCCAATCACAATCCAGAAGAATTTTGCCCGGATATCATGTAATTAAGCAGAAATCGGTAAATATTTGAATGATAATTATTCTAACTGAATTCCGCCAAATGGCATTCCGCGGAATGATTTTCGGTGAAAAGGTACATTCCGCGAAATGTGTTTCGGAGGGTTGATACATTCCGGGGAATGTTTTTCAGCGAAATAGTATACATCATCGAAACATTGACCTAGCTTAAACGTAAAAAAGGACCTTAAGCGCTTCTTCTTCTACTTATTCTTCTTCTTATGAGGCTGTGTGTTCCAACTGAAACTTGCCCTACTCTTCAACTTAGTATTCTTATTAGCATTTCCACAGTTATTAATTGGAAGCTTTTCTATGCCCGCCAATTGCACGAGTATGTATCTTGTGTGACCAGTACATTGCATAAACTACCCGAGCAAATTTGAATAACTAGTTGATAATAAATTCTATTATCCTGTTATCTAACATTTTGATAACTGAACTTGTTATCATTTTGGTTGAATTAACAGCCAACATAGCAAAATGATACCAGAATTTAATTCCTGAATAACTAAATGAAAACAAAATACATTATCACTGATACCAAGTTTACACATTTTGTTATACATCTTATTTGTTGTGCATTCACTAGAATTCAAACTCGAATTGAGCGATTGTAGGCACTTATCCAATTACGCTTTCTTGAGGAGTCGAAGAGCACCACGCTTTCTACAATTTTGCATTCACCGAAAATTGTTTATAGTGAAATCACGATGTCATGACCATTTTATGTAAATAACAGTCTGCTGGACAGAGAGCAAAGTAGAATAACTTATTGATAACAAACTTTATTATCCTTTATTATCTTTATTATTCATAACCAGAATTGTTATCATTTTGATTGATTTACCAGTCAACAAAATAAAAATAATAACCTAGTTTTATTTAAAATAGCGAATCGGCAATCAATTTGGAGAAATGCAGTTCTTCGTTCTTTTATTTAATACTCTTTTTGAGTTGTTGCCAAATTATTAAAAATATAAATACCAGGCAAACGTTCTCGATATTGCTCAGGGTAGTTTTTGTCTCTAATTGTCAATCATTAGGTTGCTAGCTGCGCTACACTGTAAATCGATTTCAGTTCTATTCTAGGTTTTATTCAAGCTTTTATTTCACAGTGAAACATTTTAATATGCATATACCTATTAGAGTGGGGCGCAGTTGTTTTTGAAAAACGCGAACTTCATCCGATCAAGTGAGATCAAGGTTTTTCTGAATCGTTTTTGGACCCCAATCAACTGTGCAAAATATGGGCTCGATTGGTTGCAACCTCGCATGCCGCATCGCGTTTTAAATTTACATGGAGATTAGTATGGGAAAACATACTTCTTCACATTTTTGCTCTTAGCGGCTTCAATTTATCATCAATCACGTGACTCAATACGTTAGCATATAGTCTGATGTCGAAAGACTTTGCCGAAGAAGGTATGTTGCTGGAAGGTCTACAAAAAATGTTAATACGTTTAGAAAATTGATTGTTCAAACCATATGCAAAAATCAATGTTTCTGCCAGCACTACCGGACAACCTATGGTTATCGAAGGGCAAAACCAATCTTTCTTCTTGCCGGATTTTTTTCTTTGTGAAATTATTCCGGATAGCTCCCATTAGCTGTAAAGCCCTGTTATATAAATTATTTTGAAATAACACTCAGTTAAATTATTGGTCTACGTAGTTCGGCAGTGCTGGCAGAATAAATCATTTTTTGCATATGGTTTGAACACTCAATCTTCGAAGCGTTATAACTTTTTTCGTGGACGTTCCAGCAACGTGCCTTCTTCGGCAAAGTTTTTGGCATCCTTTGAGTTATATTTTAACGCAATGCGCCATTTGGTTTACGATGAACTGAATCCTCTAGAAGTAGAAATGCAAAAATATACGTTCTCCCATACTAATTTCCATAAAACTTCAAACGCGATGCGGAAAGCGAGGAAGCAACCAATCGGTCACCAATTCTGCACAGTTATTCAGGACCCAGAATGGCTTCGAAAAACCATTGATTTGAAAAAATGACCATGACGCCCCACTGTAATACCTACCCAAGATGAATACAGTACCAGGGTTCTTATATCAGGGTTCACTCACTTCGACAGTAGGAGAGACTAGCGCGGGGGTGAAAAATTCATTTTCAGTGAAAACATAAACAAACTCGGTGGCTGCCCCATATAAAAATCCAAGATGGCTGAATCATGTAATTGGCATACTGCTACACCTGTTTGTATTCACCTTGTACAGTACTAGGTGCTCCAATCTACTTAGTTTGTGGAAGAGAAGAAGACGGGGATGAAAAATTCATTTTCAGTGGAAAACGAAAACAAACCGGCTGGCTCTCCCATACTAAAATCCAAGATGGCTGAATCGTGAATTTGGCAGATTGGAACACCTAGTGGTGTATTATGTATGAACACTAGGGTGGTTCAAAAAATCGATTTTGCTCCACAGTGCTCATCTGATTCTTTATCATGTTCTGAGTGTCCTCTGACAATTTGAGCTCATTTGGATTAAAACTGATTTAGCACAAGCGATTTCAAGTTTGCATGTAAATTAGTATGGGAAAATTTATTTTTTCAGTAAACTGTAAATGACGCTTCCGCATTAAGCGTAGGTTAAAAGAAAACCTACATAGCTAAAAGGAATACTCAACAGCTTTCACCCAACGAAAACCGCATGTTTTTTTTTTTTTTTTTAACTTTATTAAAGTGTTTTTTTAATCTACAGATTAAGTTCAACACCGCAATACCGCATGTTGATTGATCGCCCCAGTAATTAGTAATCGATTTTAATATAGATTGCGAATCTTTAGTCATGATCGTTAAACTTCTTTGAGGGCATCACTGAAATGTGCAGTGCAACATAGTAGCCTGAATTTGTGTGTGCTATCTTTCGCGCCACGATCAGCAATGTTGCCTGTGGAGGAGTTATGCAATTAGCTCCAGAAAACCATGGTATAGATTAAAATCGATTACTAATTATTGGAACGATCAATTAGGGTGCGGTTTTCACTGAGTGAAAGATGTTGAGTATTCCATTTAGCTATGTAGGTTTTCTTTTAACCTGCGCTCAATGGGGAAGCGTCATCAACAGTATAATGAAAAAACCCAGATTAATCCACCTAGCGGTGATGGTGCCTTTCTCGACCTTCGTAAAATGTGTGTGCTTGAAAAAAGATGAGCTAGTGGCTAGGAGTAAAAAAGACAAATTTCTTTGTACGTTCTATGAAAATCAGATCATAAATAAGAAAAAAAGATATTGTAGATCCAGTTGAAAACCGAAAATCATATTTTGTCCCATTTCCGGATGTCGCAACTGCATCGCGAGTGGTGCCCGACTATGGCACAGTTGCGCACTACTCGCGATGCAGTTGCAACATCCGGAAATGCGATTTCGCGGGACCTCGGTTCGGTTTTCAGCTTGATGTACAATATGCTAATAAGAATTTCGACATTTTTGTTTCCTTTTCCAATCTGTTTGACGTACATAACCCTGTTTTATTTCACCCAGTCATATATTTTAAGGATATCACTTTTGGATGTTAGTTGAACTGAAGTCGGAGCTTCACAAAAAGAAAACGAAAATGTCATCCCCATCACGCGAGCGGAGGGCAATATTTGTTATGATATAAATCTCATGACCGTCTTTCTGCCAAACTTCCGTATGAAGTGGGAGAGACAGAGCCATCATCTCAGTTCGTCGAGCTGAATCGATTGGTATATAACACTATGGGTCTCCAGGCCTTCTGTAAAAGTTTGGTTTTTGAGCGAACATACAGCCTTTTCGTATAAAAAGGCTAAAATGGTGTTTCGGCCATATCTTCCGATCCCATAGTCCGATCTAGCCAATTTTCAATAGGAAACAATGGGACAGGATTCTGCGTCGAATGCAACTTGTTTCGTGTGAATCGGTTAAGGTTAGGTGTCCGAAAAATAGGTGACATTTTTTGTGATTTTTATGAAAAAAGGTATTTTGGTCATAACTTCCAATCCCATAGTCCGACCTGTCCAATTTTAATAGGAAACAATGGGAAAGGATTTTGCGTCGAATGCAATTTGTTGCGAGCAAATCGGTTGAGAATAAGTGCCGGAAAAATGAGTGACATTTCTTACGCAATATTTTCGTATGAATTTGTTTTTTGGCCTGAACTCTCGATCCCATAGTCCGAACTGGCCAATTTAAACTAAGAAATAATGGGAAAGGATTCTGCGTCGAAAGCAACTTGTTGCGAGCCAATCGGTTGAGGATAAGTGCCCTAAAAATGAGTGACATTTTCTACACGATTTTTTCGTATGATTTTGTGTTTAGGCCATAACTTTAGATCACATAGGCCGATCGGGCCAATTTCCAATAAGACATAATGAGACAGGATTCTGAGTCGAATGCAACTTGTTGCGAGCAAATCGGTTGAGGATAAGTGCTTGAAAAATGAGTGACATTTTTACACGATTTTTTCGTATGATTTTGTGTTTTGGCCATAACTTTTGATCCCATAGTCCGATCTGGCCAATTTCAAATAGGAAACAATGGGACAGGATTCTGCGTCGAATGCAACTTGTTGCGAGCAAATCGGTTGAGAATAAGTGCCCGAAAAATGAGTGACATTTTTTACGCGCTTTTTCGTATGATTTTGTATTTTGGCCATAACTTTCGATCCCATAGTCCGATCTCGCCAATTTCAAATAGGAAACAATGGGACAGGATTCTGCGTCGAATGCAACTTGTTGCGAGCAAATCGGTTGAGGATAAGTGCTCGAAAAATGAGTGACATTTTTTACGCGATTTTTTCAAATGAATTTGTATTTTGGCCATAACTTCCGATCCCATAGTCCGATCTCGCCAATTTCAAATAGGAAACAATGGGACAGGATTTTGCGTCGAATGCAACTTGTTGCGAGCAAATCGGTTGAGGATAAGTGCCCGAAAAATGAGTGACATTTTGTTGAGTAGTTTTGCGCACACACACACACACACACACACACACACACACACACACACACACACACACACACACACACACACACAGACATCACCTCGATTCGTCGAACTGAGTCGATTGGTATATAACACTATGGGTCTCCGGGCTTTCTATAAAAAGTTTGTTTTTGAGCGATCATATAGCCTTTACCGTACACTTAGTATACGAGAAAGGCAAAAATGGTATAATTTTCGATCCCATAGTCCGATATGGCCAATTTTCAATAAGAAAAAACAGGACAGGATTCTACGTCGAATGCAACTTGTTGTGAGCAAATCGGTTAAGGATATGTGCCCGAAAAATGAGTGACATTTTTTACGCGATTTTTTCGTATGAATTTGTATTTTAGCCATAACTTTCGATCCCATAGTCCGATCTGGCCAATTTCAAATAGGAAACAATGGGACAGGATTCTGCGTCGAATGCAACTAGTTGCGAGCAAATCGGTTGAGGGTAAGTGCCCGAAAAATGAGTGACATTTTTTACGCGATTTTTTCGTATGAATTTGTATTTTGGCCATAACTTCTGATCCCATCGTCCGATCTGGCCAATTTCAAATAGGAAACAATGGGATAGCATTCTGCGTCGAATGCAACTTGTTGCGAGCAAATCGGTTGAGGATAAGTGCCCGAAAAATGAGTGACATTTTTTACGCGATTTTTTCGTATGAATTTGTATTTTGGCCATAACACTCGATCCCATAGTCCGATCTGGCCAATTTCAAATAGGAAACAATGGGACAGGATTCTGCGTCGAATGCAACTTGTTGCGAGCAAATCGGTTGAGGATAAGTGCCCGAAAATGAGTGACATTTTTACGCGATTTTTCGTATGAATTTGTATTTTGGCCATAACTTTTGATCCCATAGTCCGATCTGGCCAATTTCAAATAGGAAACAATGGGACAGGATTCTGCGTCGAATGCAACTTGTTGCGAGCAAATCGGTTGAGGGTAAGTGCCCGAAAATGAGTGACATTTTTGAGTAGTTTTGCACACACACATACACACACACACATACACACACACACACACACACACACACAGACATCACCTCAATTCGTCGAACTGAGTCGATTGGTATATAACACTATGGGTCTCCGGGCCTTCTATAAAAAGTTTGTTTTTGGAGCGATCATATAGCCTTTACGTATACTTAGTATACGAGAAAGGCAAAAATAAATTTCCCCATACTAATTTGCATGCAAACTTGAAACGGCTTGTGCTAAATCAGTTTTAATCCAAATGAGCTCAAATTTTCAGAGGACACTCAGAACATGATAAAGAATCAGATGAGCACTGTGGAGCAAAATCGATTTTTTGAACTACCCTAATGAACACTGCTGATCCCAGGAAGAAGAGCAGCTGATGCTGAAAAGTCAATATTTCAGTAAGGAACGAATTATTATCAGCCCAAAACGTCTGGTCTATATGTTAACTGTTAATACATACTTGACGAACCTTCTCACTTGAACGCGCGAAATCCACACATAGTGCCCAAAAATGGCAATGACCCATCACACCCCGCAATCCAACTTGTCCCACCTTTCCCTACATGTAGTTGAATCATCCCAGATTTGTCCTACTAAAAATCTCAACAATTACTACAACTGTAATATAAACTCACATAAATAATAAATACAATGTCTATGTCCACCAAAGCACGCATTACAACAGTTGCCATGGCTACTCGACTGTAAACATAAACATCCAAGCAGCCGCAAACGAAGTTTTACAATCGAATATCAAACTTTGTAAAATATAAAGTTTTGCATAAACAACATTTTCCTCTAGCCGACTGACTGACGTAGAAGCAGAACCTAACTGTTGCTTTGCGTGTCTTTTTTTTCGGAAACGAGAAAAATATGTCTCGCATGGAAAGTGAAAAATACTACGGATTAATTACGACATCGACCGACGAGTCTTGTTCTTTTTCAAGATTGCGTGTCTGCCGTACACCTTTCATTGATATGTATTGTGACCGTTATCCATTACACATGACTTTTCCCTGGTGGAAAATTTCTCTGCCTGCAGCAGTCTCGAGTAAGAGAATGGGGGAAATGGATAGCAGGGGAACCGAGGGCGGTATAGTGGTTTTTCCATTTTATATATGAGGAAAAAAATTGGCCTATCAAAGATTCGTCCAATAAACTAAGTATGTTACGTTTCATTGATTGCATTTTTAGGCCGTTATATTCCATCTTTGTGTAGAGTCACTGGAAGATTGCGCACTGCTCGGCTCATCTAACCCGCAGCTCCCTCCTACAAGTTGGAAACAAAATTTATCACACACCCCGCAAACGATGGGTTCTCGTCGAATGTAGTACCTCGTATATGCTATTCCGCAATTTGAACGTGTCAGCTGTGTTTTCTCCCGCTGAAATTGGCCGTCACCTTTGGCAGCTTTTGAAGCATGTATGTAATAGAATTCAACGAACTCGAGTATGCTTCAAATAACAAAACAGTGGAGATTCTTTTCTTTCAGCGTTGCATTGTGGGGGTTTTGCTTTTCTCTCCAACAGTCCACTGGGGTTACATTCGAAAAATGAGAATTATGAGCTGCATACCTATATAGACGGTTCAGAAACAGCACAGTTGACTGCAAAAGTGAATCCTGACAGAAACTAACACGATGACACATGGGCGCAGTTAGATTTTAGGGAGTAGAGTTGCAGAAAAGAAAACACTAAACATATATGTTCACATATTGATATAACAGATTTGAATTAAAAAACACACAACATCAATTAAGCGATTACATGACGGTGAACTACCCCGGTTGCATTTAAATGAGCCGTGATACTATAACTCTATCACGTGACCGGCAGTAAAATAGATAAAAATCGAGAAATAGTTACCTGGCTGTCTCAAGACTATGCGTAGAAGCTGGAATGGAAGTAGCACTATCAACGTAACGGAAGAGAAGCTTGGCTAACCCTAACTCGATCTGCCTCATGCAGAACTTTGCTAGGTACGGTTAGCTTAGACCAGAGAAACAATTGCGATAGCAGTGAATAATAGATATTATTAGAGTAGAAGAACGCAGTATGGTCAAATTTGCTGATTGGCTTAATTGGGTGTTAGGAAAAAATCAAATCAGTCAGTCAATCAGTCATTATATGGTTCAAAAATGTTCACGTAAAACCAACAATACTGCAGCAAAATGTTTTTTTTTCGAGAATTTCGATACAAAATGACCGATGTTACGCAACAAGCGCCACCAAAAATGAAAATCAAAATATTCCTATATTTTTCACCAAAATTTTCAAATTCTTCTGCACACGCTTTGTTTCAGCCTTATTCTTTGAGGTAGTTAATGTCACAGAATAATGGAAATATAGAGAAAATATTTTTTGTATTAAACTAAACACCAATATTGACGATGTGAACACCGAAATTGCGTTGGAAAGAGCATAAACAATATTTTATTTTTTTAAATTTATAAATAAAATAGTTTTTGACTAAGCCGACAATTACAAATGTTTTTGGCCTCAGCCGCTTACAATTTTTAGACAAAAATTGGGCATTTTTTACATATTTCCCCTAAATAAGTGGAACGTTACGGTTTTGCATGGGAAACTTGATTGCTATGCTTTCCTTAAAATACGTAAACGAGGTTACTCACACGTGAGATCTCGACTCTCGATGGATAGTGATTTGGATAGTAGGAAGCCAGCATTAGATGGAGAGGGGAAGCTCAGTGGGTCGGCCTAATGACCATTCGGCCTAATGACCTTCGGCCCAACATCACCAGACTCGCAGAAACTTTTAGTGCACTTTTCTATTTCTCAACGTTTCAAGCGACTTTAGAATTTCTCTGACACTCAAACTACGCACTTCACCTGGCCTTTACCAACCGTTGCAGTTTATCAGGGTATCCGTGTTCGTCCATTACTTGCAATAGCTGATCTGTATCATATGCGGCTTCAAAATCGATAAACAGATGATGTATGTACGTTGTATTCGCGGCATTTCTGCAATACCCGGCGTATGGCGAACACCTGGTCCGTGGTAGAGCGTTCGTCCGCCTGGTACTGCCCCACGAACTCTCTTGCAATTGGTGTTAGTCGACGGCATAAAATTTGGGTGAGCACCTAGTGGGCGGCGTTCAGTAATGTTGTAAAGGCACTGTCCAACACTTGTAGTCAACCCTAAATGAACATGCAATTGTTACCCGCAGTAACTCACTCTAGATTGTACGGCAAAACATAGAGAAGAATGTTTTTAATAATCAACTCTCTCTACTAATATCTACATCAGCTCACTGAAGCAAAGCTAGTCGATTAAACGCTCTGATCAATTGTACATCCACAACCTTTATCGTTATAAATAAAGTAGCGGGTACGGGCAGCAGTGTCTCGTCAGAATCAGAATTAACGCGTATCACGATCATCGTTCGTATCCGTAAGTATCCGCTGTATTTTCGTCGCGAGCGTGTCCGCAATCTCCAAAGCGAGTCCGGAGAACCAGCTGTAGCGAACATTAATGGTCCTTCGAGGAACCGGATTCGCGAAATGCCTGTGTTCACTAGCAAAGTAATAGTCAGTCAAAATTGACATGATTTATGGATATTGTCGAATAGCAATTCCTCTGTTTCATTTTCAATTCGATAATCTGCCTACGTCTACCCGGGAGTTAGATCATCAAACGAACACGAAACATTTCGGCATTTAGTGTGGCTTGGGTGGAACAATAAGCGTCGATCTGAATAGAAAACCAAATGTCGTTACGGGAATTGTGCAAAATCGAGCGTGGATACATCGTTTCGATATCTAATTTGGAAGTGTTTGTGACCAATTATAATCAGCAGCGTGATCAAATCAAACTATCCGTCAGGCTGAAGTATCTTGAATCCATTTTCAAGGCATTTCGTGGAAATCGTGCCAAAATTGAAGCTCTACAGGAACAGGACGGATGGAATCCATGGAACGAACGGATGGAAAGGACAAGAAGGAGACCGAAGTGGCAAACGACGCCGAAGCCACGAATAGAAAGGTACTATTGGAAGTGGAGAACCGTTATTTCGATGTAAAGGACTTTCTTCTATCGAAAAAATGCAAAGCAGCAACTAAAACAATATCTTCCACTTATCAAGCTCCCTCTCCCGTGTTCATCTTCCGGTGTTTAAAATACTACCATTTGACGGTAGTATTAGGGATTGGATATGGTTTCGCGATGCTTTCCAAAGCATGATTGCTAAGGATATTTCGTTATCGCTCTTAATTTTGACGTCGCGTGGCAGATGCTTGAGCAAAGGTTCGAAAATAAAAAGATCATAGCTCGTTCATTGATGGACGCAGGCCCGGATTTAGCCGGAAGGGGGCCCCGGGGCCGACGGTATGTGGGGGCCCCAAAATGTACAAAAAAGGTTGATTTTGGTACATAAGATTTGTGGGGGGCCGGGGCCACGGCCCCCGGCCCCCTCATAAATCCGGCCCTGGATGGACGGTTTTCTAGAAACAGAACCATTCAAACGCGAGTCATTTGAAGCAGCACTCGTAGTTCTGATTGATACATATGAGCGCAATTTGCTACAGTTGCGGTCTACAAACAGAAGGATGGACACATTTGCTGGCACATCTGCTCTACGTTCGTCTCGATGTTGATACCCAACGACACTGAGAACGAGTTCACAACTCCCGTGACGCTCCAAGATATGAGAATCTGCTAAAGTTTCTTCGTTATCATCTGACCACTCTTCAGCCGTTGGCAGGGTTCGACAAGAGCACATCAAGGTAGCAGTGAAACCCAAAATAGGCTCAACACTCACCACCACTACCTCTAAGAAGACTTGTACGTTTTGTCAAAAGCAGTTTCATTCTCACTTCAAATGTGAAACATTTAGCAAACTGAGCCCGGCTCAGAGGCTCGAAGCAGTTAAGAAAAAATGGATTGTGTATAAATTGTTTCTCTTCATCCCTTTTGGCACGGTATGATCAAGCTCATCCTGTAGAGTTTGTTGATAAAAGCATCACACAATGCTGCATCTGCGTACCAACAATCACAACATTAATTCACAGCCTCATTTAGACCGTTTGGTTGATAATAAATTTGCTTTGCAGATCAATCTGGCACCAAACACGATTCGAAGTTGTCACCAATACTGCCGACCTTGCCGTCCATCGGTACAACTTTGGAACCAAATAAGTCGACGACCTTCCTTCTACCAAACTCCCATATGAAGGGGGACACTGATATTCTTCCCTCCCCCTTCATACGGAAGCTTGGCAGAAGGAAGGTCGTGCGATATATACCATCACAAATATTGCCCTCCGCTCGCTTTCAAATCGACTTCTATAAAAACATTCTTCATGCCTGCCGCATCCTAACGGAAATATCAACTCATGTACATCTAAGTTTGAAGGATGATATTAGCATTTCCATACCATTATACAGCATTATACTGCGGTTCAGGATGTCCAGGTACGTATTGGTCGCCGATCTTGAAAAAATGTACCGACAAGTATTGATATACCCCAGCGACAGCCTCCTTCAACGCATCGAAGAAGAACCTATTAGGAGCTACGAATTAGTAACCGTCACATACGGAACAGCATCAGCTCCGTTCCTTGCCACGCGTTGCTTGAAGCAGTTGGCATCCGAAGGAGAACCGACTCACCTCTAAGCGTTGAAAATTGTATCAAAAGATTTTTCTATGGATGACCTACTATGTGGAGTCGATAGCGAAGAAGAAGGCATAATTACCTATCTGTCACCAGTTGATTGATCTTCTAAAGTCTGCTATGAAGAAGCAAAAACCGTAGGACAACGCACTAAATGACCGTCAGCAACAATTTTGGAAGCAGTTTCGGAACGATCTCGAAATACTGGACGCCTCCACCGATCCACGATGGGTAGCGCCCTGCAGACAATTAGGAAGCATGGAATTACATGGTTTAGTGACGCATTAGAGAATGCATTCGGTGCATGTATTGTATATACATTCGCACCATGCCTTTCAATGGCACGGTAGCGGTGCATTCATTAACGGCAAAATCAAAGGTTGCACCAAAGGGGACAGAGAAACTCTGTTCTACCGTTCAATTAGGTACCTCGCCTTGAGTTCTACGGAGCTCTTTCACCAACCCATCTATTCGAAAATGTTGAGGCCAGCTTGAAAATCAACATTCGATCATTTTTTTGGACGGACTCTACTATTGTAGTTCATTGGTTATCTGCTTCTTCCATCTCGCTGGAAAAAAATGTAGCCAACCAAGTGGCCGAAATTCAGCTTTTTACTGCATCAGGAGTTTGGCGCCATGTCCCTGGCATCGAAAATCCGGCTGATGTGATTTCCCGTGGATTAAACGCGTCGGATCTCGTCGAACACGAACGGTGGTGGCATGGCCTGACTTAGTTCGCATATCCGATGATCTTTTCGAACGAGACCGATTACACGAATGCCCGGCTGTAACAATTCCAACAGTAGCACAGCATGACATTTTTGCATTAAAGTCGTCTTTTACGGAGATTCGGACATAACACTAGAGCACCACAAGTGGATAGACAGCTAGAATCTCTCTCAACAACTGAGCTGGCTGCAGCTTTAATGACCATGGTCAAACTTGCTCAACTTGCTTTGAGTCCTTTTCGGAAGACATGGATGCTATTCGTATAACAGGTCAAGTGAAGTCAACATCAAAGCTCAAGGCCCTTTTTCCTGCTCCAGTGAAATCGTTTTTGCAGTTTTTGTCTGCCAAAGGCAATACATCTGGATCTAGTGAGCAATCCTAGCACTGATTCCTTCATCGTCTCTCTCAAAAGATTTGCGACGCGTAGAGGAGTACCGAACACAATATTTTGCGACAACGCAACGAACTTCATCAGCGCACGGCGTACACTAAACGAGTTTCTCACTCTTTTTCGAACACAACAAACTCGAGAGCATATCACCCAGCGGTGTTCCATGGATGGGATCCAATTTATGTTCATCCCTCCAAGATCACCGCACTTTGGAGGAATTTGGGAAGCGGCGGTAAAATCGCTTAAAACACATCTTCGACGTACGCTTGGCAATGCTCTGATTTCTTCAGAACAATTCTGTACGTTGCTAGCACAAATCGAAGCTCTACTCAACTCCAGGCCTCTAACCCAGCTCAGTAGCGATCCGGATGACTTGGATATACTTACTTCAGGTCATTTTCTCGTGCACAGACCTCTAACTGCAATTCCTGAGGCATACAAGAACACTTTCCCCGCGTTCGGAAGAAATGGTCAGCTGAATATATGGCAGGGTTACAGCAACGTTCTCGCTGGACTCACAAACGCGATAACCTTCGCGTTGGAACGATGGTATTGGTCCGAGAAGACAATCTCTCTCCGCAAAAATGGCGATTTGGTCGCGTGACCGAAGTGTTTCCTGTAATCGACGGGCTCATCCGAGTTGTCAACATTCGAACAAAGGATGGCATCTTTTGGAAAGCAAGAACTCGCATATGCATATTAACTATAACGAATAACAATCCAGCTGAAATAGGTGATCCAACGTTCCAGTCGATCAAGGTTCCAGCAACACAAGTCATGGTTGATGGGAGGGGACCACCTGGTCCCCTCACAAGTTAAGTATCTACATAAAATTGCTGAATTATGATTACCTCGACCTAAAGTGAGATCATTGGCAGGACACCTGGACGCTGGTATTTTCTTCGCAACCCGGACAGACCATCATAGTGAAGTTCAGATCTACAACCGAAGACGTGCTCGTCGATATATTAATAATAAGTTGCTATTATTAGATATATGAATTGAAATTAGCATTTCAATGGTGAGCGGTATGTAAAGGCACTGGATTCTGGGGGTCAAGTGGATGTACCGATTTGAAAGCAATGTTGGACCGCGTCGACCATAGAATATTATTAGCTGTTGTGCTGGTTTGAATCTTATCTAAGAAACCGTTTGCTGTATGTGAAAATCGGATCGTCGGAGTCTAAATGCTTTTCCTACACTTTTGGTGTACCACAAGGAAGTTATCTCGGACCTCTCCTGTTCACTCCTCATACTATTCTCAAGAGAGTGAATCGGATTAAGGATTTGGATGCAACGCTCGATTAAGGCATAACATTCAAGCCGCATTATAACGATGTCATCGTAAAAGCTAATCGACAACTCGGATTCATATTCAAATTATCGGAAGAATTTCTGGACCCATTGCTTGGAATTGACACTCTTCAAACACTTAGAAATAGAATGCAAGCTGCTTTCACGACCAAACTCCTGACTTGTGAAATAGACTCTCCGAAACTTCTATCGAGATTGGATGTTTGTGCTCCGGAACGAACAATGCGACAGAGGCATTTTCTGCATCTCTCTCCACGTTATCGACTGTATGGCATGAACGATCCTTTCCGTCCTGCATCGGCTAGGTTTAAGAATGTCTATTGGTTAGTTGGTTTCAATTTTTTTTAAATTGTGATAGCTAAATGTACTTTTTTATTCATTAAGTCAACCAAATGCCAGATGATGCTACATGATAAACATAAACATAAACATTCTCATGGAATCGAGAATGTTTCTTACCCGAAAACATCCTAGACCGAGAACCGAACTCGTCATCTGCAGATCGGAAATTTAACGCTTTTACTCGCAAGGCTAACTGGAGACGAGACTAAGTCAAAATATAAAGGTAATCGGTCTTTGCTTACAAAAACATTGCAGAAAACCGTCTTTTGATGTATAATATGTACTGAAGTAAATAAAAGGAAGTCTGCCTCTCTACTACTATGTACAGTTGTACACTAAACATGTTCAAATCTTTATTCTATGTCCATTTTTGTTTAAAGCATCTAAAAACGTTTTATGGTTCGGTGCACTTTTCAAACCTCTAACTCCTCTTTCATTAAGTGTGACATAATTTACGGACAGCTCCGAACCATCCCTCTACTTGTCCCACACAATTTCGTACGTGCCTGTTATCCCCACTGTCTACACTTATGCGGAGACCAGACATACATAGTGGATGAAATAGGAAAGTAAATTATTTAACATTCTGTCTGTTTCACCTTTCTATTTATTGGCGTTCAACGTCCCTCGGGAGCACTGTGCAAACGTGCTTATTTCACTTATAATAACATTTGACGGAAAAATAACGCTGAACATAATCCCAACGGAGACGTTAAACAATGTGCGGTGGTGGTTTTCAAGTACTATTCCATGGCTCCAAAATGGTTTTCCGTTCCATTTCGTTCAATGTTTCATGGCATTTCGTCCGGAAGCATCCGGAAAGTTTTGACGTACCAGGTGTTGTTGGTCAAATTGTACCGTAGCTCAATTTGTCGATCAACCGTGTGAGTGACTAATCGATTAGTAAGCATTGGAAAATATAAACTTTGTGCTCGGATGTCCTTGGCATTATCCCAAAAAGAAAATTAATTAATTGTTGCCTTCAACCATCGAGGACTCGCACCGCTGTTAAACGTACAACACCCTCAGAAAAAGCTTACTTCTGTACAACTTGAATGAAGCCACGTGAGCTCTGGAAGTTTGAGACGAATGATACCATAAGGATGCATATTGCGGAAAACTTCTCTAATGAGGCATCTCCAAAATTGCTGTCCCAAGTTATTTTTTTGTGAAAAGCAAAATGGGACAAGGATGGCATACATAAATCCAACATGCTGCTTGAATGATATTTTATATCAAATTAATATAAATAGCACAGGTAACCTTTGATGGAAACCCAGGGCAGCATACCCAAACAAAAGTGAAGATAATGAGAACCTGAGCTACGACTAGCTCCGTAAGCCTGGCAACGTGTTCTTGATTGATGGATCGTTGCTTTCCTTTACAAATGTGCGTAACTGGGAGTAAGCGGATAAATACTTTATCATGTTGGCGTAAAGGTAGAAACACCACGCGTGATATAAATATGTTATCGCAACATCGGATACATGCTTGCCGAAAATATTAATCGCGTTGTATTACAACACAAGAAGGGTGGAATAACAATATTATCGTCTCCCATGTTTAAAAGTTGAACTGTTGAAATTTGATTCTTTTGTGTGTTGCTCGTGATGTGTGGTATATTTAGAGCAATACAACGGCATTGTACTAATTTTGATAGAAAGCGACTACGTAAATGAACTTCATGGGAAGCTTCAAAAGTTATATTGTTTTAAATAAATAAATTGCTATTTATTTTATCCCTCACTTCAAAATCCAATTAGCATAAAATAAACTATCAAGCATATTTTTTTGTGGAAGAGTTGATCTGCAACACTCGCTTTTCTAGGAATTCATCATGCAGTTTTGGGTGGATATTATTCGAATTTTTTGTTCATTTCCGAAAAAGATGCTTGATACAAGCCCCCAAGGTTTCCAGTCCCTCATTCCAACAGTTTTAGAGATGTTGGTTGTCAAAGTTGAGAAAAGTGGAAAACGCACCGTAGTAATCCAAAACCTCAGCGGTGTAGGTTCTTTTCTCGTGCGTTTCAAAAGATTTAAAAATGGTAAGGGAAAAGTTTAAAATATCCCTGATAAGCTAAAAGTTTCTTTCATTTACATTCGATTATACTCATTGTAAGAATATCAGTCGAAAAAAACTTGTTGCGAGCAATTTGAATGAGTATAAGCGCCAAAAAAATATTTTTCCTATACACCTATTAAAATTGTGGGCCCTTCTTAGCCGTGCACGATGCAAGATGCACGGCTACAAAACAAGACCATGCTGAGCGTGACTGGGTTCTATTCCCGGTGCCGGTCTAGACAATTTTCGAATTGGAAATTGTCTTCACTTCCCTGAGCATAAAAGTGTTAGCCTCATGATATACGAATGCAAAAATGGTAACTTGGCTTAGAAACCTCGCAGTTAATAACTGTGGAAGTGCTTAATGAACACTAAGCAGCGATGCGGCAATGTCCCAGTGGTGGGTAATGCTAATGAAGAAGAAGACCTGTTATAATTAGTATTGTCCGTAACTTTCGAGCTTATAGCTAGAGGTGTGCGCCACCGCCCCCGACAGTTTTTGGCACGCCGCCGCCGTCGGCATTTTTGCATCAGCGCGCCGCCGTTTGAAATTTGTTACGCCCTTGGTCTTTAATTTTCCACGTCGCTTCAAAATTAAAGAAGTCCGCAGAAAAATTAGGACGATTTATTGAAACTTTTGTAGATTTTTCCGCATTGGCGTAACTAGCCCCGATGCCTAGGAGGGCACTAGCCCCTTCATCTATTTTCTCTAGTTTGAGCTTCTTTTCAAAAATTCTCGAGCATTTTACCATCTCATTAAGCTATCTTTATTGATAATGTGATAAATACGGTCCAACCACGCACCTAAGGCAATTGCGGATCAATCACACTCATTCATTTTCTTTTTTTTTTCAAGCATGTGCTTTCTGCTGTAGCCCATACCCGGTTAGATACCGTGATGTTGATAACAAAACATGATATTAACTTGTTTGAAAAAAGAATAAAAATAACCAGCGAAAAAAAAACAAAAAAATGCACCAAAATATCTTAAAAATATCAGATTTGGCTATTGGCAAACCTGATATTTTTATGATATTTCAGTGCAAATTTTTGTTATTTTCGCTTGTTATTTTTATCTTATTTCAAACAAGGTAATATCATGCTATGTCATCAATATCACGTTTTACTGTTATTGAGCTATTATCGTCTACCCAGGTAACATCGAAGTATATTTGTTTACCAGCCGATGATTGCTACAACTCAAGTTGATAGCGTACGGCTTTGCATCTAAGTGTAGTAGCGCTTGGTTTGTTCCGCATACTGAAAGGACAATATGTGACGGGTCACCGTCAGGCTACCACATTTTTTGGACATTTTTTGCATATTTCTAGAAATAATCTCAAAGAAAAAAAAATTCAGCATTCCTCCAGGGACGGGACGGGAATTCTCCACGGATTTTGATGACCGAGGGAACCTCCAGGGATTCTGAAGGCAATCCACCAGGGATTCAGACAGGAATGTTCCAGGGCTTCCAATGAGAATCTTATGAACATCATCCACCATCTAGGAATTTCGACTTCCAGGAATTTGAACGGGAATATTTCAGGGATTCTAATAAAAATCTTCTAGAGATTCCGAATAGGAGGATTCCAGAAATTCCGACGAAAATATTCAGGGATTTCGTAAACAATGTTCCAGGGATGTAGAAGCAAATCGTCCAACGATTCCGAAGCAATCTCTAGAGGGATCCCGAAGACAATCGTGAAAGGACTCCGAATCAATCCTCCAGAGATTCCGTAAAGAATTCTCCAGCGATTCCGAAGGGAATCCTCCATGTTGTTTAAGCAAATCGTTGAAGGATTCCGAAGTAAATCGTCGAGGGAGTCCGAAATCCGAGGCAAACCGTTGAAGTATTCCGAAGCAATTCGTCGAGGAATACCGTAGCAAATCATTAGAGGGATTCCGATCGTCGAGGGATTTCGAAGCAAATCATTCAGGGATTCCGAGGCAAAACGTCGAGAGACTTCGAAATAAATATTCAAGGGATTCTGAAGCAAATCGTCGAAGTATTCTGAAACAAATCGTCAAGGAATTCCGACGCAAATCACAATTTCGAAACAAATCTTCGAACGACTCCGGAGGAATTCCGAAACAAATTAACGATAGATTCTGAAACAAATCCTCCTTGTATTATGAGGGGTATCTTCCACAGATCCCCAAGGGTATCCCTTAACGATACCGAAAGGAATCCAGTGTGAATTCTTCTGGATTCCGATTGGAATAATTCGATGAATTCTTCAGAGATTCCAATGAGAATTCTTCTTGGATGCTGATGGGATCTGTGGAAATTATCATGCTGCTAGGCAAGCGGAAGTCTGTTGGAAAACTGTCACTCCAATCCGTGATGGTTGTCCAAATGTCTTTGGCTTCTGGCAAAGTATCACGTTTTTCTTTTCAAATCATAAGGGGGCTATTTTTTTCTATTAAGGGGTAAATCCCTCCTTTATTTGGCAATTTGGTCATTTGGCAAGTGTCGCTTTTCCGGTCAAACTGCCAAATCGGCCGAATGAGTCTTTCGGCTGTTTGTCGCTCTCCGCCAAATGTTATTTTCGGTCAAACCATTTCGACCTAATACCGTTTCGGACAAACGTTTAATTCGGCCTAATGGAATTTGGCTACATGACTTTTGGAAGGGAAATTTGGCCGATAGACACAAGGCCGAAAGGTGTTTGGCCGAATATGTCATTAAGCCAAACGAACCATTAGGCTAAAACTCATTTGGCCGACAATTTTATTCAGCTGAAATGGACATACGGCTGAAAATGTTGTTCGGCTGACTGGCCATTTGACCGCAAAAGTCGTTTAGCCGAAATTGTCGTTTGTCAGAAAGGCCATTTGGTCGAAAATGTTATTTGGCCAAACCGGTGGATATTTTTGACCATATTACCCATTCAGTTATCAACATTTGGTTGTTGGACGAAATGGCCCTTTCTGTCAAACAACCTTTTCGACCGAACGACATTTTCGGCCTTTTGACCCCAAACGACTGTTTCAGCCAAACGACGTGTTAGAGAAGATTGCTTTTTTGGCAAAATTACCAATTCGGCCGTATGTCGCTTTGGCCAAATGAAATTTTTGGCCAAACTGTTTTCCGTTGTATGACCGTTTCCGAAGAATTTTACATAGCCAATTTGCCATTGAAATCCAATTTTTATGTAAATGTCCACATGTTGAACAATTTCCGCGGAAAATTTGAGGAGTTTTCTGTGTGAAATTCGAAAAAAACACATAACAGAAACTTTCCGTGGATTTTCCGAACATTTCCCTGTGGAAACTTGAAACAATTTTCCTTGGAAATTCCATAGTGCTTCTTGGAAATTCTAAAAAAAAAACTCAAAACTTCAAAGTAGTAGCCATGGAAAATCCGAAAATAATTTTCAAATTATATTTTGAAAAAGCTCAAAGAATTTTCGGCAGAAGCTCATTAGATTTTCTCGTCAAAATTCAAAAGATTCTTCCGTTGAAGTTTTGAAAACACCCTGAAGAAATGCAGAAAAAAAACTTCAAGAAACGAACGTAATAAAAATCCACGCCAATTCACGTCGCCGCCGGCTAAAATAACTTTCGGCGTGACGCCGCCGCCGCCGACTAAAACTCTGGCAAACGCCGCCGCCGCCAATTTTTGAACCGGCGCACACCTCTACTTATAGCCCGATCTGGTCCGTTTTCTATTTGAAACAAAAGTGCAGCCAGTTGCGAGCAAATCGAATATCTAGGGTAATTCGCCAAATGTTGTACAGCTAATTTCTTCTCTTTTTGTTGAATGCACGTGGATTTCTTATGGGTGTTCGTTCAACAATAGATATCATTTTTTGCCGTTCAAAATTAGGTTATTTCCCTTCAAATTCCCGTGTGTACCTGTGTATTGTAACATAGTTGAAATAATAAATTTTCCACGAGATGAATTTTTCTCTGTTTGGGTTGAAATAAAAATATAAATAATTATACTTTTCTTATACGAGCGGCGTCTCCCCCTGAGGTGTGGCATCTCACCCGGATTTGACTATTTTTTTAAATGTAAATTAAAGTCCGTTTTTTGTATTGTAAATTATTTTTTATAATATGTAGTAGAATCCCTAAACTATCATAAACAATGAAAAGAATTTCAATTTAACGTATTATTTATCGATTATTAAAAAGGGTTTGGCATCTCACCCGAATTTAACCTATTGCGAATAAATAATGGGTGTCCAGGCCTTCTATAAAAAGTTCGGCAAAAGCGAGCCCATAGTCCGGTCAGCCCAATTTTCGATAAGAAACAATGGGCAGGATTCCCCGTCGAATGCAACTTGATGCGAGTAAATCGGCATGAAAACCTTTTGCCAATTTTGCAACAGCTGTGCGGTAATTCATACCATTTTGGTGGCTTGAAATTTATGGAAATAGATTTTAAAATTAGGAGTTGTTTTCCACTTACCCTCTCATATACTAAGTGTACGTAAACCCTATGTGTTCGCCCCAAAGATGAACTTTTTATAGGAAAAATGGGAACTACAGGGTTAACTAATCGAATCAGTTCAACAAATTGCCATCTGCACCCCACCATGGATGGTATGGTAAACAGCACTTTCCTTTCGTGAGAAAATTTGTTTTTTTTTTTACAATTCCATAGTTCGATTGACCTAATTTTCGATAGGAAACAATGGGGCAGGACTCTCCGTAAAACGCAACTTGGCTGTATTGAACTTAATCTAGAATTTAAAAAACACCTTAATAAAGAAATAAAACGTAACTTGTTGTGAACAAATCGGTTGATGGAAAATTGGCGAGACTTTTTTACGTCTTTCATACGTCAAAAAATCATGTAGAATGTTAAGTCTTGAGAAGAACCGAACAATATAAATAATGCGCCTTCCGAATCACTAACAGCAACCACTCAACAGTCCGACGGGCGCTTCTCCTCGAACCGAAATGACGCGCGGTCGCGAAACACGGGTATATTTATACCCAGATAAAATGAAACAAGAGACCCGTGACCGTAGGACAAGAATTGAAATTTCTAATAGCTTATCGTGAATAATCAAAAGATTCAATGAAATTGACAAATTGTTGGAGAGTTTCCGAGTCAAAAATCCATCGAAAGATAAAAACTGTATTATCGTTCAAAATCTTACATGATTTCGTGACGGTCTCCAATTTTTTATTTCTGATTTGACACCCAGTACCTTCGGGTAAGATGTTGTCCAACGTCAAAAAATATATTTTGGTCATATCATCTGATATTTATGATCCCATAGCGAATATATAACCTTTACTCGTACTTCAGTGTATTAAGTGGCGCATTTCCTACCGACTACTGACATTTGCTACTACTACCTACCCACTATATATCTTACTGTAGTATTTTTTTTCATACTTTTTTATCTCTAAATTTTACCACGCGTCATTGAGCAGTTACAAATATACTGTCATTAAATGTCCCTATCTTTTCGGCACTCACTTACCAACAAACAAAGGATTTGCAGTAACGTGACTCGCATAGAAAATATTCCAATAAGCTTGATATACCAATGACGTTAAGCATCATTATGCGTAGCTGGGTAATGCGCCATTCTCGTGTTTGCCGTTTTGTAACTGATTTATGTCAAAGATGTGTAAATTTAATCATGGAAATTGCCTGCAAATATTGTCCTACCACGTTTCTTCTTTTCCACTTGTTAACCCTTCCTTCCGTATGTTTCCGCTCTAGGAACATTTAAATTCAGACCGCGCCGTTCTCCTCATACGACAGCTTGATTGTCACTATGCTGACCATTAGTTTGTGAAACTGAAAAAAAACAGGCGGGCTAACAAGCCACTAGCGGGATACTCATATCATAACCAAGTGTAAATAACATCATCCTCCCTATCGAGGATAACGACATGACGGAAAACGTCCGTGTCACAAACAAACCAGAGCTCTTCCCGTCCCTTGTTAGTGTAAATTGAATATATTCTACATCAACTTGGATGAAAATACCTCCCGGCATAAAATGCAATTTTGATACGCTGTCCCGGCAAAGTCAAAGCTTATAAAGTTTGTTTCCATCCAATCAACGAATAGTTTCCCAGCAGTATGTGAAAACGCTGTGAATCCTTGCACAGCATTGCACAACGGGTTTCGGCGAGAAGCATAATTAAAGCTACACCCCGGATACAAAATGGTTCATTAACCTGAAATCTATATGGCTTTGCTCGGATAGAATCGAACTTTCAATTGAATTTGAAAAAAAAATCCCACCTCGTAACTTTCCTTTACACCCACATGTACCTAATCAATGCTGGAAGCCTTTGAGACAGATAACAAGCAGAGGCGTTGAAGCGCTCAGCAGGATACATTGAAATTAATTTCCTATTATTAAACCAATCTCAGGTGCACGGCTTTGATAGAGTATAGGTTAAATGTAAAGAAAAAAAAAACAAGGAGGTAGATGTGGAAGGTTTACATGATATGGTGATCTTCTGACTGATACACAGTAAACGCATATAAAATGTAACAAAAAAGCTCTGTGCATCGGGTTTTCCTCGATTTTTGAAATTAGAAATTGCGCTTATTATGGAGCATCTGTTCAATATTATTAAAAAGAATACCTTGAAAGTAAAATTTTGAAAATAAAGTATATAAACACTGACCGAATTTTTAACTGTGCAATATAAATATGGTTCAATATTGTAGGTACTATAATCTGGGGGCTAGTAGCCGGCAGGAGGATTGATCACTCTTGGTATCAACAGTTTATTTATTTAATATAGTATACTTCATCATCTCACAACTAAATCCTTGTACGTGTGATTTCCAGTTTCCACATATCACTGGGTTTAGGATGGGCAATGAAATAATATTCTCTATTAAATGATAAAGAAGGAGGATGAAAGAGAGACATAATCCACTCACAATCGATTGAAATGGAACCGTGGTAACAAGAAATGAAATTCAATGTGTTGAGCTATACTGCCTGTAACCGCATAGTTGTCCCATCTTTGCTGGGTTTCCTATTCATATGGGACAGTTATGCGATTACAGGCAGTATAGCTTTCTGAACAGAATATAAGAAACACCCCCCCCAAGAAAATATAACAAAAGGCACACTTCCATCCATTCAGTTTTATAAATATGGTTGTTTTTCGACAGCCATGCAATACAAATAGAAAGATATCAGCAATAAATTCTGCCTCACCTGGTTTGGAGTCTTGAAATGACTTGCTACTACTTCAGATTTTCCCTTTCAGTCCATGAGGCAGTTGTCCCTTTGATCTACAGCAATTGCGCAGTACTGGGTCGCGTACAATGGAAATTCTAGACTAACTTAACTACTATTTTATCCAGTGTTTGAGGTTCGCTAAGGATACGATGATAGCAAAGTCCTGGTCCGGTTTCCCGGAACTCTGCATTGCGTTGGCATCCAAGCAAAGGTAGTGGTTCACACACTTAAATTTATATTTCGGTGGATGGAGAATGCAGCTAGGATCTCCATTTCTGGATCGGGTATCTTCTCAAACAGCAGCAAGCAGATTCGCGACGTCTGCCGCTTCATTCGATACATGCGGGTTTCACCTTCGTCTTCTGCCAAACTGAAGCAAATACCGCGTTGCGATAAACGATATCCTCTTTTCTATGTCGTTGCAGAGGGCGACGACATGTTTGGGAAAGCGCAAAACTAGATCGAAAAGCGGATCGTGAAACACTAGTTCCGTTATTGAGAGAACGGTTAGAAGTTGTCTGGGCCGAACTATCGAATCTTGGTAATGTTCGTTACAACTGTTATGTGAGCTTGATCACGGTGCCATTATTTCAGGACGATATAAACAACATAATAACGCTCTAAGGCCTCTCTTTCATGTTAACCTCAAAAGCTTGTCATCGCCTTCACCAATGGGTTCATGCCCGGGCGTAACTATGTGGGGCTGTTTACAAATAACGTAACGATGTAGGGGGAGGGAAAAGGAAGAAAAAAAATCTTTCACACAAAAAGTGTTACGAGGGAGAGCGAGGGGGTCCGAAATTATCTAATCGAGTGTTAGGTAATTTGTTAACGAACCCTACAGGTTGGATGTTCCTATGGCCAGTTTTTTACACACACGAATAATATAGAGGAAGAGGTCCTAAAACGTACAGTAATTTCGCAACGTATGATTGTTTTTTCAAAAGTAAATATTAAAGCCTGCCCACGTTAACATGTTTTCATTCTCATCCAAATTGATAAAATGGCTAAAAATCATTTGGATAATATCTCGGTGTCCGAAATTTAACGTGGACAGGCTTTATGTTTTCTATTCCACGCTTAATTTAGAGATTATGACTAATGAACCAGAACCTGCGGGTAGTACTTTCAAGGCTTTGATCAACAGGTAAATTATTTCGAATGTTTGCTGTTTGCGTATGAGACGAAACAAGAAAATTTCTGCAAATGCTGTAGAACGGACGGCACGAGGCTCTCTCACAGCAGAAAACAAACAGTCTGCGTCAGGAAATGAGAAAGGTTGTATTGAAAATATTTTGCGCTTAAATTACTATTTTCCCACTTAACCCTTTCAGGACGACTTTTTTTTACATGGATTTAACGTACAGATTTGGGCTTTTTCGCTCGATCCTACCGAAATTAGAATAGCAAGAACTAAAAAGGAGTAGATATATTTTTTTTTGGATGTCCTGTTCTGGAGTTCATATCCTCGAATGCATCAGAAAATATCTCTAGAAACAAAATTTCCAAAGTTGAGAATATGTCCAAAAATAACTATGTGGCCGTAAGGCATGAAATTATCGAATTTTGAATTAACCTAACCTATTTCAGGGTCTCCAAAACGTCATGGAGTTCAAAAGGTGCAATCTACCCGATCAACCAAGCCCTAACAAAGTTTTCGTGCATTGCGAAACATCCCAGCAGGTCCATTGAGCCGATACGATTTCACTCATTATGTTTACTAGCTACTATAGGCCTCTTAGGTTCTCCAAAACGCAGCGGAGTTCAAAAAATGCTATCTACTTGATCAACCAAGTCTTGAACGATGTATATGAGCAACGCTAAACATTGCAGCAGATCCATTGAGCTGATGGGATTCCACTCATTACTTTCACAAACTGCTGCAGGCCTTTCTGGCTCTCCAATACGTCCCGAGCAACCAATTTCCGAACGATGTATCCGTTTAGCGCTAAGCATTACAGCAGGTTCACTGAGCCAATACGAGCTACAATATGGCCTCCATGATTCGATGTTCTACGACTCGATATCGACTCGTGGAAGCAAACGATGCCATACTAAAAATACTTTCTTGGTTACTCTGATGGTTCTTTCGAGCAATTTTCCAAGTCTTTGAACGCAAAACAAATTGCAGGTTAACCTCATTGTCATTTTGCATTTTAACTCAAGATTATTTTGGACATTGGATTTGGACATTGGATTTCACCTTGGACATTGGATTTCATGTTCATGGAAATTAGGATCATATGCTTATTACACCGGATTGGGTGAATACCGATGATGAGGATATTGCGAAAGTCTTGATTGATCTGGTAGATACTATGAACTAAACTTACGAATATTTTGGAGTACATTGAAGATCCCGTATTCACGAAAATCGGGATTGCATGATGTATATATGCTAATTGAACCAGATTGGGTGTATTCCGGCGATGAAGACATTGCAAAATCCTTGGTTGATCCGGTAGATACCGTGGGCTGAACTCCAGAATGTTTTGGAGTACCTTGACCATCCCATATTCAATAAAATCGGGTTTGCATCATGCGTATATGCTTATTGAGCTTGATTGGGTGTATACCAACGATGAGGACATTGCTAAAGCTTTGATTGATCCGGTAGGTACCGTGGACTGAACTCGAGAAAGCATTCCTAAAACCCAAATTTATCCCCAAGTGGTGATTATGCCTTTCTCGATTCGATATGTTGGATTCGAATTAATGTTGTAAATGCTGTGGTATTTGCCTACATCTTGGCGGTTAAAATATTTGATGCAACTCTATCACGCTGCTTATAAATTACTCAATAATTGAGTAATTTTTGAGTAATTATTATAAGAGTAATGGATTGCGTCACGGCTAAATTGATTAATGACTTAAAGTGTGCATGTAAACAGCGTATTTGTTAAAAGAAAATAGAAATATTATTCAAATCGAATGACTTATTAGCAAACAAAACAATAGTGTCCAACTAGGAAAGTTTCTCCGTCGAATGAAACTAGTTGCACTCGAATCGGTCAAGTCCTTCTATATGAAACGTGTTTAACAATAAAAATTCCTGGGGCTACACACACACACACGCACACACAGTCAGACATGTGCCCAGTTTTTCGAGCTGAGTCGATTGGTATATAACCAAGGATGTTATCGATCATTTAGTAATCTGCGTTCAATCATTTAGTAGTTTGTCAATAACTCATTCCACCGGCCTAATTTCAAAATGTGTTGTATGGTGGACTTTTAGTGCGAAGGTTTTTCTACAACTCTCCTTAACAGGTCGATGCTCGAATTCCACTATTAAAGGAATTACGTTGCTAGTTTTTATACTTATACTAAGTGATAACAAAATATGCAATCATTTAGTCTAAGTTACTGCTACTAGCGCTATAGCTCCGTTATTAGTGGAATTCAAACAAGGAAATATTGGGCAGAGTTGTAGAGAAACCTTTGCACTAAATGTCCACCATACAACACATTTTGAAATTTAGCCTCTGGAATGAGTTAATGACAAACTACTAAATGATCGAAGGTAGATTACTAAATGATCGATAACATCCTTGTATATAACACTATGGGTCTCCGAGCCTTCTATCAAAATTTGGCTTTTGGAGTGAAATTATAGCCTTCTGGTACAACTTTGTTGTACGAGAAAGGCAAAAATATTCACAGTCATAATGTTCAGGATTTCTACACTTGTCTGAGTATTCAGAACTATCAATCAATATGATTTAGGATTCAAACATGTCAGATTCATTTGCATGCTCTCAGAAGCTAAATCCTCCCAAGGTTTCGGATATTCTGGGTCTTCATGGTATAGTAAAACGTGACCCCCGATATTTTTCCTGCAAAGCCAACATCCTGGTGAACAGTGCTTGGCATATATGACCCATCCGTCATGAAAGGGTTAATTCATTGATTTTTGAATAATTTTAAATACGAATCCGAAGATCCAAATTGTGAATGTTATTATCATATATCTTAGGTCTTCCAAGAGTTCCCTGGAGTTTGAGCTTTCTGGCCTCTACGAAAAAAAAAACAACATCTATAAGTATTTTTGATATGGTGCTTAAAGCTCATACGCGTAACGAAAAATCTATTTTCTCCTTGGAAATGAAACATGTTCTTAGTGATCTTTTCAACCAAATAGGATACGAATGGAATGCATGTTCCATTTAATGCCATAAAAAATCCAAGGATTGAAGCACAGGCCTTAAGGTCAATACGCATAACGAAGATCATTTTGCTTCTATTAGAAATTCAACGTGCTTTTAGTGATTATTCAAATAAAATAATATTTGATTTCTTGATTAATGTTTATCCAATTTGGTTATATTGATTAGGATCATCTTCTTCTTAATGGCATTACATCCCCACACTGGGACAGAGCCGCCTCGCAGCTTAGTGTTCATTAAGCACTTCCATAGTTATTAACTGCGAGGTTTCTAAGCCAAGTTACCATTTTTGCATTCGTATATCATGAGGCTAACACGATTATACTTTATGCCCAGGGAAGTCGAGACAATTTTCAATCCGAAAATTGTCTAGACCAGCACCGGGAATCGAACCCAGCCACCCTCAGCATGGTCTTGCTTTGTAGCCGCGCATCTTACCGCACGGCTAAGGAGGGCCCCTTAATTGATTAGGATGGACCGTTACAAACAATCTTTCTGGGTACACGTGACGACCTCAAGGCCTAAGCTCCAGTAAATTTTTGGATGAACTGATAGAGAATAATAATATTTTCAATGCTCGTACTTATATCCCATCCCATAGATCGCCTCGCTTACCGGAGTGAATCCAGATATAATATCCTTTATAACTAACACAATATCCTATCCCAAAACAATCGTGAAGATGCAGAGGTATACTCGGTCTCTAGTAGCAACGAGAGTCGGACTAACAATCCTTCCCATCCTATATGACCGTAAGGACGTGGCCGGTGCCGTTATTGACTAAAATATTTGAGCTTCCGAAACGTGTACATTGAGAATGGATAGCTAACCCCAAGCTCCATTCATTTGGTTCTCTGTACAATTTCGCAAGTTCTGGTCAATCACGGAGTAGTAGCTACGAATTTCACGGTCATAATGCTTATGCTCTCATGCTCACATTTTAGATCCCTGAATCATGTTTAACAGTCAGTTTAGCCTGATATCCATTCCAATATTTCTAACGAACTGCTAGCGGAAATATTTTCCCCTGCATGAGGTCTCAAACCAAAGTTATTCGAGACTTTCATCCGCCTGTGGGGAGAATTCGATTATGTTTAATGTTTTCAAGAACTAAATACAATGAACTCTTGAATTACTTAAACCAGTGTTATGGGTGGTAAAAAACAGTACGGATTCAAATCAATATGTGGCCGGGTCGAGTACGAGTTCTTTTATAAAGCAAAAATCTACAATAGATCGGGCCTGGCTTCAACAAACTTGTGGTTTGAGACCTCGGTTTTAAAAGAAATCAATAAATCAAGATCGGGCTCGCAGTAGTTGAACCCTATCATTTCTTTTTAAAACGAATCAACTTGAATAATCAAGAATTGATTTATTTATTTATTGTCGTCAATCATAATTGTAGACCTATTTACATTTGTATTCTTAACTATTCTAAATAACATTAAATAATGTTGATACTGTTTAAACTTATTGTAAAGTGTCATTAGCTTATAATACGAAAGAAGATCTGTTTCAGCTGTGTTTTGGACATCGACAAGTCAATAGTGTCACAATGTTTATTATAAGTGATCATCATTTGATTCATTGGGCTATTTTTGCATAGTTTGTTCGATGATAATTTACGGAGAATATTTGACGATGTCGTAAAGATCGTAATGGAACATAAAATTAAGTTTTGATAATAGCTCCGTTGAGTCAATTCTGTTTGAAACAACATTGTTTATAAAAGTTACCATTGCTAAATCTCGACGCACTTTCAGTGAATGAATATTGATGAGCTTACAACGAGCTACATATGGTGGCAATGGAAATTCGGTCCACCCTAACTTTCGTAGTGCATATAATAAAAATTGTTTTTGAACTGACTCAATTCTGTTGGCATGAATAGCTGAAAATGGGGACCAAACTATGCTGCAATATTCTAAGATTGGCCTTACATAAGCTGTATTTAGTGGTTTTATTGTGTATGGGTCCTGGAAATTGTAACAGAATCGTTTTATAAAACCTAACATGTTGTTGGATTTGCTTACAATTAAGTTATAATGATCGATGAAAGTGAGTTTTGAATCCAATATTACTCCCAAATCTCTTACTCTATTGCTTCTTACTACGTTCTGATCATCAAAACTAATATTTGCGCTGAGTATGTTTCGTTTTCTGCTGAAGGTTATTGAGTTGCATTTTTTTATATTCAACTGTAGAAGACTTTTTTTTACACCATGTATGGAATACCAATATTTCATCTTTGAATGTATCGATATCCTCGACAGTTTTGATTTTTAGGAAAAGTTTCATGTCATCTGCATAAATTAAGACATTCAATTTATGAAGCACAAGTGGGAGGTCATTTACAAATAAAATTAAAAGTAATGGACCTAAATGAGATCCTTGAGGAACTCCAGAAGAGGCTTGTATAGGGGTTAATAATTTTCCTTTGAATCTTACAATTTGAACACGACTTGTTAGATACGATTCAAGCCAATGAAGAAGTTTTGGTTGAATTCCCATCTTCTGCAGTTTGAACAAAAGCATGGGTAAATCAACGCGATCAAAAGCTTTGCTAAAATCTGTGTACAAGGCTTCTACATGGTGACCACTATCCATTGCATCCAAAGAATAATTAACGAATTCTGTTAGATTTGAGGCTGTCGAACGACCTTAAAAGAAACAGAGTTGCTTAGATGTGATTCGATTAATTTGAACAAATATTTTTTCATTAACAATTGCTTCGAACAATTTCGGTATGCAAGATATAAGAGCAATACCACGATAGTTACGAACATTGGATTTTATACCAGATTTAAAAATTGGAACTAAAAATGATTTTTTCCATATTAACGGAAAACATCCTGATTCCAGTGACATGTTGAAAATCCAGAATAATGGAGCAGTAAGTTCAATTTCTAGAGTCTTAATAAACACTACTGGAGGTATTCCATCGGGTCCGGAGCTCTTAGACCCATCTAGATGTTTCAGGGCATCACAAATTTCGTGTACATTCAGATGGTTGACGCAAACGTCATTTGAAAACTCAGGATAAAAATCGAAAAAGTCGCGATCTCGATCATCTTCTGAGTGGGTAGTGTATACTTCTTTAAAGAAATCGGCAAACAAATTACATATTCCCTCTGGACCATTACCTGTTCTACCATCTAAATAAAGTTTCGATGGAAAATTGGCTGATTTTAATTTAGTGTTCACATAGCTGAAAAAATGTTTTAGACTAGTCTTGATTTCACGTTCAGTTTTTAAATTATATTCATTGTATGCGATATTTATAGCACAGTTCAGTTGATCACAAATATTGAGATACTCCTCTAAATAATGTTGAAGATTATGCTTCTTGTAGTTTTTATGTGCTTTCTGCTTGCGATTTTTAGGATTTCTAATATCTCTTGTAAACCAAATTGGATTTTTCGAAACAGCATGACTTCTCCGTCTTTTAACCGGCACTTCTTCCATTATTATATTGTGCAATGTATTATAAAACTTTTCTGTCGCTTTATCAACATTTTGTTCGTTCCTTATAGCAGTTTGCCAATCTATATTCTTCAGTTTATGCTTTATATTTCCGTAGTTGGCTGATTGATAATCGAAGATTTCTTCAAACTCACATTCGATTGGTATATCATTAACGTGTACAAACAAAGAGAATTCAATTGCTGTGTGGAATACTTCATTTCGCCAAAGAGGAGCTAGTGATTCATTTACACAAAAATCTTCATAACAGTTAGTCAGCAGTAGATCTAGATAACACTTTTGGATATTCTTCACATGATTGATTTGATTTAATCCTAAGTTAGCAATTTTATCGAATACAAAATGCAATAGCTCATTTTCCCCTATGACTGGAAGTAAAATGCTCTCATTGTCACAGTCCGGTATGAAATCTACATTTCTTTGGTTAAAATCACCATATATATGCACTTTTACTTCAGGAGGCAAGCCAGATAAAACATGCTCGGCGATACCAAAAAATTTATCATAAATATCTCTGCGAGCATTATTTGGAGGAATATAAACTGAAGCAAAAACATGAGTTTCACCTGAAATTTGTACTTTAGCCCACACTTGTTCAAAATCATTGAATTTATCCGTTTTTATTATTTCTGAATTGAAAATTGTGGATACTGCAACCAAAACACCTCCTCCTGATTTTTTTTCCAGACCGTTCGTAGCCTCGGTCTGTAAACGTTGTAACTATTACCAAAAACTTCTTCATTTTTAACACTATCGTCCCAACTTGTTTCAGTCGCTAAAATCATTTTGAAAGATGTACTTAAAACATTATTTTGGATTTCAGTCATTTTAGCAGCGCTTCTCATCCTATTGAAATTTTGACAATATACCGAAATCTCCTGAATATTGCTATTTGTAGCACTGTTTTCATTTATTACATTATTAGTGTGATTTTCACCATCGTCATTAATAATAATACAATCACAAATAAAATTAGGCCTATCTGCTTCCTCTATGGAGTGCGTCAGTTCCGGCAAAAACACTGGCAGGATCGGCGTCTTTCAGTTGCACATGTTCGGTTTAAATATGTTGGCCGTTCATCAGTAGGGTAGGGGTTCAATACTTCACCTCTCTGAAAATTAATGTATGGCCCCTGAGGTCCATATGATCCATTCGTTGATAGCGGTGGTCCCGAAAATTGAAGTTTGGCTGCAGCTAATAACTCTCTGTCCAAAGGGAGGCTCGCTGTATGATTCCTCTTGTCATAAATATCTCCCTGGTTAATGAACACATTGCGCTCCGTCGAATTTCTCGGGAACGGATAGATGTTGTTGTTGGATTTCACTTCATGGCATTTTTCGACCCGTCGGTTATTTTGAATGTTGTATCTGTTGCGCTGGTTTTTCAGTTGCTTTTTCCGCTTAATAGCTTTGTCTCTCGCTTTTATTTGCTGAGTGCGGCGATATTCGCGTAGATCGTACTCCGTCCAATCCGCTCGCCAAACTTTTTTTGATCCTAACACACGGCAGGTTAAGGTTGAGTTATGGTTCACTGCTTCTGAATCAGTGTTGGGATCGGACGGTGGTTTAAGGTTCCCAATGTTAATTAATGGCTCAGAATTTGAGCTAGGATCCGACGGTGGCTCTGATGAAATATGAACATCACTTAAACGGCTGTCCAATGAACTAATTGCACTAGTTATTGATTCTGTTGCGGCATGTTGGTTAGAAATAATGTTCTCTGCTGAAGACTTTAATTCATCAAGTATATCCAGTCCCAGCATTGGATTGGAGTTCATTGTGAAACTTGCTGCTGTGTCAATGGACAGCTGATTGAGCTGATTTTTATCATTATTTAAGTTGCGCAGGTCAGTTGATAAAACTGCTGACATCGATTTCATAGTTGCTTCCATATTTTCCTTAGCAGCCTTCATCGCTATATCAAACATCGTGGTGATGTGATTTTCAATTGTATTTACGCTGCCAACTAAACTGCTATTTTTGCTATTAACATTGATGGAATTCAACAAAAGCATCAAAAGAGTCATTTAAAAAATAAACAAGGATGGTGTGATTGAATGCCTAGATATAAACAAGCGCCTTAAAGCAATCTTTCATTAACCGTGATGTTTATTAATTTAATCAATGTAGGTGCAGTAATTCCACTACAGTTTCCCAACAATTATTTATGAGAAATATCTCAGATATACATCTCGATTACACAAATGTGTTACATAATGTCCACTGCATACACATTCGATCCCATGAGTAATTGCTGCACACATCGCTTGATTGCCTATTGCATTAGGCAAGTAGTACCGCCAACAGTCTGGAATCCAAATAGCACCGCCATTATCGCCATGAAAAATGTAGGCAATTTTGCTGATGATCGCAACGGCTTTTCCCTTCTGACCTGAGATGATTATCCATGTGTGGCTAGGAAAATGACAACCACCTGGGAGCCGTACATGTGCTATCGACTGTCCGTTATACAAGTTTTCTTGCTGAACAATTCGATCGACTTGGCCATTTACGCGTACTGGAAATGGTTTCGGGATTTACCTTCTGATTAATTGGTCGTAAATGTCATTTGAAATATTCAACCAGACATCAGCCAACGGGTTTTAAAAAAATAAATGGCACACATTTTATAGCGCGCATTAATCAACCAATGCCAAGGTAGAACTAGTCCAGTGGATGCAATCGTGCTACATAGTGCTATATGTAGTTAAACGTAGTCTGCAGTGCGGGCACGTTCCGAGCAATCAATAAATTCTTTTGCATATTTTATTGCTTATGCTCACAGTCCCCCAATGGACTTAACCAGCACATATTTGACCATTTTGCGTAATGCTCCAATAACAGCGCAAGTTTGAACAGTAGAAATGGATTGTATAATGCTTGTTGTAATAAGATTAGATGTCAGTTGGTCATGTTTTTTTGGTGATCGACTTATTGGTGTCGCCACAATTTCTCGTAGCTAAAAACAACCATATTATTTTTTTTTTAAAGATTTTTGTAATAATATGACTAGCTCCTAAACATTGGGCTAGTGAACACAGCACACTGTATCATAAGTTACAAAAAGATAACCTCTTAGAACATGTCGAAGTTGTTTGTCAACCAGCGTTTGGCAAATTTTCTAACAGTTTTCAATAAGAAACTACTTTCAAAATGAGTATAACAACTGGGCATATGTGAAATTATAAGATTCTCATACAAAACATGTGTGCTGAGTATTCAGATATTATGAAAACAAAAACTTGCAAAATTGTGTCTTACAATATTTGCATAAAAGCTAGTTCACATATGCCTAGTTCTTGTAGTTCAGTATCACATATGCATGACACTCATGTAAATGTGAAAAGAAATTCTATAGACACGTTTTGCTTTACAGATATTGAAAAAGTTTAACGGTAACGGTTCCTGGACTAACATTTTGACATTGCTATATATGTTCCAAACGATTCGCATTATGTCAGAAATATCTTTTACGATACACTCAAATGTTCGATCAACCAGAAAAAATGCGCTACAGTAGAAAGCTTTCTCGTTTCGTACATAAAGCTACACACTGTTATGGAAACTCTGAATAACAAATCGAATTGAAACATTGCACATCTATATATTTGCTGAGTGGCACTTGAACATTCACATAATATTCAATTGAACATCAAGGTAATTGAATTTTGTTTCCTTTTCCCACTCACCTTTTTCTGCAGTTCTTTTTCTTGATACACATTTTACACATCATCAGCTTTAGCATCAGCCCCTATATCCATTTGGTGCGCGTATTTGCCGGCCATGTTTGTAGCACTTCATTAGAGATTTTTTTTACACTTCACGCTCAATGCTCGTCAAACATTTCGTCGTCCCGAAATAGGACTCTCTGTTATCACTTCACCGATAGATGCCCTGATTATAGAGGACCCACTGAGCAAACAGCATTATCAACACTCCGTCACTGATGGCAACTTTCGCTCGGGGAACACATTCGGATATTTTTTCACCGTTCACCGACTTCAGCTTGTGGCAGGTGGATTCTCGATAGCTGCTGATGTTGCACCCTGGTGTCACATCTGGAACAGGAAAACATGACAGTTAGAAGTGGCTCGAGTGTGATTCAAGTGTGCTTCGTTGGGAAGTTGATGCATACGAGAGTACATACGGTAAGATATTTGTATGATCCAAAAATTGTTCTCCTATGCGTGCTCAAGATACATGGCAGTTACTATTTACTTCCTTCGTTCTTTTCCATACTTGTTTGATGTTAGAATATTTTCGTTTAAAGTGCTTCATGAAATTATGAATAAAGTACACTGTACACACTTGTACAGAGATTATGTTTCTGGATGAAATACTTAAAACCCACAATTCAACACATTTGGAATTCAACCTCTGAAATAAGTTATTGGCAAACTGACTAAATATTCGAACCTAAATTACCAAATGATCGAATCAATTCTCGGTTTTTATAAATAAGAGATTCACCACACATTCGTACATTCGCACCAGGTCAATTCCTTCGTTTTTGATAATTCATTATTGCTATCTTCTTTGATTTAAAAATTCAATGCTACCATGCCATCGCGTGGTTCTGAGTGACTTTATGGACGTTCCGATACTTCCGATATATCGGAATATCGATATTTTTGTTTCGATATCCGATATTTTTGTATCGATATTTTGTTTTCAATGTATCGGTAATATCGATATTTTTGCTTTCGATATCGATATATTGAATCCGAACAAAGCAACAAAAAAATAATTATTGCACTGTATTTTGTAAAAAAAATACTTCAAAATGGATTGGAATGTCGTATTTTTAATGGTTTAGATAATTTTTCTCGGAGCATTTGGTGTGAAGTGTGCGCTTCCATCACAAATAGTTTTGACAATTTGATACTTTGCATTGACGCGCGTTGTGTAACATTTGCCATGCCACTGGTCATTGAATCCTTTCACGGATTCAATTATATATTTGACGTGTTCTTATGATAAATTAGATGAATTAACTTTAGAAACCAAGAAGATATTTATGGAAATGGGAATTTAGAAAAAATGAAAATATATGCAAATTTCCTTTAGAAATTCAAAAAAATGCCCTGTAGGAATTAAAAAGAATTTCCTTAGGAAGTTCAAAATATTTCTGCAAGCTTTCTGATGAAATTTTGATTTTTTTTTTCTAATGGAAGTTTTAGCGTAAATTTTGATGAGAATTTCCTGCCGAAACTCAAGGAAACTTCGTGTTAAACAAAAACATAATTTCTCGTGAATGTTTATAAGAATTATCTTTTTTAGTTAAGAATATTTCACTGTATTTTTTCGTGAAAATTTAGATTTTTCTAGAAACATTAAATAAAAAAAAACTTTCATCAAAATTCTGAAAAGAGAATTTTCTGCTGTTAAGAATCAGAATAACCAGAGGAAAAATACAAAAAAATGTCTCGCAACTTCAGTTGATTTTTTTGAGTGAAATAGTGAGTGATGTCAGTATCATGCCATAAAAACCCGGCGCTACCGGTTAAAACTATAACGATTGCCGCCACCGATTATTCTTGAACTGGCACACTCTAGAAGCAGATTGGATTAAGTAATAGATAAAAAGTTTAGTTTAGTTTATTTAAAATAACCACCTGAACTTTTTGCATCAATTTCTAATAATTATTGCAATTAGGGTGATATGGTAATACGACAATAATTGAATTACTTCAACAAATATATTCTTAATATTCTCATTTCTGAAATACCATATGATTATCCGATATATCGATATTTTCATTCCAATATATCGGTGATATCGATACTTTGATTCGATTATCATATCGAATCAAATATCGATATTTTGAAGTATCGGAACGTCCCTACTTTGGTTTCGAAAACACGTGGTTTAATTTGAGGACCGTGGTTTATTTTATTCAACACTGTCGATAAAACATCTCTCACGGTACACACCACCAGGGTCTACCTATATATAGAGTTGCGCAAAGAGTGAAGCCAAATCTACCTATTAAACTGTCAAACCGTCTACATATCGAGCAAAGTAAACAAATGCTTATTGGTAAGTTGGAAGTATTGTTATCGCCTTATGATTATTATGGCGAATTAAAACCAGGGATTGAAGTTATCATTTCATAATCATTTAGTATTCAGCAAATAACTCATTCCAGAGGTGGAATTCCGGGGAGTCAATTCTTGAGGTAGAACTGACCGCAGCACACGCGATCAGCACGGAGGATTGGATGAGCGCCAGAGGCCTGCAGCTCGCTTAATATAAGACGGAGGTGGTTATCGTTAACAATCGCAAGTCGGTTCAACATGCAGTGATTCACGTGGGTGAAGTCGCGATCGGATCAAAGCGGAGTTCGAAGCTCCTTTGGGGTCGTAATAGACGACACGCTGACCTTCACCAGCCATGTCGACTATGTGTGCAAGAGGGCTTCGACTGCTGTTACGGCATTATCGAGGATGATGTCCAACAGTTTCAAGGTGTGTGCCAGTAGACGTAGGCTACTGGCAGGCGTTGCTGTATCTATTCCTAGGTACGGCGGCCCGTCCTGGGTGAGAGCTCTGGGAGTAACCACCTGCGGAAGCTAGAGAGCACGTACCGCTTAATGTGTCTCAGAGTGATATCTGCGTACCGCCTGCGTGATTGCGAGCATGATGCCAGTTGGGCTGGTCACCCGGGAAGACGAGGAGTGTTTCGAGCTACGTGGCACCAGAGGATCCCGCGAACGCATCAGGGTGACTTCGGTTGCCAGATGGCAGCGCGAGTGGGATAACTCTTCTAAAGGTAGGTGGACCCATCAGCTGATACCTAACATATCGAGCTGGGTGGAGAGAACCCATGGGGAAAATCACTTCCATCTGACACAATTCCTGTCAGGCCATGACTGCTTCCGGCAGTACCTCCACACGTTTGGGCACGCGGAGAGCCCCGTCTGCCCTGACTGCCCAGGTGTTGACGGAACTTCAGAGCACATACTGTTCCTATGTCCTCGTTTCGACGTCGAAAGAAGAGCTATGCTAGACGTTTGTGGTCGGGACACAACCCCTGATACCCCTATCCAGAGGATGTGCCAAGCGGTGGAGAAGTGGAACGCAGTTTCGACTGCAACCACTCAGATTGTCTGCAGCTTGCAGAGAATCTGGTGCGCCGAGCAGCAGTCGACAAGCATGACTAACTTGTGATTGGTTAGAGCGAAAACAGGCTGAGCGCGGGGAAGTGAATGAGATGTTTGCATATGTCTAGGTAAGAGTGTCGAAGCGGGTGGCAACCGCAGTCGCCACCACGAGGCATGGCAGAAGAGTGAGCGCAAAGGTGTTAGTATGGTCTGCTTATGCTGAGGTAGGAGGGTCGTAGCGTAGAACTGTTGGTACCTATCGCTATCGACACCTCGAGGCATGGCAGAGTCAGACTCGCATGGCATGTCAGATATGAGAACCTAAGTAAGTCCCACATGGTGTGTCAGGAGGAGTGGCAGGGCGTGCTAAAGTGAGCAAATAAGTCTCAGATTTGTATGCTATAGCGTGAATCAGGTTGTAGGGTGAGCATCCAAGTTAGTCTCACATGTTGCGTAAAGGGTGAACACCCAAGTTAGACTCACATGGTATGTTAGTGGTGAACATCCAAGTAAGACTCATATGGTGCATCAGAAATAGTGTCAGGGTGTGTTAGAGAGAGCACCCAAGTAAGACTCATACGGGATGAGTGCCTGTGTGAGCGTGAATGAGAGAGTACATTAAGTACTGCCTATCCCCCAGAAGTAATGCTGGGAGGCAGTTCCTGGGGGAACCAGGGTATTAGTAGAGAGGGTAACTCAAGTAACCTTTTGTTGCTGGGGTGGTTTTATTGGGTCTTCCTAAGCAATGGAGGGGAAATCTGCTCAACAGACATCCTGGGTTGACCAGGAAGTGCGGGGTTAGGGATCACCGAGGGAGGCAGGACTACATCCCTTCGGTACAAGCAGAAAGTAATGCTTCAAAGGGGGGCCAGTGCACAACGCACCCTCGAGGTTAGAAGAACACCATGGTATCGTGCCAGCGCGTTGCCGGCTTTCCAGGTGGCCTTACCACGCCCTATGTCCTCGGAAGGTGGGAAGGGTCGACTTCGCGCCTGCTTCCCTCTGCACGACTGGTAGCAAGAATGATGATGCCGCGTGCACCCCAAATTGACCTTTCTGCGATAGGGCCTATTCGCCAGTACACAGAGGGACTTGCCGACGCGGTGCCTACGCCTGCCCCAGCCTTGACGAGGACCCCTTTCTGTCCTCGGGCTCGGAACCCGCCCGGTTGACCAACGCCGCGAAAGCGACGATACCATGTTGTTCATCGCACGGCCACTTGTTCGATAAAAGGATCGAGTTCGACTACAGAGCATGACCACCGGTATGACCCATGAAGCCGACTCCGATCCCTTGGACCACCTCTTATTTGCGCCTGAACTAGCCGTCCTTGAGTCCACGCGCCACCTTCTGTGTAGCTCCGAGACGATTTGGGCGATAGCCGATAAAACGGCGTTCCAGCCAACTTCATCTTTACACATCCTCCGAACTAGGTTGTCCGGGGTAGTGTCCAGACCACACGTGGCAAGCATGTGGTCACGCATTGCGCGAAAACGTGAGCACACGAACAACACGTGTTCCGCCGTTTCCTCTAAACCTGCGCACACCAAACACTCGGGCGAGGCCGAGCAAGCCAGCTGCGTTACCTGCACTGTGATTTTGCAGCACGCTTAAACGCCGGGCACATCGAACCCCCCATGGGTGCTTGCTGTTCACAGGTTTGCTGGAACAAATCAAACAATTGGGAGGGTTCGTGCAGCATTGTGCCTTATGTCCCTCCAATCCGCAGCGTCGGCAGAGATTGCTTCTGTCAGGGCCTTTGCAGTCCCATTGCTTGTGCCCCGGTCCCAGGCACTTGAAGCAAACTTCGGGTTGCTCGTATATGCCCACAGGGCATACCGACCATCCCACCTTGACGCTCCCTAACTTGACTACTTTGGAGGCGTCCGCTGCAGATAGCTGAACCAATGCTACCTGCGTCCCTGCCGGACCTTTCCGTAGCCGAACGGCTGCGGTGGGCGTCTCCACTTCACACTGTCGCCGCAGTGTCTCGGTGATCTCGTCCAGGTTTTTAACCCTTAGATTCACCTCCGTCGTGAGTGGCCTCACCTTGACCGTCTCGCCTAGGACTTCCTCCGCCAACTTCTTGTAGGCGGCGCCCTATTGCGAGACGTCCAGCTTCAGCTCGAGGATCATCTCGCCCATCCGGGTACGTCTTATTCGACGTACGTCGGCGCCGGGTTCACCGAGCTTGACGTCACTCCTCATCGCCTTCAAAACGTCCGAGTACTTAGCCTCGTCCGCCGTGATGACTAGGGCATCGCCCCTGGAGCGATTGGCGCCTACCCTAGACTTCTTGCTACCCTCATTCGCCTGGGCCTTCTTTTCGGCCCTTGACGTCTTCGGTTTCCTCTTGTTCTTGACCAGGCTCCAGGAGGCGGAATCCCCCTCTATTTCCCTGGTCTGGTGCGGCTGAGAACTTTCAGCCTGCCGTAACCCCTTACCACCGTCTTTCCTGAGTGGACGGACCTTTCTGCGTCATATTATGCTTCGATGACGCAAAGTCGATGATAGCGTCCAGCTGTTCCGTCGCCACCTCGAAGGCTGAAAGCCCATCGCGTTTGCGGTTCATCGCCTCCACAAGCCATGGGCCGTCAATAACCCCTACCGGCGTTTTTATAGCCGAGAGGAAGGTTGAGTGACCCACGCTGGCGCTGCGCACTGAGCTGCCGACTATTGCCTCTGGCCTCCTAGGCGGAGACCTGAACAACCCACCTCTTGCGAAGGGGTTGTCCCCTACACTACTACCACTAGTTGAAGAATTGACTTGGTTTTTCATTTTGGTCCCACGAGTTGCTCGGGAAAAGAGGTCCACCACGCCAGAGCCCAGCATGACGCGGTAAGGGACAATTACTGTGGAGAGTGCCCAGGTACCCCACAGGCTCCGTTGAAGGCTTAGCTTATTATTTCATCCCCATGGCCATTAGACTGGCCCAGGAAACAAAAAGTTGTCTAATTCCACGGGGCACCCCCCAGGATTGTGTCTTTGGGTGAGAAAATCAATCTCTGAAATTTTCAGCTCAATCGCTTGTTGCATAAGCTGGCGCATTTGATTTGAAGTTTGTATGGGGATTTCAGCCAAAATGTATAGGAAAATACACCTCCGTCACTCATTCGATCTGGAAATTGGTTCTGATTGCTCGATTGACCTCAGAATTGCAAAAACGGCAGTTGGTATACCACAGAACAATTTCACAGAACATTGTATGATGATTAAATGAACTTTTATATAGGTTTCGGCTGATGCGATTCGATCAAAAAACCCAAAAATACACAAATCAGCTCCTAATAAATCAGCCGAAAATTTTATAAAAGTTCATTTAATCATCATGCAATGTTCTGTGAAATTGTTCTGTAGCATACCAACTGCCGTTTTTGCAATTCTGAGGTCAATAGAGCAATCAGAACCAATTTCCAGATCGAATGAGTGACGGAGGTGTATTTTCCTATACATTTTGGCTGAAATCCCCATACAAACTTCAAATCAAATGCGCCAGCTTATGCAACAAGCGATTGAGCTGAAATTTTCAGAGATTGATTTTCTCACCCAAAGACACAATTCTGGGGGGTGCCCGTGGAATTCGACAACATTTTTTTCTCTCCATAGTAATCTGGGCCAGTCTAATGGCCATGCATCCCTTCGGCACGGGTCGTTTGACGCCTTGGGATTAGGGGTTAGGGACGATGGTCCCGGTCTAACTCGCAGTGGCCATGGGGAGGGGTCGTCAAGCCCTTGGACAAAGTCCCTGCTGCCCCAGAATTCCACCTCTGGAATGAGTTATTTGCTGAATACCAAATGATAATAAAATGATAAATTCAATCCCTGATTAAAACGCAAGAATTGAAATGTATTAGATTTGTTCTAGAAACAGCTTCAAACACTTGTCATAAGACGAGTTTGTTCTTCTTCTTCTTCTTATTGGCAGTAAATCTCCACACTGGGACAGAGCCGCCTCGCAGCTTAGTGTTCATTAAGCACTTCCACAGTTATTAACTGCGAGGTTTCTAAGTCAGGTTACCATTTTTGCATTCGTATATCATGAGGCTAACACGATGATACTTTTATGCCCAGGGAGGTCGAGACAATTTCCAATTCGAAAATTGCCTAGACCGGCTCCGGGAATTGAACCCAGCCACCCTCAGCATGGCCTTGCTTTGTAGCCGCGCCTCTTACCACACGGCTAAGGAGGGCCCCAGACGAGTTTGTACTTCACGGGAGTGTTCACTTCTAAAGCTCAGTGTGGCGTTCGAAACTAGCCTCGTCATAACGTAACATCAAGGTACTTAGAACTGCTTCATGACCGCTCAATGCAGCCACGGAGTCGAAGAATGCGAGCAGCTGGAAGAAGTAGACCCCCTACCTAAAGCCGTAAATACCGGAGCCGCTTGTCGATCGATACTTCCCAGAAATTCCACACTGCAACAATTCAATGTAATGAACGCAGTGATGCATCCCGCACATCTATGATTACCAATATCTGGACTATGTTATGGTTATTTTCAAAGCAACCGACATTCAGAGCGATGAGTCAACAAAGCTATAAACAAGACGCCGACGCTTCGGTAGCGGAGAACGATGATGCTGAGTAATAGGTTCTTAATCAGGGAGGTTGGAGATTAACTTGAACGGGAATTGGCTTTTTCTTGGATTATCTGTCCTATCTCCTGCGTCACCTGTAGAACTCGAGAACACGAGAAGATAACTCACAGGGCCACCCAATTAAAACATCGTAAGGAGTAATCCTAGTTTTGAACTGTGCATCAGAGGAGACTAAGTTAGTTGTATCTGCGCGAGCAGCGCGAGTCCACAAAGATATAGATTTTTACGGGTTACATTTAACTACTTTTCTTATGTTAAAATAAATGTAGTTTGTAAAACACTATACGCAAAAAAAGCGTTCATGAATTCGTGAACTAATGAGTTTACGATGTATTTTTTCGGAAACAAAAGTCACGGATTCGGAAATACAGTCACGTTTTCTGGAACGTTCTGGAAAACGTGACTGGTGTTCCCGAATCCATAAGTTAAATCACGGTGTATTTTTGCTGGTTTACGAATTCGGGAACGCTTTTTTGCGTGTATGTGCACTGTTAAAGTGTATTTCGAAACAGAGTGAAAAAGTCTATTCTTCATCTATTCGCTCGCAATGGACTGCATTCGACGGAGAATCCTGTTCCATTGTTTCCTAAAGAAACTTGGCCGGATCGTACAATGGGATCAGAAGTTAAGACAAAAATACTAATTTCAAAACCACAAAACAAAATCCCTTTTTTGGCACTTATGCTCATCCGATTTGTTTGCAACAAGTTGCGATTGGTTAGAAACTTTATTATGCATATAAACAAATATGAGAAATAAGACCTTTCCACAGATTGGTACTATTTTAGATTTTTTTTATATATTTCTCAAACCTTTTAAACAAACAAGAAAAGCACAATCACCGCTAGGTGGATTAATCTGGCACTAATTTTATCAGTTTTTTTTACCTTGGGTCGGCCATATTTTTTGACTGAATAAACATATAGCTTCAATATTATCTGATTCTATTTTCTTTGTTATATTCTTTCATATGATATAATGATTAGACAAATTGTAGATAGTCAATTTTTCGAATATTGGCAACCCTTTTTCCCATAGGGAAATGGGTCGCTTTTCGCAAGTATGTATATGTAAATTGATGATAATAATAAAATCTATTCATCCCCCTCAAGTGCTAGTTCGATCTCCTGATGATTCCTGGATTCAAGTTATTTTAAATAATATTCGTATTTCTTTTATGAGAGAAGGAACGAAGGAACTCAAATTCCAGTACAACATGTTAATGAAAATGCTATATTTGAAGTAACTGTACCAGAGATTAACTACACCGCGAAAGACATAAATTATGGTGTATTCCCATATGACGAAAATGTAATTATAAATGCAATAATCTTGTGGTCTACGATCAGACATTTAATTCTATCTCAGCTGCTAAAGATAATACGACCTTTGAAACAGAGCGATGTAAACCTTCAAAGTAAATGAGCATTAACTTCCTAAACGTATGTCACAATTATCTTTTCCTTGCACTTGACATTCTTAAAACCAAACCCACCAGTTTGATAGAGCGGTAGATGTAGATTACTTGCAAACACTTAATATACTTATATTTCCACCGAATTACAATCGCGCATTGCCGTAGGCAGTGACGAAAACGAGAAATTATAACGACTTTCACATTTCCCCGAGTGCCATTGTCTACGTTCTTTTGGCACGTTTCCGAATTTCGCGTGAAAAGGTTTCTATTTCACAGCAACCGCAAATTAAAGGTGCTTGCTTATTGCTCGTGGCCTAGCTCTAGTGGCTCATCTCTCACACAGACCGAAATCCTCGCATAATATACAGTGTCAATGTCAGTATCATCTTCGCTTTTGAGGTGGCCTTCTGCACGTTTCGTTTGAGATGTGTTGCTATCAATTTCAACGGAGTCAATCGGAGACGTCACTCTTTAATGCTTCACGAACCAGAAGTACTTGAAAGGGCTCAGCGAAGAGTGTCTTCGCTCAATTGCGACGATTTCTGTTCAACCTTAATGAAACTAGTTTCTGCTGTGATTGCAAAAACAAACGGAAGCGAATTTCGAGTGACGTAAGCTTGGTGCCCGCGCTCTCGAAATTTTACAAGTCAGAATATTGAAGGGTCATAGAATTGTTTAGAACTGAATTTCTTGTACAAAGCGCATTGTAATATGAATGTTTTCAAACTGACTACTACAGAACTAGCATATAAATAAGCACCGGTGCGAATGCGCTGTTCTGATGCACTTCGTACTCAATTAGCTTCAAAAAATCTACAAAGGACCATGCGCCTCCACACGCCACAAGGCACTATCCGTATGACCAAAAAAACTGAGCGTGTTAGTGGATTATCAGCTGACAGGCGATTTGCCTCCATGCGTTTTCAGCCATCAAATGTTATCAATATTATCGAGTTTTCTGTAATATTACGTCTCTTAGCTATGTTTGTTAACGGTCGCATGAGACAGAAATACCCAAATTTTTACATGTTAGAACAGTTTCTACCCCTCGATTATGATGATTATTTGTTTGTCGGTCAGTCAGTTGAATATATGGAAATATATGGCCTTCTATGGAATATTCACATGGTTTTGGTTCATACTTCTTTCCACTAGAGTAAACGGCTTTCATATCTGTAGATTTCAATAATTGCTTTCGATTATCTAGTCCCTCATACTTTGAACAGAACCGACCGATGAAGGCTATACCAATTATAAGTTGAATTTTTTACAATTTCTCCTAGTGAGTCAAAGTAGCGAAAGTGACCTAGTTTTAAGTGAACCGATAACTAAGGGCGAATCGATTCCTGATCGCCAGGTCTACAACGCAAAATGGAAAACTTTGATGGTATGGGAACCATACCATCGTACTACAAAATTCAAAAAATATTTCGCATCATCCTTCTCGTCTTCACGAACGTGTTCAGCCAGAAATGATTACTGCCATCTTAACTGTGAAGAAATTTCAAGCGTGCAAATTAATTTAAAATTCCTTTAGATAAACGCTCCCTCTTTGATTCATTCCATATTGTCACAGTGTCAAGGTTTAAAGCAAGGCCAGCTTCAAGCTTCGATGAACAAAAGAACGCTTCATTCATGCAAATTAGGCGGCAATCAGTAATTAATTAGCAAAGGCGATAAAACTTAGCCAAAAATGGCACTTTGAAAGCAACGACTTAGGCGAAAACTTGTTGACACTGACTGCTCTATAAATTAAGAACCATTTCGGAATTTCCATGACGGCGAATTTTATTGGCAAAGGAATGCGGCAAAAGCAAACCACATCACACGTAGACGATACTCCGTAAATAAAGCCATGCACGGAGGTTCAAAAGGGGCTTACTATTAAATTATAAGTTGTATAAAAATATAAATAGAAGTAAATGTTTTTTTTTACGAATTCATCCTCGTCATATATTTTTTCTTGTATTTTTTAAATAAATGGTATTTTGAAGCAAACCCAAAATTGCTAGAAAAAATTGAATCAAGCCCACACACTGGTCAAAATGTTTTACACGTCTACATTTTGAGATGTTTTGCATTAGGAGAAAAGTGTGATTTATACAACAGACATCATACTTATGTGGTGTCCTTTTGAAACTTTTTCTGCCTACTTTGTTATAAGGGATCTTGAGAACGATCGCAAGAGAAAAACTCAATTATAAGTAAGGTGATTGATCCTGGGTATGAATAAACTGTAGAATAGTTAATTGTTTGAAACTGTTAAATATGTTGACAACTCATTCAGAAAAAGCGGTGAGATGCGTGACTAAAAGTAAAAGTATGCTGGAAGTGGCTGGGTGCGCCTCCCGGTTCGGTGTAGAAAATTTCAACGTTGCAGGAATGGAAGTAGAGCCAGTAAAAATAGAAGGAGATTGAAATAGAAGAAGATTAAAATCATCAAAAATCGGTATCTAAAAAATGAAAGCATCATCAAGAAAGTATTCCACTAAACAACGTTTTGATTCACCGTGCATCGTAGAGATCAATAAGTCAAAGTCTTCAGCAACTATAGTGACGAGGCAAAGAATGCTTTGTTATAGATTTGCTTAGATTGGAGTATGTGTAACTAAGTTATCTTTATCGAGAATCTGCCAGTCAGCGGCAGTGTGTGGCACGACAGTATGGTGTGGTATGGAACAAATTGAAGATAGGTTGCGCCATTAGCACAGAACCACTCGAGGGCAAAGAAGTTCAGCGGAAGGAGCTGACAGCAAATGATATAAGCAGCCGCGATGCGATGGAAATAGCTGGGGAGCACATATACGCTTCAACGCTCCAAGCATTTATTACTGCTTCATTAATATAAATGAACTTCAGTTAATTGATCTGAACAATTTATTAGTTCTATTCGATTATGTCGCGCTTTGATGTTACCAAGGAGCTCGGTTTTAATTATGTATGGTAGTCATTATGTGTTGGGATATTGTATTTTTTATACAGCTTGACCCTTCGTTGAAGGACCTGCAATTTTTAATTATATTTACGAATTCGTGTTTAAAGATTGTCTTTCAATGTTCTTCAAAGATTTCTATGATTGAAAGTAATAGGTTAGTATGTGAAGAAATGATCGAAAACCTTTAACTTATCCACTTTTCAGTGATGATTTTCATTTGTTCAAGTAATAGCTTTGGAATGTAAAAACCCATTTTCAAAACTGAATTCCCATCAATAGCAAATACTTTCTAATGCACACACGCACATATACATCTTTTCACTCCGTTTTAGGGAATAGACACCTTTAATGCGTAACGGATTAAATCGAGCTCATTTCTTGTCTTTATTGTTGGAGTTACATGAACAGGCTACATTTAGTCTTTAATAATGTGGAGTACCTAATTGATTTGAACAAAAAAAAAGATTACTTGAAAGAATGTTGGAAAGAGATAATACACACTTCACACATCTGACAAAATTCTATGAATTTCACCGAAATCTCAACAACAGAACTTTTCGGTAATTATTACACCGATTATCTGTGATTTGTTCCCTAGTTCAACTGTCAAAACTAGAGAACTGGGATTTATTTTAGGTTAGGCTTAAAAGCATTCAAGCAAAGCCCTATCGTTGTCTTAGTATATTTATGCCTGTGAAGAAAGATGAAAATCTTCGGCCCAACTTGCAGCGTGGGACGTGGGAATCGAAAAGATATGCAAATCTGCTGAGAACGCGCTGCAAAAGGGATGCAATTCTGTTGAAATAGCGTCGTGCATGTTGTAATTTGTACTATTTGTAAAAACTTGCCGAACGTATCTTGCATTACTCGGGTTTGTTGCTAAATTTTGCGTTCAAAATATCATTTTTTTTTCCGACGCCGCTCTCTACATCAATTATTGTGCGATAGCTTTGTGTTTCCCTACAACTCACTCTCTTATTGTATTTGGATATTTTTTCAACTTTCCCCGACCAAACTCTGTGTACATAAACACAGCGGAACCTAAGACGAATCGATTAGCCATAAAACCATACAAATCGGTTAACCCGATGGTGAGTTATATTGCCTCAAAAGAAATGTAAACTCATTTTTATATAGATTGAAAAGATATAATAAAAGAGAAGATTATATATATGCTTGATTTTCTATCTACATGGGACTATTATGAATCTATAGACAGATTAGGCGTACAGTGAACTTTTAATACAAAGTTAACCGTTGTAACAAGCATAACATAATCGAAATAAAAACACGTTTGTTGTATATACGGGGCAGCAAACGGTACTCATTATCATGCGAGTTCCGAAAAGTCAAATTCACATGATCAAATAAAGATCAAATATAAGACTTAATTAGCAGGAGATTCGAAAAATATATTTCTTCGGATAACTGATTTTCCTGAAAATTGCTTATATTAATTTAGTGGTTATATTAACCAAGTATGATCGGGATTGTAATTTTTTCTCAAAGTGCTGTATTTCACTTCATTCTATTTTACTCATCGCCGCTAGGGGGTTCAATTTCTTATGAAAACGAAGTCTTAGTTAAACAACGATTGGTCGGCAACGAAACATAAAAACTTTAGAAAAGTAAATATAAATAATCACCTAACTAATTATCAACATTATATTTAGCCGTGCGGTAAGACGCGCGGCTACAAAGCAAGGCCATGCTGAGGGTGGCTGGGTTCAATTCCCGGTGCCGGTCTAGGCAATTTTCGGATTGCAAATTGTCTTGACCTCCCTGGGCATAAAAGTATCATCGTGTATCCATGATATACGAATTCAAAAAATGGTAACTTGGTTTAGAAAAGCTCGCAGTTAATATCTGTGGAAGTGCTTAATGAACACTAAGCTGAGAGGCGGCAATGTCCCAGTGTGGGGATGTAATGTCAATAAGAAGAAGAAGAAGAAAAAGACGTTTGAAACTGAATGCAGTGTAGCACAAAAAAACAGAATATAAAAATAATAAATGACTTACTATTTCCACTGTGATGCCATGACATGCCTAATTAACAAACTAATTTTATTTGCTAATTATCTAATACATGCATTCAACTCTTAGACTAGGTGTTTCGTGTTTTCTTAAAACTATCATCCTTGTTTGCTATGTTACATTTTGAGTTATTATTGATACATTCAAATTGCCTCTGGCAGTTAGGATTTTTCCTCTGGTTGAATTGAACCATGTAGGAATTACTATGTTTTCAACTTAAAATAAACTTAACCTAATTTATACTAAGGGTACAAGGAGCTAATCGTTGCAATAGAAGATTGCAACGATATTTGTCTAAAATTGGAAATTATTTTGATGGACACTTGTTGCAATGTCTCAATATTAGAAATTGTATGAAGTTCATTGGTACTATACCACGGAGACAACTTCAGAATCATTTTCAAAATTTTATTTTGAATCCTCAGAAGTGCCTTCTATCTGGTATTGCAGCAACTAGTCCATATTGGCACAGCTAGAGTTAGAAGTTAGAAGTAAAAATGTTATACAATGAGGAACACCAGCTCTTACAGGTAATCTATCAGATTTTGAATTCTGATAGTTTACCTGCAGTGAGCGATCTGATAAATAATTTTGGATCAGTTTAATAATATACAAATGAAAGTTAAAATTTATCAATTTTACAATCATGACAAACACTGTCAAAAGCTTTATCTATGTCAAGAAGAGCAACTCCAGTCGAATATCCTTCAGATTTGTGAGCCGAATTAAATTCGTAACTCTTAATAACTGATTAGTGGTTGAATGTCCATGGCGGAAACCAAATTGCTCATCAGCAAAAATAGAATTGTCATTAATATGATCCATCATTCTATTTTAAATGATCTTACTGAAGAAAGTAAACTGATTGGGCGACAACTAGAAGCCTCAGCTGGATTTTGTCCGGCTTCAAAATTGGAACAATTTTGGCGTTTTCCATTTATCTGGTAAGTATGCCAATTGAAAACATGTGTTGAATAAATTAACCAAAAAGGAACTGAGCATTTTCCCATAGATGTTCCCTGGAAAATATTATCAATTTTTTATTTTGTTTTTCACTCTTTATGGAAATTTAAATATTTTTGTTTTGCTCTTTATTTATTATTTTGTGGAAAGTTTTTATTTTTTTATGGAAGAAAAATTACTTTGTTATTGTTTATTGCTAATATTGATTTATTCACGGATAATTGGTATTTTACCCTTATTATACTCTGATTTCTTTATTGGCAATTTCTTAAACTTTTATGAAAAATTTCTTATTTTTCATGGAAATTTTATTTTGCTGCCTTCCCGTGACTCAAAATACACAGTGAACTTGTTACTTCGCTAATTTATGAACACTTTTTTGTGCTTGTAAGGAATGCACGACCCCATACGGATTGACCGAAATTTTGTGATCTGCATTGCGCGGCCGGTAATAAAGTTAATTAGTTCAATGCGTGTTGGCTCTTGTATGACTTTTCTTATTTTTCCGTTATAAAATCTCTCACACCCTTTTCAAGAGTAACACTGAAAAGATGATACTATCTTTCCGGCATAGCAGCTGAGTTGCCTCATTCTCATCCGTCACTGTCAATAAAAGGGCAAGATTTTCGAGCTGTTTGAGCCAGGGACAAGACATCACTGGGTTTTTGATAACTGACTACTAGATGGAGCGAAGCTAAATTGTCGAAATGAGTGCGTATCTAAACAGCATATTAAAAAATCACATATGCAAATAATGATTTTCCGAATCCTAAATAAACGGGAAACTAGAACGAAAAGTTCTCTTTTCGTTCGTGATCCTGAACCTGAACGGTTAGTAGTGTGCGCTAGTCGAGAAAAATTGAGGTTGTTGAAAAACTATAACTGTATCTTAGTTGCTGTGTTAGCTAAAAAATGCTAGTACGTTTAAAAGCGAAAAGGCTTTGCAAAAGTACGGCCTGTGGGAAAACGATATTAGAACAACCTACACAAGCAGAACAACAAGAAAAAGGTCCAGAGTGGACTTTTTTTTATTCACCAGCTAAGCCAATCGGCGGTCGAACGGACAGTCTGGTCGCACGTGCACTACGGTCAGGAGAAACGCCGAAAAGGTAATTCCGGTAGCAATCGTGTGAAGTGTGTAGATTTCACACCGAACCAACGCTACCTTCCGCCATCTTTCTCAACAACAATGAGTATCACCCTAAACTGGAGGCAATCGTCGCCATACGTCGATCGATCGTTCACTTCTGAGCCATGCGGCTCCCTGGATGCTAAACGATCCCGATTCGGCCCCACCGCATCGACGATTACCAAAGGAACGTCAGTCATTGCAGTTCAACCAAATGCCGAAACCAACAATTCAGGCCCGTTGGCCATCGGAGTCATCGAGACCACCCAATTCCAATAACCAACAACTCAAAGCGCAAGTACCCCTATAGATGTGACGTCACAATAAATAATATATAGTTAGAAATGCCTCTACCTATATTAATGTTTCCTCTGCTTTTAATGTTTGTTTCGCATTCCTGGCTCACAAAGGAGCCATCAACCCTAGTAATTCTGTGGTCCAATGGAAAGTAGAAACCTTGGATTTTCTAGCACTTATCGGTATGGTCTGTTTGTTGCTTCCCCTCTTCCGTTTAACGTGTACTCCATCTGGTCAATAATTCGATTCATAAGCGGCCCTGTACAGATAGTAGTACCCTTTATTAACTGAACGGTAGCTTAGTGAGAATGAGCTATCAATAACAATGAACGACCCTGAAGATCCTGAATCCCAAGTCAAAAGGAGGTCTTAAGGTGGTCAATTGTTTCAAATGTCAACTAAAACTGGCTTTTACCCTCATAAGTTATAAAATTCATGAGGGCTTAAATTATTATTTATTTATTCAGGCTATGGCCGAAGTGGCTTGTGGAAGTGGCTCCATTCGGCTCGGTCCATGGCTACACGTCGCCAACCACGCAGTCTACGGAGGGTCCGCAAGTCATCTTCCACCTGATCGATCCACCTTGCCCGCTGCGCACCACGCCTTCTTGTGCCCGTCGGATCGTTGTCGAGAACCATTTTTATCGGGTTACTGTCCGACATTCTGGCTACGTGCCCGGCCCACCGCAGTCGTCCGATTTTCGCGGTGTGAACGATGGATGGTTCTCCCAACAGCTGAGGGCTTAAAGCCAGGTGTATAATGTGCAAATCAATAAATAAATTTATTGGAAACAAAAATATGGTGTCAAGAAGCTAAGAAAGATCCCTCATTGAATGAAGCTTGTCTATTGCCTACAAAGATACTTCAAGTGTGCACACGAAAGTGAATTTGCTCAATTTATTGTAAGTTTTCTAAGAATGGCGTATTGGTCGTACACATATTACGTAAGCACTTATGGGGGGAGGGGGGTCTGTCGTTTTCTTACGTGCCTTATAAATAAAAAAACCCAAATTAATCCACCTAGCGGTGACGATGCCTTTCTCGATTAAATCAAGATATACTGAAGGTTGTAACTTCGTTTTTTTCCAATTCCTATCTACCAAAAATGTTGGCAATTTTGTTATAATGTTATAATTATGTTATAATCAAGTTATGACGATCGACACCCCAACCCCCTTCGCCAAGGCCCCGATGCCATTTTTGAACGATTCCTAAATATAAATAGAAGACAAATAAAACCGCATACATAATATAATATGGAAATAAGGAGATGTATAAAACAAAAACCATATTTAAATTTGCCCTTGAAATCACCCAAACTTCACCTTAACTCCACACCATCCATCATACCACACACCATCCAAACCAAACAGCATGTTGAAGCATCAATGAAACCCTTCTTTTTCCCCTTCCAATGTATGACACAAAACAATCGCAAACACCACCATGGCCACGAGCGTACAAACCAGCAGTTAATCGTGTCGTTATCGAGTGCAATTTACAACTGATGAAACTTACAACTGTGTTGGTGCGAATGCTTCGATAAAGTATAATGGCAATAAATATCATCGAGTCGGCTCTACACTTAAAAGCGCGTACGTTGTTCGTCGATTAGTTTTCGTGTTCAACACGTTCCTCATTGCAAGCTTTGAAAAGCTTTGCTCGTTGCGTTAGCATTCTCGATATTGCCGTAGCGAGGTTTCTAACCCATGTTGATTCTGTGTCTGGACTGAAGAGGAAAGCCTGAAAGTAGGCAATAAAATATTTAGTTGTGATTTGTCCCAAGTTTGTTCCAGACACAGACATCGAATCGTTGATGCCAAACGGCATTAATTGATTCGAGGTGCCCAAATAGGATAAGAATCCTGTACAAAGGCTCAGCTATGAATACAGCAAACTAATTGCTGTAGACAAAAAGCGCAATACGCAATAAAAAAATATTTGCGGGATTTGGCTGATGGACCAAAATCTCATATGAAACCTCGGCATTTCCCGTAGTGGGCACCACCTAGCCGTCTCTCTCTCAGGGCACCAGGAGAGAACGTGCATTATTTTAATTTGTTATTTGTTACATGTTGATAGTTAATCTTTATGTTGTTATAAAATAATTGTAACGTGGGGCTGTTACAACGTAATTTATATTATAGCATGGTAGCTGCTCAATGCTCGTAGTCCCGATTATATGGGAAAAAATGGAAAACTGCCTAAACCATTTTCCTTATCAGTTGCGAACGCATTAATCAAACTTGATTAAATTAAATAGCATGTAATTAGAAGAGTGGCTCTGCGGAATGCAACTTGTTGCGATAAAATTAGTTGAGTCTAAGTACATGAAAATCGTGTGAGTTTTTCAGGTTTAAAAAGTGACCATACAGACACACAAACATACACACACACATACATACACACACACAGACATCACCTCGATTCATCAAACTGAGTCGAATGGTATAAGAAACTTTACTATCAGATGTTCCTGTAAAAAGTTCGTTTTCAGAGTGAAATGATAGCCTTTCGGTACAACTTTGCTGTACGAGAAAGTCAAAAATCATTTGTATGAAAAAAATCTTACAATCGAAAAAACCAGATAAATTGCTTACGTAATATGTGCACTGAAAAAAACGTACACCTCAAATATTGGCTTTTTGTTATAAGTTTTCTTATCGATGGAAAATTTCATGGAAACTTTTTTCAGTTTATGTATTAAATGAAAAAATATTAAAAAAAAAACTTGTTTTCTATAATCTTTTTTTTCTGGAACCTTAGTTTTTAAGAATATTTTGACATTTTTCACATAATTGTACTTTGTATGTGTGGGGTTTGAGTAAGTTGCCTTCAGCGTGCGTTCAAAAATTCACACCAAGTGAATTCAAGAGGTAAATGTGAATAAAATATTTGATGGTTTAAAAAAACACAAGGCAAGGTTATTTGGATTACTGCAAAGCATGTCTAGAATATAGAATAGTTTGTGGTTGACAGTCGGAAAATAGTTTATGGTTTAGTTTGGTTTGATAGCATAGGTTTGTAACAATCAACAGAAGTACTAAGTAGGCGTGGGAGAAATAGAACACCATAGGGCACCACTATCAATACTGAAGCAACAAGCCAATATACATATTGGCAACGAGCAGCTGTCATTTTTTATACTACGCTTGCTGCGAATCAGCAAAGCCAAAATAAAAATATGACAGTTATTCGTTGCTTATTTATCGAGATAGGTGCCTCTGAAAACGCGAGGTATGATTTATTTGCTTCATCTTAAGTTTGTTAATAATTCATTTTCTAAAAATCACCAAAAAAATTTTTCAGTTCACATCTTCCATAGCGCCATCCACATTTCTTGTTATTTGAGGGCAAATTTATTCTAAAATTTTTCGTTCGAGAAACATTTACCAGTGTTACTGTTATACAGTTACTTTGCTCAATGTTACAAAACAACTTGTTAGTTTTTTCGGGTGTTCTAAAACAAACTTTTGGATTACACTTAATTAGTTTTACGAATCAATTATTGGGACACGACTCCCAAGCTTAATTCGAAATCGACAAAATGCAAATGTTACTAATATGCGATAATAGGAAGTGTACTGCCGCTAATTGCAAGTCAAGCACATCTGAGAAAAAATGCAAATGAGAAAACGGCTCGCAAAGAATTTTCATTGTTTTTCATTTATTACTGTGTTTAAATGAATTTATTTCCAAATAACTGCCCTAACACATTGTCTTTATGAAGAAAGAACTTAACCCTACCTAGCCACATTGAAAAACTCTGAATATGACTGACTTGCGATTACAATCTTCATAAATTAGCAAAGTAACCGCAAGTCAGTAACATTGCCATGACGATTTCCATTCTGTTATCAACATCCATTTGACCTGAGTTCCAGTATTTCGCAGTTCATTAAATCAATTACAAAATGTCGGTATTAGAATATCTTGCCATGTATAAATTGGATGAAAGCTCGGATGAAGGATTTTGCCATCGCGTCGGATCAGAAGGAAGTTTTTTTCAATGAGGAAATTTCTCCGGCTTTACCAGTTCAGAAGCGAATGAAAAAAGAAATTCAAAAAGAGATTGCGGCTAAGAAAAGGCGTAGGTCACATTCGATGAAAGACAGAGTGGTAATTCATGATCGTTCCTGGGACATGAACATCGTAGCGCAGCAAGCATTCTTTAGAGAAACAGTGTAGATCGTTCCTTTAAAAAAGCGTATCAAAAATCATTTCATGCTGGAAGAACCAAAAAAGCATAAAAGCTATTTGTTTCATCTGGTAGCTAGTAATTCAGAACATTTGGAAGTTTGCCGGAAATTCTACATGAACACAAAAAGAATTGCGTGTAAGAAAGGAATGATTTCATTATTTTACTAAACTCTGAAACTATAATTAGATAGTCAAAGAGAAGCAAACATAAGCGTGATACGACCCAGAGAGATGCTGTGAAGGCTCACATCAATTCGTTTTCGCACAGACGTACAGACGCTCTCAACAGACTCTATTTGCCATCGGATTTGACGGGAAAATCCATGTATGACCACTATATGCAGGATAACCATGTCCCAAAAGTTTTACTGTCGCGTTTTCAAGAAAATGAATATTTCCATTGTAAAACTGGGACATGAAGAATGCGAGTTATGCACTTCCTCTATCTAACATCAAACTGATCACCTCACGACGGGCACTGGATCATCTGATGAAACGGAATCGTGTTTTGTCTGTCTTTTGGATGTCGACTTACAAAAGGTCAGTAAACGATTAGTGATATAACAACAAAATGCTGAAGATTTCGAAAATCTCTCTAGCTTATCCAACTACCAAGGCTTGAGGGTTACAAAAGCACAGTTTTTCTCAGCGTTTACTAGCATATAATGAGACGTTTGCTCCGGTTGGAAAATATGCAAAAACATTACCCGTTATTACTTGCTTATGGAACGAATTAACTGCAGGACGTCACGCTAATGATATTGCAAGCTGTTTCCACCAAGTTGTAGAAAGCTTCAAAGATGCAACGGAAATTATATTTTGGCTGGACAACCGTAGCGCTCAGAACAAGAATTGGAATTTGTTCCAACATATGATTCTTCTCCTAAACTCAAATGTCGGAAATCTTCGAAAAATTTCATTGAAATGTTTTGAAACAGGTCAAACTTCCATGGCAGCAGATAGTGTACATGCCGCAATTGAGAAAAGCATGCGAAATGGTGAACCAGCAGAAACATTTCAAGATTATTCCGTTTTGGTCGGAAAAGCGGAAACCAATATGGAAGTGATCCCAAGTAGCATTTTAAGTTTTATAACGCTCTGGAAAACCATAATTTACTCTACAAGAGTGTTATAAAACCATAATAAAACCAAAATGTTACTAGGGATAGATATGAATTACGGCTTTTTTTGCACCACTTTCAATACCATTCAATATAGGTACTCTTAATCGTTGCAATCCTCGATCGTATATCGAAAAAATGAAGCACATAACTTTCAAGAAAGGAAGTTACGAGCTTTTTTACAGAAATAATGTAGACGGAAGTCAACCGATGGATTGATGCACCCTATTTACTAAAAGGCAGCTAAAAAAGATTCAAACTGATGGATTCGTTTTGGACGACACATTAAAAAGGCAGGTTACACACAAAGGTATCACGGCAGATACAGAAAGGCAGCTTTACTGAAAGTTATTCTACCGCTCGTCAAGACCGAAAATAAGTTGTATTGGACTGATCTACCACTTACCTAAATGCTTTGAAAAAGCTGTACCTTCAAACTATTAGATAATTTGTTTAATAAATATAATATAAATTTTAAATTTGATGATTTTTCTGAACTTTTTTCTAAATTTGATAACATCACTCTTAGATCTCAATAATCAAGCTCTCATGAGCAAGCAAACTAGTTCGCGATCTTAAGGACATAGTTAGAAGAGTATATGGCACCGGACCTTCCACGGGTCAACCTCACACCTCCCGCACTCTTCTCCCACCAACATTCGAATGCATCGAACAGCATCGAACAAAAGTTCAATATTCAAATTACTAGCCTGTTCGCATTGCTCTACTGAAACTGCATATATGTTTCATTTGAAAGGATAAGCTTCCATGTTAATAACATTCGGAGAAAGCTGATCGCGGTTCATTTTAATCATCATTCAATGGGTAAATGGTAACAACTACATAGGCATAAATATATTGAAGCCCAGAAGCAACTAAATTTGAAATCCAACTTTATATCTGGATGGATAATGAGAATCAGTGCATCGCTTATCAGTTTCAGTGCTGTTGGCAAATAATTATCATAATAATTCTAAACCTAACCTAAGCATATTTAATAGAACATTTTGGATATGTTTTCGATATCCATTCTAAGCACTAGTATTGAACTAATACTTTTCCATATGGAACAATTTGACTTGATATTTTTTCCCACTTTTCTAGAACAAACTTCTCGTAAAGAATAGCATAACACATAGTACATGTGAAAATAAAGTGAAATACGGTAATAACTGAAAATTGCCGACGTTCACGCTACAGCAAAAATCGATCAAGGATTGCACAACATTGTCCTGAAACGTGCTGCTGCTTCATATAAGGCTGGTGATCAACCCTCAACATTAAGCTCAACCACACTTCCAAAAAGATATACAATTATCACGCAATATGTCCCATTGACGGTTTCCCTTCTTGAAATTGCTTTACCCGAATGGCTTCGAAGGATGGCATATTGTACAGGACTCTTGCCCAATCCGAGGACTTCCGCTTGAGATTAGTCGCTCGGGGTTTTCGTGAGATTCCAAAAACCAACGACGGGATCAGGCAAAAAGTTAAAATGTATCACAATTTCGTTGTGATGGGATACCGAGCTAACTTCGTCGAAATTTAAAAAAATGGCTACGAAAAATCAGCGCCAGCTTTAACAAATGGACTTCTAACAAAACAAAAAACCTTGATTTATGAAGTGAATGTTCTTGGCTGTAAGTAAACGTGGAACTTTGGACTGCCAAGAACAATTTGGGTATTTATCAATCCATCTTTCCAAGTGAGCACGGAACTATTTTAGCATTAGACATTTGGAATGCAAAATATAATTTCACGAAAATCTCATATCTTTCGGCTAAACTTGTAGGATAATAAAGAAATCCCCTAATGCCAAATAAAGCCTTACATAATTAACAACATGACAAAGCTATGATAGAGCACTAATTTGGCTACATTACTGACTGGTTACACCCATTCGTCTCAACTTAACCATGAAATATATTGTGTCTTTGGTGCAGCACATGTATGAAATGATGAGTTTCAGTATCGAGCCATCGCAAGCAGGGGTATTTCACCATTTCAGTTGGAACAAAGTTACATTATCCAAACTATCTTGGAACAATCTTTTCTCAATAGCAGGGAGACAGCTCATAGTTCTAGAAAAAGAGGATTTGTTCGGGAAAAACAGTTGGTTTCCTCTAATGCTTTGTTGATTTCAATTATTTTCGGTATTTTCTTTTGTGGACAAATATTTTGCACAGTAATTCACAGACCAGTACCTACACAGAAAGGAAAAGAGGAAAAGAGTCTTAGACGGATTCCAAGACAACATCTTCTACAGATATATGTTTCCCTAAGGGAAAATCCATAAAGTACGTCACGCAAAAATTGTAGATTTTCAACCCCCCCCCCCCCTTCCCACTTCGTCCCACTTTTTGTATTACACCCTTACACCTTTAAAATTTGTGTATGAGTCGTCACGCTGCTCGGAACCCCCTCCCCCTAGGAGGGTGACGTACTTTGTGGATGGCCCCTTACGAAGACGTGATGCAAAGTTTAAAATTAGTTAAGCAAAGTTAAAAATTAAAATTACCGATGATGATTAAGGGTTTTAAAGTATTTTCGTCACTGTAACATAAAATAAGGTGATATATGTACAATAGTTTGAGATTGAAATATTTTTTTCCAGCTAGATTGTATAATTACCCATATGTGCTTCGTGCGTGACGAGATTTATCCTATTTACTTGTCTCCTTTTTATAGCGGAAATAAAACAAACAAATAAAACTCCAAAACATCACGTTCAATAGTCCTGCTTCTAGCAAATAATATCAGCAGTTTCAGTAGATATGGAGTTCTCTATTACATATGCATAACATATAATCTAGAAAACTTTTATTATCTCTTGGTAGAAGCCTAACTGCGCTGCTGAAGTGAATGTTGTTTCATATAGTAGGATTTTCGAGAGCATCAGAAATAACAGAAATCATCACTTAAGTAGTTTTCGTTTGTTTCAATTCTATTGGAATCAGTTTTTGGTGGTTCCTATCCAGATAACGAAAATCCGTTTAAAAATCAAACCAACATTTCAATTTTGAAATAATAATATCAGATAAAAGAACTTTCAGTAAAAATCATAATTTATAAAATGGCCACGAATTTTCATATGATCACATAAATTTGGTGTTCAAAGAACAAACCACTCCGTCCAAATTGTCACTTCTTTATATTATTCTCCATTTTCGATAAAGCAAAAACCTATATTATGATTGATCTTTTTGCATCAGTGAACTGTAAATTGGAAATAACAACCTGTGTTCAGTGGTCGGGGGTCTGCGAAACCGCACCAAACGCCTTTCGACTGACTGGTAAAAGGAAAACGGAAATTTATTCATATCAATGCATGTTCCCAATCGTTGTAGGATATGATCAGTTGCGGCGTTGAGGGATATTCAATGTTTCAGATTCCGTGATCAATTGAATCTGATACCTTAAAACTAATAAAAAAAATTAATTATTTCTTTTTGGCGCTTGGTGCGATTTAACAGAGCGCCGGACATGTATCCAGTGGAAATCAAGTGTGCGTACTGAAGCAGAACAGTCATCGTTGAATGATGAAAAATCAAACCAACTTTTGACTCCAATCAAACAATAACTCCTGGCAGATTCGAGCGTTATTGTGTCTCGTTGACATTTCAGCTTGAGCATTTTCCCCCGCTGCGAAATAGTGCACGTATGAGGAAATCGGTTGATGGAAGAACGACTAGCTTCAGGATACGTGTTGTAATGATGTAGGTGTTGGCCTTGTGCATGCTGAAGTGCATGGTAATGGTTTTGGGGAATTAAGCACGTATCCACAGCAGCGAGAATGTCTTTTATGATGATTCTTTGCCGTAATGGTTCCTCGTTGAGGTTGTGCACTCCTACACCACAGTGCAAGAGTATGTGAAAATATTTGCGAGCTGTACAAAAGCCAGTGCCTCGTTACACGTCGTATAAGTCTTCTGTAGGTCAGCACCAGAACGATAACACAATACAGCAATAGGAATGATGGTGCTTCCAGATTTTGAGAGAGACACTAGTTGTTAGCATGCACTTCGCGGCAGAGGCACGTACATTCAACAAGTGGCTCTGTAGGCCGGTGTGGTTGGCTTCGATAGTCGTTCCGGCTTACCAGAAGGCAAGCCTTACAAATGAGGCTTAGTCTGGAAACAAATTTCGATTCGGTACGAAATTATAGTTTACCGGCGATTGGATTGAGCAATGAGCTCACATGCACAATTGCGAAATAAAAAAAAGTGTATGCGTGTTATGCGACTGAGAGAGACACGGGTTTATCTCTTCGAATGGATTTTCCTTTTCATAGTTCTTTATTTCGCATTCTTTATAAGTCATAAGCCAGTTAACCTTATGAACAAAAGCTTCGAAATGGAAATGTAGACGACGGGTTCGATGTACGTTTTAGTTTATTATCTTTTCGGATGGGAATCTCTGTGCACATAGTGGACCAGCAATAACTGGAAGACCAATAACTCAATAACTTTTGGCACCCCAATTCTGTTTGTGTACCATAAAGGGTTTGGGGTATTTTGATGATTTTTATTAAATAGAATTCTTCTGAAACATGGTTTAATACTAATTCTACACTAAATTTGGTTTGAATAAAGATTCTTTACAAATTTTGAAGTGCTTATGAGCGTCTCTAGGATGTCCCTGAACTCTCCCGTGAAACCTGTAGAAGGAACATTTCTGTTTTCAGACTAAAGCTAAAATTTCCTTATGATTTCTCACTTATAAACTTCTGATAAATCTTTAAGCTGCAACAGAATCTTTAAGTGATGACCCGAACAAACCTGTTGGAAAAAAATCATTAAACCACAATGTGTCATACTACAGCTCTTTCTTTGCGATTCCTAACAATTTTTCCACTATTCAGGTGCTGTTCGTACTGCCAATTATGGATCACCTCATACTCAATCGTGAGAAGATTCCCTTTTGTGTCCCTATACATATCAATCTATGGCACGTTGCCCTTATGTAAGTGGTTTAACTTTTCTTCGATCTTGTGTTATTAGCGTGTTGCAGTTGTTCCTTCGCTTCTTCCAGGACACTTTGAAAGGCTGCCATTTTTCTAGTTTTCATCCGATTCTTCCTTTTTCAACAATCTTTCATTTTCAACAAATTTACATTGACTGTCTGTGATGAACATTCTTTTAAGATAAAAAATCACGTTAAGAAAGTATTTGAAATGTGCTTTGAGATCATATTGACCCCAAATTGAAATTGTTATAACTTTTTTATTGCTTGGCCAATTTGGATTATTTTAGCTGTTTTGAAAGATAATTTAATCATCCGGGAATGGACTGTCTTGTGACGGATTTTTTTTAGGAAATTTGCAAATAGGCAGCGCTAGTGTACTTGCAATATTTTTTCATGTTTGAATTATTGCTCTTGCTTGATATGTTTTCGGCAACATTATTCAGGATATTCAGGACTACAAAATGGTGCTAAATATAATGATCACATATTCCAAGAGGTGGCACTAGTGAGCAGTTATATTTAGCAAACATGAATGTTGTGGTAGAGCCCACCAAAAGTTTTCATTATATTCAACCTGTTCCAGCGATGCAAATAATAGAAAGCGTTCACATAATATGTTCTGGGACATCCAAGAAAACCCTGGAGTTAAGGTCTTTGGGTCTACACGCGTAACTAAAGATCAGTCAATTTGCCGCCTATTTGTACATTTTTACCAGACGACCGTCACTTAAGCATGAATTGCATAGCATAGTGGCCAATTTTTAAAAGGAAACAATGAGACAGGATTCTGCGTCGAACGAAACTTGTTGCAAGCAAATCGGTTGAGGATAAGTGCCTAAAAAATGAGTGACACTTTTGCCACATTTTTTGGGTAGGTGCGCACAGACATTTACGGGCAGCAGGGACTATGTCCAAGGGCTTGACGATCCCTCCCCAGGCCATCTGCGAGTTGTGGGGCTTGCCTAGGATGTGGTGGGGTTTGACAGTGAGCCCTGTTAAATTCCTATAAAAAGCTGCATGTATCCGCAAGTAGGCCCCACCAAAGCGACCGTGTGCCGCTCAAAGCGCACAAGCCCAAGTCCTGGTGTTAGGTGGGACGCAAAACAGCCCTGACACGACGGCCCTCCGACGAGACAGGAGGTTTGCGCAGGCCCAATAAGCCGCCTGGAAAACCAATAATTACGAACAATATAAGAGATAATGTGACTCGATATAATCGGCAATGACCTAGGCGACGAATACAGGATCACGATTGGAAGCTTGGAACATGGAATTGCAAGTCGCTAGGTTTCGCAGGTTGCAACAGGATGATCTACGATGAATTACATCCCCGCAACTTCGACGTCGTGGCGCTGCAGGAGATTTGCTGGACAGGACAGAAAGTGTGGAAAAGCGGGCATCGAGCGGCTACCTTCTACCAAAGCTGTTGCACCACCAACTAGCTGGGAACCGGCTTCATAGTCCTGGGTAAGATGCGCCAACGCGGGATTGGGTGGCAGCCAATCAACGAAACGATGTGCAAGCTGAGGATAAAAGGCCGTTTCTTCAACTATAGTGCAATATCAACGTGCACTGCCCACACGAAAGAGGCCCGATGACGAGAAAGAAGCGTTCTACGCACAGCTGGAACAGACATACGATGGATGCCCACTGCGGGACGTCGATATCGTCATTGGTGACATGAACCCACAGGTAGGAAGGGAGGAAATGTATAGACCGGTAATCGGACCGGATAGTCTGCACACCGTATCGAAAGACAACGGCCAACGATGCATAAACTTCACAGCCTCCCGCGGAATGGAAGTCCGAAGCACCGTCTTTTCCCGCAAACATATCCACAAGGCCACATGGAGATCACCTAACCAAGAAACGGAAAACCAAATCGACCACGTTCTAATCGACGATAAATTCTTCTCCGACATCACGAACGTCCACACTTACCGCAGTGCGAATATTGAATCCGACCACTACCTCGTTGCAGTATGCCTGTGCTCAAAACTCTAGACGGTGTACAACATGCGTCGTACAACATGCGCGGCTTAACATTGGGCAGCTACAAGACGGTAGACTAGCCCAAGAATACGCGCAGCAGCTGTAAGTGGTACTCGCAACGGAAGAGCAGCTAGGCGCAGCGTCTGTTAAATATGGCTGGAGAGATATTCGATCCACCATTAGAAGCACCGCCACCGCTGCACTTGGCGCGGTGCCCCCGGATCAGAGGAACGACTGGTATTTTGGCAAATGTGAGCAGTTAGTAGAAGAGAAGAATGCAGCATGGGCGAGATTGCTGCAACACCGCATGAGGGCGAACGAGGCACGATAAAAACGGGCGCGGAACAGACAAAACTCGATTTTCCGGAGGAAAAAGCGCCAGCAGGAAGATCGAGACCGTGAAGAAACGGAACAACTGTACCGCGCTAATAACACACGAAAGTTCTATGAGAAGTTAAACCGTTCACGTAAGGGCCACGTGCCACAGCCTGATATGTGTAAGGACATAAACGGGAACCTTCTTACGAACGAGCGTGAGGTGATCCAAAGGTGGCGGCAGCACTACGAAGAACACCTGAATGGCGATGTGGCAGACGAAGATGGCGGTATGGTGATGGACCTGGGAGAACGCGCGCAGGACATAATTCTACCGGCTCCGGATCTCCAGGAAATCCAGGAGGAGATTGGCCGGCTGAAGAACAACAAAGCCCCTGGGGTTGACCAACTACCAGGAGAGCTATTTAAACACGGTGGTGAGGCACTGGCTAGAGCGCTGCACTGGGTCATTACCAAGATTTGGGAGGAGGAAGTTTTGCCGCAGGAGTGGATGGAAGGTGTCGTGTGTCCCATCTATAAAAGGGCGATAAGCTGGATTGTAGCAACTACCGCGCAATCACATTGCTGAACGCCGCCTACAAGGTACTCTCCCAAATTTTATGCCGTCGACTAGCACCAACTGCAAGGGAGTTCGTGGGGCAGTACCAGGCGGGTTTTATGGGCGAACGCTCCACCACGGACCAGGTGTTCGCCATTCGTCAAGTACTGCAGAAATGCCGCGAATACAACGTGCCCACACATCATCTATTCATCGACTTCAAAGCCGCATATGATACAATCGATCGGGACCAGCTATGGCAGCTAATGCACGAACACGGTTTTCCGGATAAACTGACACGGTTGATCAAAGCGACGATGGATCGGGTGATGTGCGTAGTTCGAGTTTCAGGGGCATTCTCGAGTCCCTTCGAAACCCGCAGAGGGTTACGGCAAGGTGATGGTCTTTCGTGTTTGCTATTCAACATCGCTTTGGAAGGGTAATACGAAGAGCAGGGATTAACACGAGTGGTACAATTTTCAAAAAGTCCGTCTACCTATTTGGCTTTGCTGACGACATAGATATTATGGCACGTAACTTTGAGAAGATGGAGGAAGCCTACATCAGACTGAAGAGGGAAGCTAAGCGGATCGGACTAGTCATCAACACGTCGAAGACGAAGTACATGATAGGAAGAGGTTCAAGAGAAGACAATGTGAGCCACCCACCGCGAGTTTGCATCGGTGGTGACGAAATCGAGGTGGTAGAAGAATTTGTGTACTTGGGCTCACTGGTGACTGCCGAAAATGACACCAGCAGAGAAATTCGGAGACGCATAGTGGCTGACGCATAAAGGCTGGAAAATGCTCCGATCGAATAGAGTTCGCCGCCGTACCATACTGACAATCTACAAAACGCTAATTAGACCGGTAGTCCTCTACGGACACGAGACCTGGACGATGCTCGTGGAGGACCAACGCGCACTTGGAGTTTTCGAAAGGAAAGTGCTGCGTACCATCTATGGTGGGGTGCAGATGGCGGACGGTACGTGGAGGAGGCGAATGAACCACGAATTGCATCAGCTGTTGGGAGAACCATCCATCGTTCACACCGCGAAAATCGGACGACTGCGATGGGCCGGGCACGTAGCCAGAATGTCGGACAGTAACCCGGTGAAAATGGTTCTCGACAACGATCCGACGGGCACAAGAAGGCGAAGTGCGCAGCGGGCAAGGTGGATCGATCAGGTGGAAAATGACTTGCGGACCCTCCGTAGACTGCGTGGTTGGCGACGTGTAGCCATGGACCGAGCCGAATGGAGAAGACTCTTATATACCGCACAGGCCACTTCGGCCTTAGTCTGATCAAATAAATAAAATAATTGTAGGCAGAATTGGTAAGTGGGTCAATGGGACCAGTATCAGTACACCTTCTTTCCACCTATTTTGTCTTCGTCTCATGCGACTCCCCCCTTTCCTCGGGCGGGGAGATGACAAGGTTCCAACTGATTTTTAACCTTAGTTAGTTATAGTTTTCTAGAAATCAAACAAGGGCCAGGAGGGGCACATTTTACCGTCTTACCCAATTACTTTTTTCGCCAATAAGAAGTAGCAGTTAGTAATTACGTTTTTGTTTTCGCTACAAAATACACACTCTCATACATTTCCGCTAATAAACCAAGTCTGTTCGACCAGATCTCTAAAGTGCGACATTTATACTGTCGCGGCATCATGTACCTTTTTTGTAATACTGCACGATTGCTTATAATGCTGTATATGTGTTTCTTCATTGAAATAAGTTTTAGAAAAGCATTGATTCAAGAAAGCTGATTTGCCTTGAAGATTTAAATTTCTTAAAGATATTCGAACAGAAAATATTGCTTTAGAACTGTTCGTGGAAATTCAAAATAATTTCTCATGGAAATCCAAATTCTAAAACATATTTAGTGGAAATTAAACTAAATTCCCTATCAAATTCGAATTAAATTGGCATTTCCTTCCCCATATTGAAAACAATTTTTCAAGAACAAATTTGTTTTGTTGTCATTGTTTTGCCATTACTAACATCATGCACTAACAAGCATGGAGACGCATGGTTGCTCATCATACTAAGTAATGGTAAAACATTGACTTTGGGACAATTTTACAAAATGTATTTTCAGAACGACTTGTTTGATATTTTTTGATTTGTTGTTTTATATTGCATTGGATTTTGTTAGTAAGCTAACCTAAGCTCGAAGTGGAAGGGAGCATTTAATTGAAACACGATTTAGAACAGATTTTTTATATGTTATATAAAATTAAAAGACCTCTCAACTAAAAATATGAAACCATGGAGTCGTTAAGGTCACTCTTGACGGAATCCAAGTTCCAAAGTGCTCGCGTTTTCGGGGGCACACCACTCGATTCAGAGGCGGCGCACAACTGTAATTTTTGTTGATTTAGCTTTGCTGCGTCACAGCATGCGTGAAATAATAAAAATGACAGTTGTGCGTTGCTTCCGAATCGAGTGGTGTGCCCCCGAAAACGCGAGCACTTTTAAACTTGGATTCCGTCAGGAGTGACCTTAAAGACTCTCGCAGTAAAAACCAACAAATCGTTTCGTAATTTTTCTTTTCGAATTCAAATAGATCTTGAGGCTTCGTATGTTTACTTGAAATAAGCCATCTTTAGCATTCAATTTGTGTTACCTTGTAGATTGAAAATCGGTTGGGTATTCCAAAAGTTATCCTACTTTGGGATGTGAGGCAACAATCTATGAAATTGAACTATATTAATGCAAAATGTAATTTTTTTTACTCGCGTTTCTCGGTCTAATCGGGCCTCGCGTTTACTCGTTCATTAGTGTTTTCCAACAAATTCTGTAGATTTTCCTGAAACAGTTCATAAAAAATCGAGGAGAAATAAGCTTGAAGCCTATTCACGCTATCACCAGCTAAAACGGCTTTCGGCGTGACGACTAAAACTCCACTGAAGAACAAAATAACGTCAAACGTCGCTGACGTTTTGTGTGGCTACACAATGGATACACTATGCCCACTCAAAAATATCCTACACTGGTCCAATAATCAAACTCGCCATCCGGAATCGCAATCTTATGTATTAGCCCTACAAAACTAACTGGAAATCATAATGTTACCAATGGATTCGAATTTACATTAATAATGTTAAAAAATGCTTCAAAGTCCCTCCATTCATTTTCAAGTCTAGTTGCTCATTCGATGGTAATGCAACTTACAGAAGCTGAGTGTGGCCTTAAGTCAAGAAGTGTCAATCAGAATATTATTTTCATTACCATCCGAAAAAATACCGAACTGATACTCTAAAAGTAAAAAGGGTCCTAAATATTAACAAAAATCGGTACCTTTTATTCCACTGGTTTTTGTATTATTTAAAATATTCAGAATTTACGACCTGCGTGGATCAAAAATGCATCTATCACTGTACTGATTGACTGTTGGCATTTGATTGATTTTTATGCTTCCCTGGAACAGAGAAAGTTATAATTAATGTAAAGTCCCGGCCAATTGAAAAGTGAATGACTGATTCCCCAGACCATGCAATCTGCACCGGGGTTTGACGTTTTTATTGCCCAGTCAATTGAAATACGTGGGGTAGGAGTATTGTGGTTCGTGTTTCATTCAACATGTCCACAAATTCGTTTTAGGGGCCGTCCAAAAACCACGTGGTCAAATAGGGGGGGAGGGGGGGGGGGGGTTGGAAAATGACCACGATAAGCCACATGGGGGGAGTGGGGTGTTGCTCTCCAACCACGTGGTTTTTTTTACACGAAAAACTTTTGGTGAATAACAATAGCGGTGTAAAAAATACAAATCATTAAAATTTAATGATTTAATCACTAAATGCAAAGCGCATCTTATGGCCGATGCCCACGTAGCGTCTTTTCAACTCAGCGTTAAAAAGATGCAGGTGTGCATCGAGAAAACCCGGTAACGCAGCGTCGGTCGTAACGCCGATGCATATCTGCGCTATTTGACCATCTTAGCCTTAGATCCTTTTTCCAACGAAAAAACAGGTTGCGATTCAGTCTCAATTTCCTCAACAAAAATTTGGAAAGGAAAAATGGGAAAATATAAAAAAAAAATTCCGCCGCGCCACGCCCCCGCCGCAGATGGTTTTTGGCATCACGCCGCCGACACTTTTGCAGCTACAAATTTGAAAAACATTCATGTTTTTACAATAATCCAAGAAAAAAACTTCAAAAGAATTTCTTGTGGATATTCAGGAAAAATCCAGTAAAGAAATTTGCTGTAAAAACTTACTTCATATAATCCTGATAAAGTTCTGGCATTCAGAATGATTTTTGAACAGTTCTCTCTGAACAATTTTGCTTGGAAATATTGCTACAAATTGTTGATGAAATGATGAAAAAAAAACAAAACATCTTCAGTGTAAATTGCAAAAAAAATTCCTTAAAACTCCGAAAAAAAATCCATGTGAATTCTGTCTGAAAATTCAAAGCAGTCCTGTGGGAAATACATATAATTTTCGGTGGAAAAAAATATTCAAATTTTCATATATTTTTTTTACATTCTAATGAAATTTTCTACGACAAGTTCTTTCGAATCTTCACCAGAAATTCTTCTTATTTCCAAAAGAAGTTTCTCGAACATTTTAAGGAGTGCACTTCAAAATGTTCAGTCTCCAGTTAGCTTTGCGAGCAAAGGCGTAGGGTTGCCAACCCGGAGATGACGAGTTCGATTCTCGTTCCTGTCTAGGATGTGTTCGGGTGGGAAACATTCTCGACATCCTAGGTATAGTGTATCCATCGTACTAGCTACACAAGATATATAATCGCGCAATGGCTGGCATATAAAAGCTTTCAATTTATAACAAAGGAAATGCTAATAGAATATACTAAGTTGCAAAGCAAACCAACTTCCAGTTGGAATATGGAGCCATAGAAGAAGAAGAAGACTTCTAAATTTTTCAATAAAAACTCTTCTGAATTTCCGAAAGATATTAAACAGCCAATGCCATATGAAACACTTTGATATTTCCGTTGTTTTTTTGTTTCAAGTTTTTTTTCAAATTTGGAATTTTGAAAGGAAATTTTTCCGAATACTTTTTTACGCTCTTTGTGAATTCTATCACATTTTTTTTTAATTTTCCAAGTATTTTTTTATTCGAGGCATTATTTAGAATTTCCAAAAAATTCTTTGGATTTTAAAAAAATAAATCTTTAGAATTCTCGAGATTCTTGTTTTTTTAAATTTGTACCATAAATTCTTACAAAATTTCATCGGGAATTCAATCTCCTTCGGGAAGTCATTTTGATTTCTTTGCAGGTTCAGCTAAGCATTGCTTTAAATCGTTACCATGCAAAGATGCACAGACAATGATTTAGAAATTTTAAGGACTTTTCACAGCAGAAAATCATTAGAATTTTGATTTAGTTTTTTAAGGAATTCCTTCAAAAGTACAATTTTTTCGTTATTTTCACTTGTAAAAACATCGGAATTTCCTCGGGAAATTCAATATTGTTGTTTCAGATGAACTTTTTTCGATTTTCACCTGGAAAAATTCCATTGAAAATTTAGAAGAATTTCCTTTGAAGATTCATTAAAGTTGCCCAGGATTTTGGAAAAAAAAATCTTTAGAGATTCCGTTAAAAAAAGTAAGCTGGATTTTTTTTCTAATTTATACTGAAACTGTTAATACCTGTTAATATTAGAATGTAAACCAATTTGATGATTCTGAAAGCAAAACTGGAATTTCTACAGGAATGCTACTCAAAAGAAACAACAGTAGGAGGTTTTATTTGCATCTCTAAGATTACATATTAACTTTGTAATTCTCTGATAAACTTTTTGTTGTAAGAAGTCAGTTCAGATGCTTCTTAAGAATTTCCAGTGCCTCCAGAGCTACGGAAGGTCCCAAATACTCTTAGGAATCTATAAGGATATTCAGTGATGAACTTTATAATTATTTAAAAAAAATCACTAATAAAAAAATTTAAAAAAAATTAATAATATAGGGATATTTTGGAAAATTTCTAAACCATTACAATTTTTTCTAGAAATTTTTATAACATATTCGCGATAACATCATCAAAATGTTCGAATTCATGAAAATTTATAATTTCCATGCTGTCCATCTTCAAAATTGATCGGTTTAACCATATGTTTTAGTTACATAAGGTTTTTTTTTAAATTTTTGTACTTGAGAAAAAACCACGTGGTCATAGGGGGGGGAGGGGGGTGTCTGCCAAATGACCACGATAAGCCACATGGGGGGAGGGGGGGTTGAACATCTTCAAAAATATGACCACGTGGTTTCTGGATGGCCCCTTATTTTCGAACTATACATAAACCAGCATTAGGTTTATATTTTCGAATACACAGAGCTCAAAATTTCCTTAATTTGTTATGGCAAAACAAAACGAGGGATCTATAGGACATATGTCGTTATTCATAGAGTGTCGCTGTGCTTCACATTTTATCTTCACCTTCGTTGAAGCATGTCACTGATGATCATCTCAATCACAAATAGAGAAACGAACGACCCAACGACAGCAGATAGAGCTTCCACTGTAAAAATACCGGCTGAACGATTAAACAAAAGGCCTGCCTGTCACGATGAAACGGATTCTAGCCGCTACCGGGTCGGAAATTCTCCCACTCTTGAATCGCTTCAATAATAGCCTGACAAAGGGTTAATCTGTTTTCGCTCAAGAGTGATAAGCTTCGTGGTTTTGACAGTTTCCTTTTAACTTTTGGTTGGATTGGTGCAGAAGTGTGCTGGAATGCACTGGAAAGATAAGTCTTTTGCTAAAGCTAAGTAGGTACACTACTTCAAGACAAACGATGTTATGCTCGTACGAATATATCAACGGATTATGTCAACGCATTGTAAACGAAACTGATGATTCTTTCCCTAGATTCAAATAGATACCACACTGCTGACGTAGTATCGTTTCCATCCCAATGCATTGCGGATTTGACTTTGACATGCTGTATCCATGATTCTATGACTACTAATGAGGGGATATTGTGTGGAAATTGCATTTGCCTGCTTGTAATCATGCATACGTTGTATATGTCGTAACTGGTGGTAAACTGACCTCATCTGTTTTTCGTGTCGCCTGTAATTCATTCAGTAGGTGCGCCAACCTCTTCACATCGCGCTACACACATGACGTTGCTCGTCACTTCCTATATTTTCGGAACATTCGTGAAATTTGCACATATGTCCGCGCTGCGTAGCGAATCACAAACACTTTCCCGCTTGTTGTTGGTCATCACCATCGTACGTAATGATTGGCATCAAGGCGTTCGAGTATGAAAATTAAAAACCAACACTTCACAAATCCAATGGCAGGATTTACTAATGGGAAGAGTTGTGTCCACTACTCGTGTGTAAGTGTGGCCCACGATTAAGCAATCGGCGCGGAAATATTAAAATTATTTGGGAAATAAAAATAAAATAAAAGGTTGTGTGTATTTTGCCGCGATATGTCCGAGATTTCGCTGCCTACCTTTTCGCAATTTTTCGCTCTTGAGACGTATATTGTGAGCATGGACGTCAAGCGGATCTTCAGGAGGGCAGAATTGATGTTTTAATCAAGTTTAATTACATAATCTAAAAAAAGCTTTGTTATTTTTACCACGAATTAAAATATCAATATGCAACACGAGATTTTTTATAATTTGAAAAAAATATTATGAGCACCACAGCGGATTACATGTTTACAATTTAAGTAAAATATGTGGCACTACCTCAGAGTTAAGACCCAAATTCCACTATCTGTCGTTTCTGCACATTGAGTTTTATTTAACAACCTCGACTGTTCGAATCTTGCTTCAGCTATTTCAATCAAAGTTAGGAGGTGTAAAGTTCAAAATGCACTGACGCTCCAATACATTTATTTAATTAAGTTTTTCATATGCTGTGCATGCACACATGCTCATATGTATTTTATTTATTTATTTCATTAGGCGTATTTAATTGTCTGTCTCTAATATACAAACAGATGCAGGAAAGTATTGGAATTGGAAGTTATTAAGATATCATAAATATGAAAAGAAAGCTAAGTTGAAAGTAAAACGCTAAAAACGTGTTGCGTAGAATCATTTTCCAGTGAAGACGATTGCAATCTCTCTCTAATAATTTATTAGGAAGGAAGATTAATGAAGCAACTAGTTTGAATAGATACGAAAACGATGTCATTCATACTATTCATAGAAAACACGAAAGCAGCAGCAGCCGGAAAAGGAAGAGGTTGGAAGAGTATAAGCTTACGTTTCTACCCGAAGGTGGCAATCGTTGTCCATACTACTCTCATGCAACGTGGTTTCCATCTGTCTATAAAAGTAGAAATACTTCGTGGGATCGCCTATGTGCCTTGAATGACAAGATTTCAAAGGAATTCCTTGCAGTGCCAAATATGCCGAAAACTTAAGGTCCGTTTGAAAGAACACCCACATCAAAATATTGAATCACATCCAGCATTGCTTTGTTTCGGACTGATGCATTTATCATTTAATAAAGAATCACATTTGCATATTCCGCCTACTTCTAAAGAAAGGACCTATTGCGTTACCCAGCGTTACCCCAGGTAATCGCGTAGAAGAAGGGATCACATTTACCATTTTTATTCATGTTCGGGTGTGCCACTGCGACCAGTAATGACAAAGGGTTACATTACCAGGATGCTTATAGCGTATAAGTTGCATGCTGAATTACTCCAGTATTATCGAGAAGCAATGCAGTGCGTGCTCGATACAGTTTCTGTTTTGTTTTTCTCACAAGCTTCAGAAGGAATAAAGTATTATGATAAGATCTCGCTATTTCGACCCTTCACTGAGAGTTACACCATTAAAGGCGCTCCTCATCAATCATAGCCTACTCCTTCTATGAGAAAATCAAAACAGTAATACTGTTATTTGGCAATGGAAGCCAAATCCATGCCTGGCTTCTAGAATATAACGAGAATATCATCAAACCATTAAACTCTATCCAATCTAGCGAATTTGTTGACTAACAAGAATTGTTACCGTGTTTTCCTCGAACTACCATTGTTAAGCAGTTTATGGAGAGTACAACTTTTTTCCAGCAGTCAGTTCAACCTAGCCTGATGGGGCGGAAGATTTTTGAGTGATTGCTATAAAAGTTACTTCCGGAAATAAAATGAATACCTGAATTACCAAAACATTTTGCCTTAGCTCCGAATGGATAAGGCTAGGTTTTGGTAAAATGGGAGCTGAGTAGTTACCTTTTGCTAATTCCACCAATGCCTTAACCGGAGCAAATTTTAACTTACAAAGAAGAAATCACACTAGGCCACTAGGCCGAAAACCATCTGACCGAAAGTCATTTAGCCGAAAGGGCATTTGGCCGAACGGGTCGTTTGGCCGAAAGGGTCATTTGGCCGAACGGGTCATTTGGCCGAACGAGTCATTTGGCCGAACGAGTCATTTGGCCGAAAGGGTCATTTGGAGGAAAAGGTCATTTGGCCCAAAGGGCCGTTTGGCCGAATGGGTCATTTTGCCGAAAGGGTCATTAGGTCGAAAGGGTCATTTGGCCGAAAGGGTCATTTGGTCGAATAGGACCTACGGACATACGACATATACACACCAAATTCCATCTCTTGTTCCAGCAAAACGGTTTGCTGGTTGTTAACCAGCAATAAATCTGTTTGCTGGAATCCAGCAATCGTTAAAATGATTTACTGAAAACCAGCAAAGTAATGGTTTTGCTGGAAATCCAGCAATTCTGATTATCTGTCAAATTGATGTCACGCGGTAGAGTTAAAAATACGCAAAAAGGGTTTCTCAGTTTTCGCGAGTTTGCGTTTAGAAAAGCTGCTTTTTATTTCGAACATATATAAAATTGTTCTGGAGTTGCAGATTGTCATCAAGACGCTGAAATCAGTCACCCAACATCTTGAAGAATTGAAAAAAAAGCATTTGGATCAAACTACGAGGGCTTTTCTAATCCGAGGGCTATTACTAATCCGTCCCCTGTCGTGAGCGATAGTTTTATCATGTTTTATTGCAGTTTGTTAGCGCTTTTATTTGTATTCACATAAAAGGATAACAAATAAAAATGTATACATACGGAAGAAAATTATTCATATGAGAAAAGGTCGTATGGCGTGTATCAGGAGTCGATTAAGCATAAATCTTTTAAAATTTTTATTTCTTGACCTAGCATCATCAGCCAAAAGTCAAACGAAGTTATCCCATCTCCAATTTTTTTTCTAATATAATGCGCTAAAAACCAGCAAAATAATTTTGACTTTTTGTTTTGCTGACCGTCCATAATCGACGTTGCTGAGATCGAAGCAAACCTTGGCGCAAGATTGACGTCTAAACTTTTGCTGCAGTAAAATTTCTAGAAACTTTCTATCATTTGGAAGAATGAAAAAAAAGGAATCCATGTATGGTTCGTAGTATCGAAATGAAACAACTTGGGAAATTGCCAGTACCATCCGAAGGGAGACCAGCTACTTAAGGATCAGCTCTCGCAAGAACCATCACAAGTACTGCGATGGTGACACTTCAAAGAGCCTCTGCTTGGTCTTCGACGCGTCCAGGAATCATCAACCAGCATCAACGACAACAGCAGATCTCGACGGACCAATCCAGCTTGCGGAACATCTTACCAATATACCGAAAATTACACCAAACTACCTAGCACGTTGATTCGAAAACTTCCACCAGTGGCAGCGAGTGAGGCTTTCAAGAATTGTCCAGATATTGGACCAGATGATTGAATCGTCTACATCAGTGTATTCATTCGTCTCGGACGAGGTTTCCAACTTTGAGGACTGCTCATGTAAGTAGAAAATTCACGACGGAAATGAGCGCAACTACCAAAGAAGCTTTGGTTAGTAGATGATTTGTGCTTATTTTACATAGAACTGGTGTATTTTTAGTCTTTGGTAAGTAAGGAACGATGGTTTGATTGATTGGTAAATGTTTTTTTTACCAAATACTTTTCCGATAAAATGCATCCAATTATTTTGTATTCCTCTATATGTATACTGAGTTGTGTCCCGCGATTTCAAATGCTATTTATATACTTGATTCGTATGTCATGTCTGAAATGCTGTGGCATATGAGTCAATTCCCCATATCCATCGAATCCTACTTTAGCAATATTTCACATCTTTTCTCTCTACCCAACTATGTGTATCGAAATTGAACAACAGTCGATCGCGTTTGAATCACAAACAAGTGCTTCTGCCTATCATATTGAGGCGGGTTTGCTTCTGCTACGACAATAGAGGCTTGTTTGCAGCCGTTTGATCATTTATTCATCCACTTAGAATTCATTTGTTGATCAAAATCATTATCATATCAGGGGGGAAGGGAAATTTAATTTCTTTTTGCTCTTATCGTTTCAGAGAGCGAGCAAAGGCGCTTAAACCTAGGCTATTAGCCAGGGCAAGGCTAATACCTTCGCCCCATCCGAGGAAAATCATCGGCAAGGATAATGGAGTGACATAAATTTCTTAGCAAAGTCACTCCCAACGTATTTCCACAAATTTTCTATCATTTGCTTATAATGATACTCCTAAACCACATACCCTACCCACCATCCAATTCCTTGACATCTATGAGGGCGTCGGTGAGTCGCTGGCCTCTCGTTAAGTAGATGTCATATCATCATTTCCTTCTCTTTCCTAGTAACGGAGAAGATGGGCGTGGCCGCCAATGATAGCTTTCATGTTTTATCATTTTGGACCCCCAATTGGATTTCCATTGAATCCCAAATGGAAATCCATAAGCAATTGGGGTAAGAAAGGTAAAGAATATACATGACAACTATCAGTATGCAATCTACGAAATACTCCGTTACAACGCAACGCAACGCAACGCTGGCCGTCCATAATCGACGTTGCTGAAAATACAGTTAAGAAACTGTCATTTTTATGGTTTTCATTTTTGCTGGAAGAACAGCAATCAAAATTTTGCTGGATGGATTGCTGGTTTTACAGCTCGGAAAAATCCAGCAAAATGTTGCTGGTTTCCAGCGATAAAAATTGGGTGTGTACGACACTTTTTACAGTGAGAAGTGAGAAATGAGGAATTAGAATTGAGACGTCCTATTCGGCCAAATGACTATTTTGACCGAACGAACCTTACGGCCAAATTTCCCTTTCAGCCAAACGAATCTTTCGGCCAAATGACTTTTTCGGACAAATGGTATATTTGAGCAAACAACTTTCGGCCTAGTGGCATTCGGCCGAACAGTATTCGGCCAAACGGCCCTTTCCCTGCCAAATCACACCAAGCGCCACCAAAAAAATTACCCAAATGTCTGTTCAAACTTTCGGTTAGGAGGTCTAATTGATCACAAATAGTATCGGATATCCCTCAGCCTCATAACCGTAGATATGCTTCAACCAATGTACGTATAAATTGGTATACAATGATTTTCGTTTTCTTTTTTGCAAACAAAATATCACCAGTCAGTCAAAAAAGCCGCTTGGTGCGGTTTGGCTAAGCCCCGATCATATTTCTTCTTCTTCTTATTGGCATTACATCCCCACACTGGGATAGAGCCGCCTCGCAGCTTAGTGTTCATTAAGCACTTCCACAGTTATTAACTGCGAGGTTTCTAAGCCAGGTTACCATTTTTGCATTCGTATATCATGAGGCTAACACGATGATACTTTTATGCCCAGGGAAGTCGAGACAATTTCCAATCCGAAAATTGCCTAGACTGACACCGGGAATCGAACCCAGCCACCCTCAGCATGGTCTTGCTTTGTAGCCGCGCGTCTTACCGCACGGCTAAGGAGGGCCCCGATCATATACGACTGCAAAAATAGTAATTTGGCCTAGAAACCTCGCAGGTAATAACTGTGGAAGCGCTTAATAAACTTTTGATGCCGTACCATTCACAATTATGCCAAATGACTTATTTTCCAAATGACCCATTTCCCTTGTCATTCATGTTTCTATTGATAAATACTACGGTTTACCATGCTTTTGCGATTATATTATACTTATTATTATTCCTACTGTAGTATGATATACTTCAGGCTCAACAAGTCTTTTTTTTTCCTTAAAACTAATCGGTTCGTTCGTTCCTTGTAACACACTTGTTATAAACAAGCTTCTGTTACTAATCTATGCTTAAGGACTTATGAGCCTTTCAAATATACAATTGAATAAAAAAAAGGTAGTAAGGTAATTCGCCAGATATCGAACGGCTAACGGGCTTGGTAGTCATATGGCTACTGCTTCTGCCTCATACGCAGGAGGTCGTGAGTTCAATCCCAGGTCCGTTCCATTCTCCTACTTTGCATCTTTCTCTACATTTCTCATGTTCTAGCAATCGCTAGAACTGGAAATGGACTTCCATACCGTTTCCATTTCTATCCTATACCTTCAACTTGACTATTCTAGCAGTAGCTACTAGAATTGGAGATGAACTAAACAGCTCGTTTCCATTCTATCAGTTGCTTTCTCTCATTGGCAGCTCGTTAACCAAGACGATCCACTGCCTCTCGAACCTAACCCAAAAATTCCTATAAAATTCCGTATGAACTCGTGGCAAGTGCAGAAGTATATTCGGCTTGCAGTGGGTGAGTGATTACATCATCATTTCCCCTCCCCCTTCCCTATATTGACTTGCATTCTGACGTGGCAAACAAATGAGATCACCAGTACTTATACATTGAAGATGAGTGCTGGTCGCAAGTAAACATCTGTTGATTCTCTGTGCAAGAACAGCTGATCTGGTCATAATGGAGTAGCAACTGCGGGCAGTCAATCAAGCTCAAGCTCAAGATATTGAGCGGCTATTTTCTTCGCCTATTGCTGAGCCCACGTGCATTTCTTATGGGTGTTCAACAATAGGAAAGAAATTTAGCCGTTTAACATTTTTGCGATTTCCCCTACATGAATTCCAAGACTATCTATGCTCGAAACGTCAGCATTTTCCTAGTGATACTGCTACAGAAGACTTTGCTTTCAAATCGAGATCAATAAATGAACAAATAAATAAATGAATCTATGACAAAAGGTAGAGTGGACAAAAAGTCGCTTTTTATTGGTTAGATTTAGTTTTTATTGGTTTTATTGGTTAGCCGATTTAAATCATCTTGTAGGATTAAGTACTAAGATTCGAGCAAATACTTATTACCGGTAGCGCCTCTGGTTGTCAATTATGCAACCGTATTACATACGATCACAGAGAACAGACGTTGAAGCTGCACTCGCCATGTTGTGATAACTTTTTACTGTTCAGTTTGAAATAACTTTGGAATGTCGCCGTATCTCGTGCATATTCAGCTTGGTGCCACTGTGCGCTAGTATCGTTATGCATGTAAGAGCATACCAGCGCCATCGCGTTGTCAAAATGAGATTGTGAGTTGCAATGTCGACGTCGATGGCGTTGAGGTTCGGTGTGTTTGTTTACACATGTTTTGCAAGAAATTTTGTTTGAGCCTCCATGTCTGTTCTCTGTGATACCATATCCGGAGCAGAGTGTAAAGTAATCGAAATTTTTTGGTGAAGTCCACCTTTCTCTATTTGTCAGCTCACTTCCAGACAATTCATAGTCGGCTCTGGACAGTCAATATTCGGTTGAATATTTATGCACATTCTACAAATTGATAAATTATCTGAAATCTGAACACGTTTTAAATGAGTAAAGTTATTTATCCCATAACGCTGAATCCGATTTTCCGATTTAGAATAATCATGCGATGTTTGTCGAAATTCGGACCGAAGTTGCTTCATGAAGATGAATATTTTAACCTCTGATCCCTACCAACTTGAAAGTCACTCGCTGTTTTTTCTTCTTAAAAACTGATGAGATGACGAAAGAATTTATTCTATTTACTTATAAGATTCTAAAGGCTATTAATAAAAGGATTGCCAATCAATAGGTTTTTTCCCAGCTGAACGACGATTGAAAAGGACGTGGTCCCGAAAAATTGGAAGTTTGTTAACCTGCAAACCTGAACAGTCGCTCAACAAAGCCATAGTGAGGCAAATTGTTTTAAAATTTCTAAGGAAATTCAATGTTACCCCTAGTTATCGGTATCTCATGAAACGGTGGAAGAAGTAATTAGACCCAAGTGCGTGGAAACAAGAATTTCCTATGTAAGGAACTGTTTATTGCAAAGTGTTATGTAGAAAAAGAGAAGTTATATGGATAATTTTGTTACAGTTTAGATTTAAAAATTAGTGCATCTAACTAGTTTCAGCATATAAGTCGTGGCTGCTTGAGGCTCAGGTAAGGCATTTGAGAGTTCCATTCAAACGAATCGAAGTTCAAATTGGTGTTATGTTGTGCTAATGTGAACCGTGATTTATGTTTTTCTCCTTTTTGGTGTGTGAAGGAACTTAGAATCCTTCACGCGAAGGCGTTCCGTCCGGTCTGAAGATCGGATTGTAGGTTGCGGAAGATCTCGATCTCTCCAATTCCTTTTGGTGGATCCCGACGCCTGGCGGTTTGTAGGCGTTTGTCTCGTCGTCCAGTCAGTGAATCACATAGGCACCTACGAGCCAGGGAGGACTTCCACAACTCCCAGGAATCGTCACTGGAAGCCAATTGCCGGTCACATTCCATTCTCGGTGGCCTCGAGTATGCTGTCTATTTGGGCAACGAAACTGCTCGGATAGCGTGGGTTAGCACCGGATAGCGAAGACTCACCCACTGACAGTAACAGCACACTAAACTCTTTTTAATTTAGTTTGATCGAGGATGGGAAATGGTCACATTACCTACTTACGCCTGATGATGGCTGAAGAGAAGTAAGCCTAAACGCGTAACGTAAAAAATGCCATTTTAAATCAAACGCCAATTAAATTTAATCAATCAAATTCATTGCGTCATGAAGAATTTATTATAGTAGTATAGTAGATTAACTTGATTCTCTAATATTAACCAACCAAAAGATAGGTTTGTACGAAGGCGTATATTTTTAGAGAAAATGGTGTCGTGAACAATTGGCTCTACCCAATGTCGGTCGCTTGTGATTTCTCATTACTGTAGGGGAACTGTTCCGATCTCCATCTCACTGTACATATATCCATCTTATCGCTAAACAAAGAAATACGGCACCAAATTCATCGCTTCTTTTTGTCAAAATGCGTGCTCACTGCTGAAAAAAATCACAAAAATAGTAAACAAATCAAATTCCTTTCCATTGCTTTGTTTTTGATGAGATGGAAATAGGAGCTACGAGATGAAGTGAAGAACCGTTCCCCTATGTAGTGTAAAGTCGAGATCAGATCATTAAGATTACGAGAAATCTGAATGGTATGCAATCCACATTGCTTAAAATGCGTGCTTAAATAATTAAACTCGAAGTAAGTTTTAATTATAAATAAATTAATTTAAAATATTATGATTGTTTTGATTCTAGATTCTTAATTTATCGAGCCGAAAATAGATTTATAAAAGAAAGTGCCTTTTTGAACAAAGCTTAGAAGAGATACAAATTCAGCCTATGAAGTCGCGAGTCGTGTGAGGATAATATCCCACTGTAGTTTGCCATTTCTGCATATGCTTGTCGGTAAGTCAACTCCAGAATTAGTCAAGCACTCCATCGGATCCCATGGGACATCCGACGTGAGAATAACTCGAGCATAGAATAGACGGATCCAAAGCTAAAGCATCCGAAAGTTCTAATTGCATGAGGCAATATCCATTTGTGTGTCAAGTACAATGGATACACTATGCCCAGGGTGTCGAGAATGTTTCGCACTCAAAAACATCCTATACCGGACCGAGAATCGACCTTGTTATCTCCAGATTCTTTAGCAGTCTTACGCCTTCACCAGCAAGGCTAACTGGAGACATGATTTAATTAGAATATATTTGATTAAATTTAACTTCGTATTAGATTTTAATTACACTAAACTTCTAGATTAGTAACCCAAGTAACCATGAAGCTATAAATATATGTTTGAAAACAATACAGTCCTGGTGAAGAACATTTTTACTACTGAAATAATGGTTCATTATTTTAACATGTGGAGGTGAGTCAGCCTAAAGCTGAAAGCCCTCGATAAAAAAAAAATTTTAACATGATCGAATAAAGCATCAGTAAAGCATTGCTGCATTCGTAATGCCGATAAAGTGTATATCGTTGTTTGACAGTTGATAAATAAATGCATCTTTACATCGTTGAAACTAATTTATTACAATTAGCATGTTGATTTGTGATTGTTTATAGCATAGCATAGCATAGCATAGCATAGTTACGGTGTACTTCGTAGATTGGACACTAGTGATACTCATGTTTCTCTTTTGGAATCCTTATTCAGATTGCTATCAGAAATCAAGGTGGGTGTGGTCCTTGATTTCAATCTAGGATGAAAATCACAAAAGCATGAGGATTACTACTCCTGGCCACGCCCATCTTCACCGTAACTTAGGAGGGGAAGGAAGTGTTGGTGTAGTACTTACTTAACGAGAGGCCCCCGACTCAGCGACACCCTCATAAGTACCACGGAGTTGGATATTGGGGAAGGTATTCGTTGGGTCAGGATTTGCCTGTAGCTGACAATGTGACCGGGGTAGATCTTACACCGCAACACACCACGCAAAGGTGTCTACCCAGCGTTACGGGGGCATGTTGATTTGTGATTGTTTATGTGCAATAATGTAATGCTTGGTGGTTACTTGCAAAGGCTACTCCACTATTTTGTATAAACGTCACGAAATAAATCATTAATAATAAAGGATTGGTTCGTATTCATTCCAGTAGCTAAACTTTTCTCCATGATTTATTTTAGATATTTTTTTATTTGCATTAAATTTGGTTCGGCTAAATTATTTTAAGACGTTTGAAATTTGATTGCGAGTTCGGTTTATATGAAATATGGCCTACTTTTCAACTTGTTTTATTACCGTTTCTCGCTTAAATTCTCAAAAGGACCCAAGTAATATTTTTTTCATGAAATCATTTGAATAGCGCAATCAACAGAACAACATGAAAGCTATTGATTGCTGTATTCAAATTAATTCACGAAAAAAATGTTACTCAGGTCCTTTGGAAAAGTTAAGCGAGATTTTCTCAGTTATTAATTGAAAGCTTTAGTATGTCCACCATTGCTTGAGTACGTTTCTTGTATGAAAAGTACAATGGATACACTATACCCAGGGAGTCGAGAATGTTTCCCACTAGAGACACTTCGGATCTAAGAAAACTTATTTAACCTGCCTTTAGAAGGAGGTTTCAAGCCGAGTGTTTGAGACTCGATCTAACGATCTTTACAATCGAAAGGTGGCGCTTTAGCCGTTTGCTTAGTGGAACGAAACGAACGTTACATATGGCTGCTATTCCATGATTGGCCAGAACCAATGAAATTGTACAATGATTGCTGGGATTAGACAATCATTCTCACTGTGCAAGTTTCAGTGGCTCAATGAATACGAAAAGATCAATACACGTCTGTACAGTCAGTTAGGAAAAAGGTAGAACAATAAGTAGATGATTTTTTTCTATTTAGAGATCGGTAAACAGGGTCTGCTTAAAACAATAAGGCTGCGGGGAAGGACCAGCTCCCCACTGAACTTCTCAAACATGGCAGTGAACAGCTTCATGAAGTCCTACCCCATATTATGTCGAAAATATGGGAAAACGAGAAAGTGTCTGCTAGCTGGTTGGACGGCCTCATTTGCCAACTCTTCAAGAAAGGGCACAGACTGGAGTGCGCCAATTACCGAGGAATAACCCTTATTTATTCGGCGTACAACATTCTGTCTCGTATTTTCTTCAACAAATTGAGACCGCTGGTAGAGTCCTTCGTGGACGAATACCAGGCAGGTTTTCGTGAGAGCCGATCAACGACGGATCAAATATTTACCCCGAGGCAAATCCTTGTTAAATTCCGGGAGTACAATTTGCAGACACATCATCTGTTTACTGATTTCAAGGCAGCGTACGATTCAGCAAACCGAAATGAATTACTAATTGCAAATTATGCTAGAACATGGCTAAAGGCGAAACTGATAAGGATGATTCGTGTTATTTTGGACGGATCGAAATCAAGTGTAAGGGTTGGGGGTGAAATTTCGACATCATTTGCAAGCTTAAATAGATTGAAGCAGGGTGATGCACTCTCGAATTCACTGTTCAACATTGCGCTTGACGGAACGATTAGCAGAGCTGGTGTGCAAAGAAGCGGTACCATTATCACAAGATTGCATATGATCCTGGCCTTAGCGAATGATATCGATATAAATTGATCGTCGTGCCGTGGAAGAGACTTTTGTCCCTTTTAAGAGTTATTCAGCGAGGATTGGACTCATGATCAATACCAGCAATACAAAGAACATGATCGCTGGCAATCAACGTGGATTGATTGGTGGTAAGTGTAGTGATACTGAATGTTGAAAAATTTGAAATTGTAGAAGAATGTTTGTACCTTGGAACTCGAGTTACGTGCGTTAATGATGTCCCAGTCAACATTTTGGTACCTATAACTCTTGATATAGGTTATTATATAAGAACCAACTAAATCGTATATAATGCACAGAATGGCTATATACGTACCAAAGTGGAGGCAATATAGGTACATACGAGTTTTATTTCACGATTTTTCCCGACATCATACGAACAGTATTACGATTAAACAATAAAATATGAAAAATAAAAAAAAATCTTACCAGCACCAAGTCTCGAACATGCGATCTTTGGAACTGCAGGCGGACACTCTACCACGGCACCATAGTGCACATCTTGAAGTGAGTCGGATTTTTGTCCAACATAAACTACACAATTTATATCTTTACAGCTGCTTGAAACTTCTGCAAGCCACTTGGACTGAGGTGGTTTCGATTGTATTACGATTCACGTAGACATTCATTCGCACTGATATAGGATATTACAAGGAATATAAGTCATTATGAGTTTTTATTTACACAATTACGATTGATTTTCACTATGGTAAAAATTATCGTATATGATACGTTCAATACAACATCTGTCGACAATAAACTGATGAAGTTTGATATGCAGTGCGATTTAGATTTTTAATGGACGCAAATGCGACTTTATTTGCTGTTTGTTATACGATATGTGGTTTACTGGGGTATATTCTGCTTTCAAAAGGAAAACGCGATCAAACGCGTACTCTCAATTGGTCGAGTTGGTTAGTGGGTTATTTAGCCGAAAACGTCGTTTTACCGGACCATAGCCATGTCCTTGGCCGAATAGGTCATATGACCTATAATACGACGATAGATAATACGACGATAGTGAATGTGAAAAGTCATTTGAGAATAGTTGGAAGAGCGGTGTGAGAATTAAGAAGTGAGACTTCTCATTTATCACTCATCTTTTGCTTTTCACAGTACGAAGTGAGAAATGTAAAGTGAGTAATGGAAGAGTGAGTGAGTGAGAGTGAGAGAGTTGACCAGAGTGAGAGAAAGTGAAAAGTGAGACGACCCGCTACTCACTCATCGTTTCTCAATTCTCGTTTCGAATTTTCACAATTAGAAGTGAAAAATAAGTGGTGAGATATTAGACGTCTCACTTGTTATTCCTCATTTCTCTATTATCATTTTTCAGTTCTCACTTCTTGCTCCTCATTTCTCACTTTTAATTTCTCACTTCTCCTTTTACACTACGCACCTCTTACCTTTTAAACGAGATTTTTGACCATATGATCTGTACCATATGATCGACCGTATGACTCATTCTACCAAACGACCATTTCAGCCAAAGATCATTTATAGCCAGAAGACATACTCTGCCAAATGGGATTTTCTTTCAAATCGCCCTTTCTACCAAACGACAATTTCGGTCAAACTGAACTTTCGGCCAAATGACCTTTTCGGCCGAGACTTGGTCACCTATTCGACCGTATATTTCTTCCGGCCATACGTCGCTTTCAGCCAAACCGGTTTCAAGTTTATAAGCGTTCCGGCCAAACGTCCAATTCAGCCAAGTGGCATTCGGCCAAAAGGATTTTGTTTGAATGGCTTTCTTCTGAACGAGTTTCAGCCAAACGACCCTTCGCCATATTATTTAATGCACATTTCAACATTTCTATATAACACTAGCAGACCCGACGAACTTTGTTTCGTCTAAAATTGATTTATTGTCTGATTAATTCTCGAGTTATTGGTTGCTGGTTCATTGCTGGTTCATTTGTATGGGAGCCCCCCTCTCCAAAGAAGGGAGGGGTCTCAAACCATCTTAAGAACCTTCCCCGGCCCTGAAAACCTCTGCATACAAATTTTCACGCCGATCGGTTCAGTAGTTTCCGAGTCTATGAGGGTCAGACAGACAGAAATTCATTTTTATGTATATAGATTTAAATAAATAGCAATGTTCATCAAGCTGTTCTCGATCACTTTTTTAATTTTTAGGTTTTTGCTTACATATGCAAAGAATAGCCATGCGTCTCCATCACTTCAAAACTGTTGTTGCAAACAGTTCATTAAAGTTCAAGCAGTTCAGTTGCTACATTAGCACCGACCAAAATTCAAGAGGGCATCCTTCGTCTCATGTTTATTGTTTATTGTTGATTGTAAGATAATGTGTAAATCGAAAGTATATTAAGGGCTTGGATGTTTAATCTCTAAGCCAAATGAAAAGGGAAATGTTACAAACTAGGTTTTGCGTCAGATGCGTGTTTACAAACTTTATGTTGACCATTTTGTTTCAATCATCTCTTCAAAATTAAAGATTTATAAATTTTGTTTCTTCGACCTTTTCTACCTTCCAATTTTCGTCCCTTCGACCTTCTGTTCGATGTGTACCCAGTCTACATCAGCCTACAGAAAACAGATCATTGCATTCAAAACTAAAACCGGAAAATGGACATAACTGTATAAAGTAATTGGAACTGGTTTATAGAAAAACAAATTTGTGTATAAAACAATCAGTTAAACATTAACACATAACATAAGTGTGCGCTTTATTATAACAGCTCCATAACCATGAAAGTGCGTTGTTTTAAACTAAGGAAATAGTTGAGGAGCTATGGTAATACAATAGTGAATTTGAATGGTCTGGTGTTTTCTTCAACACTTTCCAAATCATGAAATAAAATATTTTACCGGATATCTCAATCATGTTCCATATTCGTAGTGCTAATAATAACTAATAATAAAATAAACTCATGAACACGTCCCCACCCGTAAAATTGCATTGCGTACGCCATTGATCACAGACTGAGCAAAAATTAAAGAAAGCGTAGCGTAAAAAAACTGGTGACATCCTCACACGCTTCACTTAGTTGACCGTGGCAATAGAAAAATATATAATTAGAATTACCTTCGCTGCTTGCGATAACAAGTGTTTTCTCGGGTATTCATAACATGATGTTTTTGTCCTTTGTTGCAATCCAAGATTTGAAATAGTGAGGCTAATTATCATCCCCAGAATCAGCAGCAAAAAAGCCACTGCAACAGAAAGCGAATACCTACTCGGCTGTTTTTAAGTACTGTGAATGATGACGTCTGGTTGCGCACACACAAATCAAAGCATGGCATTCAATTAGAGGGATTTAATCATTGGGATCGAATTTGCGCCAAATAACACCTTTCCACTCGTTGCCGAAACTAAATATAAATGTCCATTACGGATTGCTGCAGCTCACATTCACCATCCACTCAGGACCTATCAAACTGAAAATATCAACTTTCAGTCTATTCCAATAGCACTATTGAAACAATAATAAAAACCTTCACATTTTTCATCTGTTTCATATCACTATACCAATTTGAAATCGATTGAGTACAAAAAATAACAGTCACATTCCATTTGTTTGTTTCTGCCCTTTCAACAACAGTGTGACCATTCAAGCCACATATTTTCCGCATGCAGTGCAAAGTATCTTCAATCTGTCTCTCTTCTTGACCAGTTGCACATACCCGAGCTACGATATTAAAAATAAACCGATTTTTAATAACTTATTGAAATCGAGCTGATGCATCAACGCCCAGAGCATTTGAATTAGAATTTCATTTATAACTAGCATTCATCACATCACCTTTTCCAATCAAAGCCAGTAATCACCACATCATGGTTTTCTGCCTACCGAATCAATGCACTGTGCCAGCGCTCCTTTACGAGAAGCAACAACTGGTTGAACGAAATTTAGAACGCGAAGTGTTTAATGAAAACAATAATCTCTTGCCACAAATTAAAACCAACCAAAATTAAACTTTTATCTTCAGTATTATTCCTCGACCAGACACTACACAGCCCGGATGCGTTCGCACGGCGTCGCGTCTCAATCCCAACTGAACGAAAAGGAAATTTGGAAAACGTAACGGCTCAATCCGTCCAACCAACCGACGACCGGTGCGGTGCCAAGCTCGGTACCATGCCAGAGGAAAATCTAACCCACCTTCTAGACGCCAATCCGTCGAGATAGAGAGAGCCGATGAGAGCCCGAGAGCGCGAGAGCGAAAGTGGCTGCTGGTGGAAATCGTATTTTCACACAGATGATTTTGGCCACCCGTAGGGCCCGATTGCTTGTCATCCATTTAGAACGAGGAAATTCACTTTTACTACTATCGTTTCTCGCGCCAACCTGTATTACTATGTGCAGCATGAGAACATGGTGGGGCCAAGGTTGCTCGAAATAGGAATAAAATATGATTACATATTGGCCTGTTACTTTTATTGGCGATTTTTGTCATTCGCTTATGATTTATTAACATGGAAGGACGGAGAAGGACGCCGATGTTAAACATGACGATTTCTGCTTGCTCATACTACTGGATGATAATACTTACTCAGGCGATTAGCTCCTTCGGTCCCGAATGTATCTCCTACTTTTGACTAAGGTACTCCGGAGCAAGTGAAAATACGGGGTAAGTGGGTACTATGACAGCAGATGAATCGATGAACGTTTTTAATGCAACAATGTTCTAGGAAGATGAAGCAGACACCCGACACAAAAATATTTGGCATCAAAACGATTTGAGGCACCATACCGGGAAAATCTATTACTTTTATTTTAATTCAATGGATTTCCAACAAAATAGTCTTCTCTACATTTATCATTGATGTGGAAAGTGAATATTTTGAGCAATTAAATAATTGTGTGACATCTTTGTTTATTTGTATACATTCATCTGACACTTTGGTGGTCTTAATGAACAATTAGGGCTTAATATACTAACTAACTAAAACATACAACATATAAAAATGCCTTAAAAAATGTTTTTCTGCCTAGATAAAAGTTATAGTCTTAATGAGGGTCGTTCTTGAAAGGTCCGCGTGGTTAAGTTGAAGTCAAACAGTCAAACAGTTGAAAATACTACACATAAATTCTTCTTCTCAGTCCGGAATAAACTCAGACTTCTTCAGTCCGGAATAAACGGTGTCAGGCCATTAGGCCGAAGGCCGCTAGGCCGAAGGACATTTGGCCGAAGGTCATTTGGCCGAAGGTCATTAGGCCGAATGGTCATTAGGCCGAACGGTCATTAGGCCGAATGGTCATTAGGCCGAATTAGCAAAAAGAAGCAAGAAGTGCAAAATGAGAAGTTTTTTCTTCACCTTACCCCTTCTTCCTTCTCCCTTTCTCCCTTTCTTCATTCTTCCTTCATTCTTCCTTCTTCCTTCTTCCTTCTTCCTTCTTCCTTCTTCCTTCTTCCTTCTTCCTTCTTCCTTCTTCCTTCTTCCTTCTTCCTTCTTCCTTCTTCCTTCTTCCTTCTTCCTTCTTCCTTCTTCCTTCTTCCTTCTTCCTTCTTCCTTCTTCCTTCTTCCTTCTTCCTTCTTCCTTCTTCCTTCTTCTTTCTTCCTTCTTCCTTCTTCCTTCTTCCTTCTTCCTTCTTCCTTCTTCCTTCTTCCTTCTTCCTTCTTCCTTCTTCCTTCTTCCTTCTTCCTTCTTCCTTCTTCCTTATTCCTTATTCCTTCTTCCTTCTTCCTTCTTCCTTCTTCCTTCTTCCTTCTTCCTTCTTCCTTCTTCCTTCTTCCTTCTTCCTTCTTCCTTCTTCCTTCTTCCTTCTTCCTTCTTCCTTCTTCCTTCTTCCTTCTTCCTTCTTCCTTCTTCTTCTTCCTTCTTCCTTCTTCCTTCTTCCTTCTTCCTTCTTCCTTCTTCCTTCTTCCTTCTTCCTTCTTCCTTCTTCCTTCCTTCTTCCTTCTTCCTTCTTCCTTCTTCCTTCTTCCTTCTTCCTTCTTCCTTCTTCCTTCTTCCTTCTTCCTTCTTCCTTCTTCCTTCTTCCTTCTTCCTTCTTCCTTCTTCCTTCTTCCTTCTTCCTTCTTCCTTCTTCCTTCTTCCTTCTTCCTTCTTCCTTCTTCCTTCTTCCTTCCTTCTTCTTTCTTCCTTCTTCCTTCTTCCTTCTTCCTTCTTCCTTCTTCCTTCTTCCTTCCTTCTTCCTTCTTCTTTCTTCTTCCTTCTTCCTTCTTCCTTCTTCCTTCTTCTTTCTTCCATCTTCCTTCTACCTCCTTCCTTCTTCCTTCTTCCTCCTTCCTTCTTCTTTCTTCCTTCTTCCTTCTTCCTTCTTCCTTATTCCTTATTCCTTATTCCTTCTTGCTTCTTCATTCTTCCTTCTTCCTTTTTCTATTACCTTCTTCCTTCTTCTTTCTTCTTTTTTCCTTCTTCTTTCTTCCTTCTTCCTTCTTTTTACTTCCTTCTTCCTGCTTCCTTCTCCCTTCTTCCTTCTTTCTTCTGCCTTCTTCCTTCTTCTTTCTTCCTCTTTCTTCCTTCTTTCTCTCGTCTTCCTTCTTTTTTCTTCCTTTTTCCTTTTTCCTTCTTTCCCTTCCTACTTCCTTCTTTCTTCCTGATTTCTTCCTTCTTTCTCCCGTCTTCCTTCTTTTTTCTTCCTTTTTCCTTTTTCCTTCTTTCCCTTCCTACTTTCTTCCTTCTTCTTTCTTCTTCTTTCTTCCTTCTTCCTTCTTCCCTTTTCCTTTTTCCTTCTTCCTTTTTCCTTCTACCTTCTTCTTTTTTCCTTCTTCTGTCTTCCTTCTTTCTTCTCCCCTTTTCCTTCTTCTGTCTTCCTTCTTTTTTTGCCTTCTTTCTTCTACCTTACTTCTTCTTCTTTCTTCTTTCTTCCGTTTTCTTCCTTCTTTCTCGCGTCTCGCTTCTTTCTTCTTCTTTTTTCCTTCTTCTTTATTCCTTCTTCCTTCTTCTTACTTCTTCCTCCTTTTTCCTTATTCTTCATCCGTTCTACTTCTTCCTCACTTCGCACTACTCACTTCTCACTTCTCAGTTCTCATTCGGCCTAATGGCCATTCGGCCTAATGGCCTTCGGCCAAATGACCTTCGGCCTAATGACCCGGCCAATAAACGCAGCGCTGATATCGTCCTCTAATTGACAAGATCCGACTACGCATTAGCTTTGGATTTCCTGGCCGATAAAGAAGGCAGCAACCGAAGATTATCGCCTTAGTTACTCACTGACTTGAACAGCTTGTTGCTCCGAGCACTTCGAACAGTTTATTCAAGTTTCAGCCAGTGTTCTTCAACATGTAGCGAAGGATTTACGGATAATATCGCAGAGCGAATGCATCACAATGGATCCATTTTAGAGGTCCCCATGCTTCATAGCTTTTGATGATTAATTTCAATGACGCGGTTTTTGTATGGAACATAGACTGACGTAAAAAAAAAACCTGGGAGTATTTTGCAAAACTTTTATTTTTTAATTGGAAAAATAAAAATTTATTGAACTTTCATCAACTTATAAGGTATTACAACCTTTCCGAAAAAACGCCACTATGCAATACCGCCGTAACAAGGAAACGTTGTTTAAAACAAAGAGAGAATCATACTATCGAAGAGAGCTCCTACGCTGCGGGACGAGGGTTGTTTTACTTCAATTAAACTCTGCTAGTTCATAGAGATGGAGTGTTGGGACTAGCACCACATATGGAGGAACATTGCTTAGCCAAGACTGCGAAACGATGTACAACGGCAGTTGGAAGGACATATTATAATAAACTATCGAGCTCCATCGTACTATCTTCAGCTGGTTTTCGTGCCAGAAAAGCAACGATTATATAGTTATTACAATATCAGGAAAGCGATGCTGCTAATGCCGCATTTATGCCAAAATCTAAAGGAGATGCTACTGTCTGGAAACGAATTGTTGTGTGCTTTTTTAGCTCATTGTTAGGATTGATGGCTGAAAAGGGAATTCATGCTGATGACGAAACAGCTCAAATTCTTGTTAGTAAATAATCTCGACTTTACAGCAATCATATGAAATGTGCCTATAAGTGGCGCCAAGAATGAGTGGGACAAGTGAGACACGTCCTACGCATGAAAATTCCTGGGTAGAACAGTCCACGCACTGTCCTACCCATGATTATGATAAGAACATAGCATCAAGGAAATTATTTCCACTGAAATAGGGAAACTGTTCGACATTTCATCTCATAGCTCCGATGTTCATCCCATCAAAAACAAAGCAATTTAAAGAAATTTGATTAATTTTTTCTTATTTTTGTGATTTTTTTCAGCAGTGAGCACCCATGTTAGCAAAAAAGCGACAAGATTGGTGCTGTATTTCTTTGTTTTTCGATTAGATGAATATATGTTAAGTAAGGTGGAAAACGGAACAGTTCCCCTACTATTTGAGCAGTTTAAGTTATTGGTTAACAGAGTATTGTTTAACGGTTATGCAGTCTGATGACCAGCTAAGGCGCCATATTAATTTTGATCCGACATTTCGGTACCTTTATTAGTCCTTTTCCAATGGATTAAAATGGTTTCAAACGCGTTTAACTACAAAATTGTGATGGAGTCCACAGCTTTAATATACTTTCACAAGTGTGCCTTTGTCAAACCCAAAAAAAATCAACAGGAATTTCCCGGGAATATTTTAGAGAATCCATCTCCTTGAATATGGATTCATCTCCTTTTGCTTTGTACCAGACTACCGTGTCCATCGCGTAATACACTGATGCCAAATCCGGCCAAAATAATACTGGTTTGTATGTTTTCGGATAATGGACAGTGGCCGCTGCTATAAGATTTCTCGAAAGTACATATCAACTGTCGATGGTTGCGAATGGATTTGAGAGCATTCCACACTTACAAATTGCTTTCCAAAGCGCATCGAAATCGTTCTATACTTTCTTTCTACGCAAAACTTTTCTCTCGAAAACTCCAAGTGCGCGTTGGTCCTCCACGAGCATCGTCCCGGTCTCGTGTTCGTAGAAAACAACCGGTCCAATAAGCGTTTTGTAGATAGTCAGTTTGGTATGCGGCAAACTCTATTCAATTGTAGCGTTTTGCGTAGTCCAAAGTATGTACGATATTCAGCCATGATGTGTCTCCGAATTTCTCTGCTGATATCGTTATTGGAGGTCACCAGTGAGCCCAAGTAATTCTTCAACCACCTCTATTTCGTCACCACCGCACAATAGGAAAAAAGGAGGTATTTTTGGCCAAAATTATGAATCCTGCAATAAATGGTGGAATTCATCATAAAAACACAGACAGATAATAAAAATATTTTTCTGTGGCTGCAATGGGGTATGGGACCAATTTTCGGCAAAGTATCGATTTTCGGAATTTGGTCTGAGATCGCAGAGTGCCGTGCTCAAGAACGGTTGATTAAATTTTCCGCACGTCAAAAACTTCATTTTGATTGTAGTGAAACCCATAATTGGGTATGAATTTCAAGAGAAACTCGAGATCGAACAAATGGCAAGATAGTAGAAAAAATAGGATAAAGTGCATCTTAGTGCGTTGGTACAGTTAATGTGGAAGGAAGAATTGAAAGTGACCCCATGAGTCCGACAGCCGATCCAACGTACTTTGTTCCGAGAGCCAGCACGAGAAAGCGGTGTTCTTCTGCATTCGTGGACAATTATTTGCCTCTCAAGTATACGAAGATCACATTTTCTAATGTGAATTTAAATTGCTATTTCGGGAGAAAACTTCAAGTCACGTTTTTCCGGATGAGATAAAGTCTGGTGAGCAGCAATTTCGGTGGAAGGAGCGGAAGGGATGCATATGGGTCCGTAAGTGCAACCCATATTTGGTAAGTTTTTAAAGACTGTTTTATGCCAATCTTAAAAAATTACCAGTCCTTTTTATTTTTGTTGCGGTAAACAATACAAAATGTAATACGGGTCTGACTTTAGTTAAAGATAAACTTGACAAATATTAAAAAAGATGAGTCAATTCCCCGTATCCATCGAATCCTACTTTAGCAATATTTCACATCTTTTCTCTCTACCCAACTATGTGTATCGAAATCGAACAACAGTCGATCGCGTTTGAATCACAAACATGTGCTTCTGCCTGTCGTATTGAGGCGGGTTTGCTTCTGCTACGACAATAAAGGCTTGTTTGCAGCCGTTTGATCATTTATTCATCCTCTTAGAATTCATTTGTTGATCAAAATCATTATCATATCAGGGGGGAAGGGGAATTTAATTTCTTTTTGCTCTTTTTTCGTTTCAGAGAGCGAGCAAAGGCGCTTAAACCTAGGCTATTAGCCAGGGCAAGGCTAATACCTTCGCCCCATCCGAGGAAAATCATTGGCAAGGATAATGGAGTGACATAAATTTCTTAGCAAAGTCACTCCCAACGTATTTCAACAAATTTTCTATCATTTGCTTATAATGATACTCCTAAACCACATACCCTACCCACCATCCAATTCCTTGGCATCTATGAGGGCGTCGGTGAGTCGCTGGCCTCTCGTTAAGTAGATGTCATATCATCATTTCCTTCCCTTTCCTAGTAACGGAGAAGATGGGCGTGGCCGGCAATGATAGCTTTCATGTTTTATCATTTTGGACCCCCAATTGGATTTCCATTGAATCCCAAATGGAAATCCATAAGCAATTTGGGTAAGAAAGGTAAAGAATATACATGACAACTATCAGTATGCAATCTACGAAATACTCCGTTACAACGCAACGCAACGCAACGCAACGCAAGTATCGATTTTCGGAATTTGGTCTCGTTTTGGCTTGCAATAAGCCTGCATGGAAGAATGAATAGTAAAAATAAATGTCAACCATTCCCGTCCCTGGGTGAGTGGCTTTCATTATCCTTTCTTGAGGCTCTTCTTATCATGTACATTGTACTTCGTCTTCGACGTGATGATGACTAGTCCTAGCCACTTAGGGGAAGAGGCCCCAAAACGTCACCTTCCCCTGAGCCAAAATGCCTTTTGTGGTTTCCCTCATATTCACCGTCATTAAGATGGTCGTAACAAAACTAGATACAAAATTATGTAGGTTGGGCGAAAAAAGTTTCAAAATAAGGGAAGGTCGGAAAAACCGAAAATTTCCACATTTTTGAGAAACATCTAACATTTTGGCAGTGGTGCATTTGAACGCGTTCAATTTGCGTTCACAAGAAACGAACTGAGCCTATGAGCTTATAAACAGATCGCGCGTTCAGATCGAAAAAGTGAACTCGAAGGAGGCTTTGCACGAATGCTCACGAACGTAGTTATGAACTCTGTCATTCGCTCAGCAGCTTGTCAATGTAACTCCTGATTCAAGTGCTGCTGTCGGCCGTCTTTATTGCAAGCCAATTATTCAAGTTGAATCCGCATACTCAAATGATTATTGATTCGAGGACTTCGAATACCAAATAATAATATTCACATTTCTTATTGAATAGTTCCAAAAGCGGAACTTTGTATTATCTAAATGGGAGTTATGAACAGTCAATCCAAAATAACCAACAATTTGAGCATGGAAACCGGATCATAATCGAAGGAAAGCGTCTTTTTAATACAAAATTCAAGGAAAGGATAAGACTTCAAAGTAATTAATTGCCAATAAATATATATTTGTTTCTCTCAAGAATAAAGAGCCCTATCTTGTTGTTCTCGTTGATTTTACACTAATGGCACTAATCTACAATGTACTTGCGTCTCCACGCACTATCCATACCGGAATGCTGATTCCTCGACGCATGGTGCACAAGGCGTTTTGCCTCATGAGTTTTCCGGCAACAGAATATCACCACTTTTTTTAAATGTGAATATTATCTATATGATTGAGATTTTTGAATGGCATCAACTAGCTATCTTCTTTAACTGTTGCATAATGTAAAAATAGCCATGAATAGCGTTACAAATAAGACAATAAAGCAGTGTTTGCTGAGCTAGGCCATATTGCCCCCTTCCCCTAGCTTTTTATTTCAGACTGATGTAGGCTTCCTTAATAGCCGAACGGACTTAAGGAAAATAGTACCATTCGTGTCAATCCCTGCCCTTCGTATTACTCCCTCCAGGTAGTTACTACAATCTAGCTTACCGCACTTTTGTAAATAAGATACATGACACCTTCCAGCCACTCCTGCAGCAGAACCATTATAACTTACGGGGGGGGCAGGTCCGTGTTACTCCCATCAGTGAGACCCCCTTCTCAGGGTCGGCTCTTTTCTCGTGACACTCCGCTATAGTTGTCTCATGAAAAAACTCCCACTTTATTTTGCGAACACTTTTATTTCGTCTTTGACGTCCAACTTCCTCCCTTCTATTATTGCGTCTGTCCTCTAATACCGGACGACGCCTCTTCTTCTTCGGTCTCTGCGGCTGGATCAGGGGTGTATTTGGGACCTTCCGTAGCTCTGGAGGTACTGGAAATTCTTAAGATATTAACCTCAGCGTAGAGGTGTGCGCCGCCGCGCCACGCCGCCGCCGCCGCCGGCATTTTTGCATCGGCGCGCCGCCGATTAAAATTTGTCACGCCGCTGATCTATAATTTTCACGCCGATTCAAATTTCAAGAAGTCCACAAAATTTTCAGTGGAAATTCCGTATAATTTCCTGATAGATCTTTACAACATCACGTTGAAACTAAACATGTTTCGTGAAGATACCAATGACTTCCATGAAAATTCCATACAATTTCTTGTTCAAATTTCGGAAAGCTCTCCGTAAAAACTAAGCAAAACTTCGTGTGAAAAATTGCGAAGGATTTCTCGTCGAAATTTTAAAAAAATCTCATAGAAATTAAATTTTTGAATGGCAAAGAGTCGTTCGGCAGAAATCCATTTGGCTGAAAGCCACAAGGCTGAAAGTTGTCTGGCCGAATATGTTGTTCAAACGAAAAGACTATTTGGTAGAAGTCTACCCGAGCAAAGCTTGAGAGCAAATCAATAACTTGTTTAAATGTTGTGAAATCATCGATTATGTGTACTTAATTTGATATCTTTTTAATCGTTTTAACGGTTAAAGTAACAAACTTCTTCTTCTTCTTATTGGCATTACATCCCCACACTGGGATAGAGCCGCCTCGCAGCTTAGTGTTCATTAAGCACTTCCACAGTTATTAACTGCGAGGTTTCTAAGGCAGGTTACCATTTTTGCATTCGTATATCATGAGGCTAACAACGATGATACTTTTATGCCCAGGGAAGTCGAGACAATTTCCAATCCGAAAATTACCTAGACCGGCACCGGGAATCGAACCCAGCCACCCTCAGCATGGTCTTGCTTTGTAGCCGCGCGTCTTACCGCACGGCTAAGGAGGGCCCCTCCTTATAGCAGAAAAATTGTACTGTAAATCAAATAAAATACTATTCCTGCTGTCGATGAGAACAAATCAAACACTAATTTTGATATTGATTTCCGATAACAAAATAAGTACACAGTTTGATGTCATATCATTCAATTTAGTAATCTCCAGGAATATTTGTAAACAAATCTTGAATCAATTTGATGTCAAAATCAAAATATGTTATTTGGCCGAGAATGTCATTTGGTCGAATAGTTCTTTTGGCTGAAAAATCGGTTGGCCGAATAGCGTAATTGCCGAATATGCTCTTTGGTCGAAATGGACATTCGGTGGAAAGTGTCGTTCGGCTGAATTGGTCATTTTGGATATTTTTAAAACATTACCGGGAGAATCTTTTGTGCTTCGCTTAAAAAAATTAATGAACTTTCTTAGAATTTTTTTCAACTTTTCCAGAATATTCATTTGGATTTTTTTTTTCAGATTTTTAACAAGAACTACTATCAAGTTTCGAGAACTCTTTAGAATTACCAAAAGAAGCCCTTATAGGAATTACCATGAAAACTGATTGGAATTTACATGAGAATCTCTTCAGTGTTTTCACGGGAAATTGTTCCAAATTTCTACAGGAAAATATTCGGAATAACCACGGAAAGTTCTTTTTGAGTTTCTGTTGAGTATTCTTTGAAATGTACACTGAAAAATGTGACTTGTGAAAGGGACGCTTTAACGTTGACTTTGTCAATCTAGATTATTTAAGACAGCTAGTTTTTTAATCCTTAATAAGAGTGATTTTTTGAAGTTCATCACTAGACGGCTAGTTTGGCATAAACAAATTAAAAAAATGGAAAAATGCTCGAAATTTTCGAAGATTTTTTTTATTTCTTCAGAAAATTCTTTCTATTTTCGATAAGAAATTCTTGGGAAATTCCATTGACCGAAAGCGACAGACGGCTGAACTGGTAACTTGGCCGAAAAAGCCGTTTGCTAGTAGGTCATCTGGCTGAAACGATCGTTGACCAAAAATGCCGTTTAGCTGAAATAGTTTTTTGTCAGAATGGTCCATTTCGCCGAAAATGTAAATCGGTCCAACGGGTCATACGGCCAAATATCAATGACACTGGACCTCGGACTGAACGGGTAATATGATCAAAAATGGTCACTCGTTTGGTTAAATAGACTTTTTGTCAATTGACCATTTAACAAAATTCCGTAGCCTCTCTATTTTTGAGTCGATACTGGCCCTCAGGTCAAAAGACATCTAGCCAAGTAACATTTAGCAAAACTAAACGTTTAACGGAAACTGTTATCAGGTCAAAACTGGTTTGACCGAAAATGCAGTTTGGCTGAAAGCAAAAAGAAAATGTGGCCGGACTTGTAAAAAGTTATTTGCTCTAACAGGTCATTTAGCTGAAAATGACGTTCGACTGAAAAAGTCGTTTGACCAAATATGAATCATTTGACCAAAAGTGCCAGAACGGCCAGTGCCGTTTGGCCCAAGAATGCCCTTTCTACAATCTTACTTACTAACTTACCTACTTACTTCTTTGAAAAGTGTCGTTTGGCTCAATTGATCATTTTCCCAAAAAGATGATCTGCCGAAGAGGTCATTTGACAGAAAATTCCATTTGGCCGGAAGGGTTGTTTTGCAGAAAAGACATTTTCGGTCCAAATGACCATTCCTACCAAACAGCATTTTCGGTTAAATGATTAATTCGGTTAAACGATTTTTTCGACCAAATTAACATTTCGGCTGTATGTCGCTATCGATCATACTACATTTTTGGTTAAACCATTTTCGACTAGATAACAGTTTTGGATAAACGTTCAATTCGGTTTTATGGGATTTGGGTAGCTGACTTTTTACTTAAAGGCCAGTATCGACTTGAAAAGTAAAGGTTACGCAATTTCGTTCAAAGGTCGTTTGATAAAAAGACCTTTTCAACGTAAATGTCATTAGGCCAATTCTATAGATATTTTTGACTAAATTACTAAATTAATTTTTAAATTTTGTCCAACGTTTCGTTGCTCTCTGTTAAGTATGATGGGTGTTCAACAACTGCAAATTACCCGTTCAGTGGGTCTGTTCAAATATTACGTAACGCCACCCCCTCGTAACAATCTCTAACAATTTCCAGAACTACCCCCACCCCTATGCGTAACGCGGTAACAAGCAGTTTATTGAGAAAAAAAAAGATTTTTGGTAGGATTTAAAATACGTTACAATAAATTATTGTGCATTAGTATATATTATGCTATTTTAAAGAAAACAAACTTTTTTTAATATTCTTATTTTGTTCTCTATGCAATTGATTTGTTACGCGTAACTATATTCCGAAGGACACCCCCCATAATTTGCATAATAAATTGTAACAAAAATTAAACAACCCCTCCACCCCCTATTGCGTTACGTTATATTTGAACAGACGCTTAATGACATTTGGCCGTATAACCTGTAGGCCCAAACGATATTTTTGGCCAAATGACCCATTCTGTCAAACGTCCATTTCGGCCAAACGGCATTTTCGGGCTGATGACATATTCGGCCAAACTACTTGGTTAGGGCAAACAACTTTTTCGGCCAATTTACCAGTTCGGCCGTATGTCGCTTTCGGCCAATGGAATTTCCCAAGAATTTCTTTGGGACAATGCACTAGTAGTTCAATAACTGCAACATGTCTTCTTTTCAGTTAGCGAATGCCGTTCGATAACCGCGACGCATTCTTGTCGTCAAACAATTGTCAGGCGATGTCCGACGCAATAAAAGTGCTCCTGATTGTGCAGCGCAATGCAGATCTTTGACATCGTTTTGAAATTCAGCTGTCCGATAACTGCAAACTGATGTAACTATTGAATTGCAGTTAAATGACTTTTGGTTATCGAACGTCTAATGTACAAAGAATGTTCAGTAGAAATGCAATAATTTCGAAAAAAATTCCGTTGAAATCCAAAGATTTTTCTTTATTGAAATTTACATTTTGAACAATCCTCCGTGGAAATTCTTAAGAGTTTACTTACGGAGAATTTCTCGTGAAAATTCCAGAAAATTTTCTTTGAAAACTCCTTAGAGCCACTCGCGAAATTTCTTAAGAATTTACTGTTTTATCGTTGGCCATGCCAAACTAGCCGTCCCAATTATTCTAGACTGAGAAAGTCAACCTGAAAACAACTATTCTACCAGCCACACTCTCCTGCAATTATGAAGATTTTTGTGCATTTTTTTCGAAGAATACTCAACAGAAACTTTCCGTGAATTTCCGAAGATTTTCCTATAGAAGTTAGGAACAATTTAATAAATAAAAAAAATAATTTTCAAATTTTTGAAAAACTTATAGAATTTTCTGGAGAAGTTCATTAGATTTTTCATGCGAAATTCAAAAGATTTTTCCTTTAATGTCTTGAAAATATCCGAAAAAAATGCAAAAAAAAATAAGAAACGTAATAGAAAAAATCGCCACGCCGATTCACGCCGCCGCCGCCGCCGGCTAAAATGGCTTTCGGCGTGACGCCGAAAACGCCGCCGCCGCCGACTAAAATTCTGACAAACGCCGCCGCCGACGAATATCGGACCGGCGCACACCTCTACCTCAGCGAAGCATCTGAACAGAACTCTTACAACAAAAAGTTTATCAGAGAATCACAAATTTAATATGTAATCCTAGAGATGCAAATAAAACCTCCTACTGTTGTTTCTTTTGAGTAGCATTCCTGTAGACATTCCAGTACTACGGAGGAAGTTTTGCAAGTTTTCATTTTAAATCTACAGTCTTTAATATTTTTGGGTTCCTTTTGGTATTCTAGAATTCATTGCTATATTTTGGTATTTAACCTTCTTAAAATGATGTAAAAAGGATTTAACGTACATATTTAGGGTTTTCCACTCGATCTTGCCAAAACAAGTATAGAAAGAACTGAAAAGTCGTATTTTTTCAGGTGTCATAGGCCAAACTGCTCTGAAGTGCATATCCTTGAAAGTATCAAAAATAATTTCAAGAAACAAAATGTCATAAGCTGAGAATATATCTGGATTTCGGATCATTCGATTTATCCAATTAACAAACTACTGGCCCAGCTATTTTTTTGTGATTTTATAGACAATCTAAAACGCTGGGCACATATGACCCATCCGTCCTGAAAGGGTTAAGATTTGTTTTGGAATTCAATTTCAATCGTATTATAACACTTTTTTTTAACTTAGATTGTTTTAGGAATCGGAGTGTTTTTTTCTGAAACACTGTCACTTTTATCATATCGCAGGAATCTCCTTAGTTCTAATACCCTTTTATTAATTTAAAAAGCATTTTATTTAGAATTTCATGTTGATTTTTCAAATGCAAGCTATGCATTTGTCATGCTATGTCATAACCTTTTTCATACGCTACTAGAATTTTGTGCATGTTGAACATTTAGGTGCATTATTAAATTTTTCGATCAATTATCCTAATTATTCAATATCATAAAAACTAGGCTTCTTAAGCCTAAATTATTGCCTACATTTATTGCTTGGATTAATTTTAAATTCCAAGATCTTCTGAATTTTCAAGAATAATTTTTCTGGAGTTGCAAGGGAAACCCTTCGGAATATTGACAAGAGATTCTTCGGAGTCTCTACGAAAAAATCTTTAGAATTTCAACGACATTTTTTCCGAAATTCTGTGGAAGAGTTCCGAAAAATGTTCGGTAGAAATTTTGAAGAACTAGAAGAATCCGTAGAAGGATCCGAAATGCATGTTTACGATGAAAATTCCAATAAACATCAAATTCCGAAGAATTTCCAGTATAAATTAGAAAAAAAAACAGCTTACTTTTTTTCCAGAATCTCTAAAGAATTTTTTCACAATCCTTTACTTACTTTACTTTAGCAACTTTAGTAAATCTTCAAAGGAAATTCTTCTAAATATCCAATGGAATTTACAATGTTATGAAAACTCATATGTGAATATGTACGTCATGTGGAAGATATTGATTTGGAAAATGTATTGGAGGTAACCACTTTCCCTTCGATGGGACTCGAACCCATGACCCTACAGTACGCTAGACTGGTGCTTTAACCAACTAAGCTACGAAGGACCTCCGTCGGCCTTCGCAACCTAGCGGCTACGGAGGTCCTTCGTAGCTTAGTTGGTTAAAGCACCAGTCTAGCGTACTGTAGGGTCATGGGTTCGAGTCCCATCGAAGGGAAAGTGGTTACCTCCAATACATTTTCCAAATCAGTATCTTCCACATAACGTACATATTCACATATGAGTTTTCATAACATTGTAAATTAACGTCCAAGTCGGGTGGTTTAATCCCCGGAAATAGGCAATTACCTTTGATTGAACATCCAATGGAAATTTTTTTCCGTTTTCCAAAATAAATTCTTAGAAATTTTCAGCAGATTTTTTTAATTTCCAGAAGAAATTATTCGGAAAATGCCAAAATATTTCCGATGGAAATTCCTAAGATTTTCCGGCACGGCAAATGCTGGGTAAAGCGTACCATTGGTACTTCGCGTACCTGAAGGAATAAAATGGATCCCATCTTGCGGTCCTTAGCCTCTTACCCAGCAACTCCTATCCCTATCCTATTCAGTGTTATCTGTTTAGATGTAAACTAAATAAATGAAATGAAAATCCTTTCCAGTAGAAAATCGAAAAATGTTCATCTGAAACACCAATAATGAATTTTCCGAGGAAATTCCCATGTTTTTTACAAGTAAAAATAACGAAAAAAAAGTACTTTTGTAGTACTTGTAAAGATTGTACTTTTGAAGCATTTCCAGTAGAAATTCCTTAAAAAACTAAATCAAAACTTTAAAGATTTTCTGATGTGAAAATTCCTTAAAATTTCTAAATCATTTCCTGTGCATCTTTGCTTTGTAAAGATTTAAAGCAATGCTTACTTACTTGATACTTGATGGGCAACAGCTCTTCGATGAACCTACGCCAAATGGAGTATCCTTCTCCACTGGACTCGATCCTGGGCCATTTGCTTCCAGTCGCCCTGAACATTGAGCGCCCTCAGGTCCTCTTCAATTGCAAAAAGCCATCGTGTACGCGGCCTTCCACGAAGCCTGTGGCCTCTTCCGGGTTCTCTACTAAATATTATCTTCGCTTGACGTTCTTCCGGCATACGAACAACGTGACCAGCCCACCGTAGTCTACCGTGTTGTATAAACTTAATAACATCCAGCCCTTTATACACTTGGTACAATTCGTGATTCATGCGACGCCGCCAGATACCGTTCTCCTGTTTACCGCCGAGTATTGTCCGCAGCACCTTACGCTCAAACACTCCGAGAGCTCTCCGATCAGCCTCCTTTAACGTCCATGTCTCATGGCCGTATAAAGCCACCGGAAGAACCAGAGTAGTATACAGCGCGAGTTTTGTTTTCGTTTGCAGACTACGGGACTTAAGCTGGTTACGAAATCCCTAATAAGCCCTATTTGCAGCTGCAATACGCCTTTTCATCTCGCGGGTAACATCATTATCGCATGTCACTAATGTTCCAAGATACACAAATTCTTCCACCACTTCAAATTTTTCACCATCCAGCACCATTTCGCTACCACCACCACTAATCAACCCACGTTGATTGCCAGCGACCATGTACTTCGTTTTGCATTGATCGTGAGTCCAATCCTCGCTGTCTCCCTCTTAAAAGGCACAAAAGCCTCTTCCACGGCACGGCGATCAATTCCGATAATATCGATATCGTCCGCAAATCCCAGGAGCATATGCGATTTTGTGATAATGGTACCGCTTCTTTGCACACCAGCTCTCCTAATCGCTCCCTCGAGCGCTATATTGAACAGTAGATTCGAGAGTGCATCACCCTGCTTTAATCCATCTAAGGTAACAAATGACGTCGATATTTCATCCGCAACCCTTACACTTGATTTCGATCCGTCCAACGTTAAACGAATCAGCCGTATCAGTTTCGCCGGAAAACCAATGCAGTGTTTAGCTGAACCTAAAAAGAAATCAAAATGACTTCCCAAAGAAGAATGAATTCCCGAAAAAATTTTGGAAGAATTTATGGTGCAAATTCAAAAAACATGAACCTTGAGGTTTATTCTTTGAAAATCCAAAGAATTTTTTGAAGATAATCCATAGACTCTTCTATGGAAATTCTAAATAATGCCTCGAATAAAAAAATACTTCGAAAATATTGAAAAAATGTGATAGAATTCACAAAGAGCGTAAAAAAGTATTCCAAAAAATTTTCATTTCAAAATTCCAAATTTGAAAAAAAAACAAAAACAAAAAATCAACGTAAATATCAAAGTGTTTCATGTGGCATTGGCTGTTTAATATCTCTTGAAATTCAGAAAAAAAAATCTTGAAAATTTTAGAAATCTTCTTCTCCACATTCCAACTGGAAGTTGGTCTACTTTTCAACTAAGTATATTCTATTAGCATTTCCTCAGTTATAAATTGAAAGGTTTTATATGCCAGCCAATGCACGATTATATACCTTGTGTAGCAAGTACGATGGATACACTATACCTAGGGTGACGAGAATTTTTCCCACCCGAAAACATCCTAGACAGGAACGAGAATCAAACTCGTCGTCTCCGCTCGCAAGGCTAAATGGTCGGGGTTCAGCCAAATCACACCAAGCGCCAGGGCCGGATTTAGCCAGAAGGGGGCCCCGGGGCCGACAGTATGTGGGGGCCCCAAAATGTACAAAATAGGTTGGTTTTGGTACATAAGATTTGTGGGGGCCCGGGGCCATGGACCCACCGCCCCCCTCCCTAAATCAGGCCCTGCCAAGCGCCAATGAAAAATCATCAATTTTTTTTCAAAAGTTTTCGTGTTACAGATTCATTTAATCACAAATCACATCAGACATCATTCAACACCATAACTGAGGTTCTCTTACAACAAATGTACGCGTGATTTGACATACAATACTTTTCGTTTTCCTTTTGCGAACAAAATATCACAAGTCAGTCAAAAAGCCGCTTGGTGCGGTTTGGCTGAACCCCGACCAACTGGAGACTGAACATTTTGAAGTGCACTCCTTAAAATGTTCGAAAAACTTCGTTTTGAAATGAAGAAGAATTTCTGGTGAAGATTCGGAAGAACTTGTCGAAGAAATTCATTAGAATGTTAAAAAAATGAAGATATGAACATTTTTTTTCCACCGAAAGTTATATGTATTTCCCACGAGACTGTTTTTAATTTTCAGACAGAATTATTTACTAGCAGACCCGACGAACTTCGTTTCGCATGGAATTAATTTATTCTCTGATTAGTTCTCGAGGTATGCAGGAATTTATGCTTCATTTATATGGTGGCCCCCTTTCCAAAAGGGGGAGAGATTTCGAACCACCACAGAAACATATCCTCCCTTCCAAAATCTCCACATGTTAGATTTGGTTCTATTTGCTTGATTAATCCTCGATTTATGAAGAAATTTGTGTTACATTTGTATGGGAGTCCCATTTTCCAAAGGAGAGATGGGTCTCGAACCATCTTAAGAACCTTCCCCGGCCCCAGAAACCTCTGCATGCAAGTTTTCACGCCGATCGGTTCAGTAGTTTCAGTTAGTTTCATTGCACTACTTAGAGTAAGACAATATAATGCGCCTCACCTGGCCAAAACGCTATAACAAACTAAGGGTAAAAATTAGGTGGTACAATTAAATATTTCTAAAACCATCATACTATGTGAATGTGGAGGTATTTTGTGTTACAGTTCTGATGCAGCTTTCAATGTTTGTTTGCTGGAGCGACGCCAGCATACTGTCCGCAAAACTTGCACTGAAACACTCAGCTGGGAAACAAAATAACTTTGCTCAATGGTTAATATCATATAAAATTTGTTTCCATCTTCAAAAACGTAACGTTTTTCGAAAATGTGTTTCACTGATCAAAACATTCCAGTGTAAGCAGGACGATATGCCCCAACACAAGCGCGACGAGCTCGGCAGCTAGTGCTTCCAAATGATTTTTTTTCTTCCTAAGCTATGGAGGGGGAATCTGCTCAACAGACATCCTGGGTTGTCCAGGAAGTGCGGGGTTATGGGCCACCTCCAATGAGGGAGGCAGGACTGCATCCCGGACCCGCTAATCCGTTTCCATTGCCGCCAAGCCCATCGTCCCTTCGGTACAACCAGAAAGTAATGCTTCAAAGGGGGGCCAGTGCATAACGCACCCTCGAGGTTAGCTGCGTGTCCTTGCAGCATCGAACATCGTGACTCGTTTTTTTAGAAGAACACCATGGTATCGTGCCAGCGCATTGCCGGCTTTCCAGGTGGCCTTACCACGCCCTATGTCCTCGGAAGGTGGGCAGGGTCGACTTCACGCCTACTTCCCTCTGCACGACTGGTATCAAGAATGATGATGCCGCGTGCGCCCCAAATTGACCTCTCTGCGATAGGGCCTATTCGCCAGAACACAGAGGGACTTGCCGGCGCGGTGCCTACGCCTGCCCAGCCTTGACGAGGACCCCTTTCCGTCTTCGGGCTTGGAACCCGCCCGGTTGACCGATGCCGCGAAAGCGACGATACCATGTTGTTCTTCACGCGGCCACTTGTTCGTTAAAAGGATCGAGTTCGACCACAGAGCACCGGTATGACCCATGAAGCCGACTCCGAACCCTTGGACCACCTCTTATTTGCGCCTGAACTAGCCATTCCTTTAGTCCACGCGTCACCTTCTGTGTAGCTCCGAGACGATTTGGACGATAGCCGATAAAACGGCGTTCCAGCCAACTTCATCTTTACACATCCTCCAGACTAGGTTGTCCGGGGTATTGTCCAGACCACATGTGGTCACGCATTGTGCGAAAACGCGGGCACACGAACAACACGTGTTCCGCCGTTTCCTCTAAACCTACGCACACCGGACACTCGGGCGAGGCCATTTGACCATTGAGGCCAACCTGACAGTCCTACGGATGCCTCTCGTGCCGCGCATTTCGAAGCACTCTATCCCAAGCAGCACGCGCAACATATTTCAAATTGGTGTTTGTTCCTAATAAATTGCATTGAAGACACTGGCAATACATCGAATCACATTAAAGCCACATCCCAGTTTCAGAAAATCACAATGTTTCATTTCCGTTTAAGTGGCGTCGCAATATTCTACCCATCTGACTTCTTGGGTGGTTTAAAATTCGATGTGTTTCATATCAGAAACAAAACAGATAAGTTGCAAAATTAATAACACTTCGGTTCATTGCTGTTACGACAATGTTTCTGATATGTTGCAAAACACTTCGAGCTCAGCTGAGCAGTATTTTATTTTTGACAGTCCCCTGCATGTTCCGTTTAAGGTATAATAAAGTTACAAATGACTTTGTTGTTTATATAGTGCACTTGTAGCAGAATCTCCAAATAGAATTGTTGGTGTGATGGTTATAGTAGAAGGTTGGAAATCTCAAGGTCCATGGTTCGATTCCCAGTTGGTTTTTGTGTTTTTATTTTCATTGTAGCCGCAAGATGTTGCAAATAGGCTCCACCTCTTGCGCTTTTTATGTCACAAAGGAGTTCCAAATACGACGCGTTGTGCATAAGTCAGACTTTTAGTAAGTCACACCACAGTTGTTGTTACTCACTGAGAAACAAGAGGTGTTGCTTGGGATGTCTTCACCGATAACGATGTCAATAGGCATCATACCGGTGATGACGCAAAGTGCATCGTGCGACACGGTACGGTACGCGCTCGCAACTCTTAGGCACATGAGCCTATACGTACTTTCTAACTTCGTTTTGTAGCAGTTAATACGCAGGGCCGTGGCCCAAGTTGCCCCCCCATACCTCAGTATGGACAGAGCAACGCTAGCCAGAAGCTTGGGCTTGCTGGCATAAACCGCAGAGTTATTGGACATCATCCGGGACAATGCCACTATAGCTGTGGAGGCACGCTTGTAGGCGTAATTGACGTGGCTACCAAAGGTGAGCTTATCGTCGATCATTACCCCCAAGAGTTTGATGGAGCGTTCAGATGTGACCGTGCAGTTACCTGCCCTTATCACCGCTTGTTGCTCCCATTTTCGGTTGTTAACAACAACCACCTCAGTCTTGTGGAGAGCCAGTTCTAACTTCCTGGAACTCATCCACTCCTCCACAATTGCGATCGAGTGGGCTGCAGTCAATTCCACCTCTTCGATCGATTCGCCGTAGACCTCCAGCGTAATATCGTCAGCGAAGCCGACGATTACCACGCCCACCGGGAACTTCAACCTCAAGACACCGTCGTACATGACGTTCCATAACACCGGACCCAGTATGGAACCTTGCGGAACCCCTGAGGATATGTCAACGCACTTCCGACCCGCCTCCGTGTCGTATACCAGTACTCGATTCTGGAAGTAGCTTCCGAGAATCTTGTTCAGGTACTCGGGAATTCCAAGACGCAGGAGCGCATCTGCAATAGCTGCCCAACTGGCACTATTGAAAGCATTCCTCACGTCGAGAGTCACTACTGCACAATAGCGAACTCCCCTCCTCTTACGCTGGATAGCTATCTCCGCGGATTTGGTAACCGACAAGATAGCGTCTACGGTCGACTTACCCTTTCGGAAGCCAAACTGGTTACTCGATAGACCATCCGCACCCTCCGTGCGTATCAACAACCTGTCCCCGCCGTATCAAGCAGGCATATTGGCACTATATGCTGACGGATCCCCCGGTGGTTTTCCCGCCTTTGGCAATAGGACCAAGCTCTGCCTTTTCCATGCTTCAGGGAAGACTCCCTCGTCCAGGCATCTCTGCATGACAGATCTGAACATCTCGGGAGCCTCGGCAATGGCCGCTTTGATGGCCAGGTTCGGAATACCATCCGGTCCTGGCGCCTTACCTACACTAAGGGACTGTGCAATCCCCGCAAGTTCCGCCACAGTTACTCTTCCCTCGTCGGCCACCCTGGTCCCTGGCAGCTCCACAAAGGGAGGCCAGGGACTTGGGTCGTGACGTGGGAAGAGCCCCGCGATGATCCTCTCCAGCATCTCTGGAAACCGCTCTGTAGGGGCCATCGCCCCACGTGTCTTGGCCATTACGACCCTATAGGCGTCACCCCATGGATTCGCGTTGGCACTTTGACACAGGCCCTCGAAGCAGGTTTTTTTGCTTGATCTAATCTCAGTCTTCAGAGCGGCTATGGCAGTTATGTGCTTGACATTAAAAAACCAACATAAGTCCATTCAAGCAAATTTCAATTACATTTCAATAGTTTCCATATCATTTGAAAGCGCTCCACATTGGAACAACTCAGAAAAAAGACGGTCAAAACCTCATTGTGGCGTTTAATACAGATTTAGTTCCATGATTTGTTCATAGAATGTGTTCAAAAAGCTGCTCGACAAAATCTAGACCGTGAAATCAACTATTACGGTTCAATGCGATACCCGAGCAAAAAAAAAAAAATTTTCCACATTTTTTTTTGTTCGGGCTTTTGACAATGTTTTAGAATATTGTGTTTTGAGAAATTTTACTGAAGATACTGCATGTTTTTCTCTTAATTTTAAGTGTTGAATCGTTGTTTTTCGATATTGCAGTCTTAAATTAATATAAAAATCGATTTTCAATATTTCGAAACTAAATATACATCGTTTTGACCCGTTTTGTATCTCAAAACATTGAATAGAACTGACATACGCTAATCTGAAGATAATATGGCCTTTTGTATTGACATTTCTATCAAATGGAACACATTTAGCGGAAAAATAGGTCAATTTCATGAAAAAATGTCACCCTTATTGGCACATTTTGGCAGCTAGATTTACGTTATTCAGAAAGCTTAATTTATATAGAAGAAGCCAGTGGCTAAAGCTCAGTTGGTTCTGATGAGGTTCATTGATTTTTGTTCCAATTCTTAAAGTGCTATTTTCGTAAAAAATTGGTTTTGTTTCACCTGTATCCAGTTTGTACTAAAAATAGTACTAAAAATGCTTTAGCTCCCGCTCACAAATAGCATTCTCCTCCCCTGAAGATCTGGAAGATAGAAATATGCGTTCAAACATGATAAGTAAAATATAAACATACTGATTTTTTTGTTTCAATTTAATTTGCCTTTAAATGATTATTAAGCAGTTATTTCCGCATTATCGATTAACGGTAAGGTGCAAGTATCTTAACCAATAAAGTATTTTACGGGTACAGTACCGATTTTTGGCCATATCTCCATATTCGAGAATTTATTAAAAATATTTCAGAAGTTTTGGCGATGTTTAGCTCTCATAAAGATACACTTATTATTTAGCCAAATTCACTTCTAAAACCAATCGATTTTGTTAGAAAACAATGTTTTTCGAAAGTTGGCTAAATTAGGCACTGAATTATAAGCAAAGGGTACGCTCACCCTACTTATAGAAATAATAAATAGATCCACAATAAGTCCGATGAAATGAGTATATGATGAGAAAGAGTAATATTTATCGAAAACTACACTATAAAAATTGGAACAAAAATCAGTGAGCCTCATCAGACCCAAATGAGTTTTAGCCATTGGCTTCTTTTATACAAAATCAGCTTTTAGAATAACGGAAATCTAGCTGCCAAAATGTGCCTATAAGGCTGATATTTAATCAAGAAAATAGCCTATTTTTTCAATAAAACCTTTCTATTTGACTGAAATTCCAATCAGAAAGACTATATTATCTGAAAACGATCGTATATTAGTGCCATTTTTTATTTTGTGATATAAAACGTGTTGATATGTTGTATATTTACATTAAAAATACTGAAAATCGATTTTTATATGAGTTTTGGACTGCAGTATCGAAAACCAACGATTCAACCTTTAAAATTAGGAAGAAAACCTATAGTATCTATAGCAAATTTTTTAAAAACACAATATTCTAAAACATTGTCAAAAACCGGAACAAAACAAAATTCTAGAAAATTTTTCTTTTGCTCGGGTATCGCATTAAAACGATTGTACGACAATTCCCCGAAAACCAATTTCCCGAATGCAATTTCCCTGAATGTAATTTCTCAGAATGTAATAATTCTTCGAATGCAATTTCCCGAATGTAACAATTTCGAATGTAACATTTCCCGAATGGAACAATTCCCCGAAAACATAGTACCACAAACACATCTTCGCAATCGACTGTATGCGTCCGAAAAATTCAGCGTTTAAAGATTGTCTTATTGGACGTTACCAGCGCAATATCCTTTGGTGAAGATGGGCATGGCCAGGAGTAGTAACCCCTGCTTTCGTGATTTTTATCCTAGATTGAACCCACACCTTCCTTGATTTCTGGTAGCAATTTGAATAAGGATTTCAAAAGAAAAACATTAGTATCACTTAGTGTCCAATCTACAAAGTACACCGTAACTATGCTACACTTATCAGCTCAATATCCTTTGGTAGCATTAGATGTTTTTGATCCTCCAAGATCTGTTTTAAAATTATAAAATATCAGGGTAGTATGATTTCCAAGGTGCTTTTGATCTATAATAGTCGAACAACGTGTTTTTCAAAACAGAATCGCAAACGGCAATTCCGATTGAAAGCGTTTTTGGTAAATGTTTTTTTTTTATCTTCGAAATTAAACTCCTGTCCTGTAAATACCTTTCTTAAGAAGTTTGAGGCACGTTTGCTGTAGATCCTTTTAAACAAAAAATGTTGCGTTTGCCCGGACTAAGCCAATGGTGAATGTGATGCCTTCTTTAAAAATAATGCATTTGCTCGGACTAATGCAATGGTAAATGCGTCGCTCAGTGTTTCCCCAGATTATTATTGCTATTATTCTATCTTTAATACCTTGCGTATCTGCCCAAAATAAGATAATATGGATGTAATCCATTCTTTAAAAGAAATCACTTCCACGAAGTAAGGCAAAATGGTAGATGTGGTCCCTTCTTCAGAAATAGGCGTTACTTTGAAATAATGCAAATATAAATGAATTGAGAATGATAATAAATATTAAAGTGCTCTCTTATTTTGATACCAATTTGGCCAGAAAAAGGTAAAATATATAAGCAATATGTACTGAATGTATAATTTTATCGAAAAACATTTTGCCGTATTCATTTTCTCAGAATAGCAATAGGCATTTTTGTTTCAGATTGTTCTTAAAATTGGCTTTTTCTTAGATAAGTGTAGTATAGCAGCAGTTTTTAAACATATAATTGCTCCATATCAATCCTTTATTATATCTGGCAGGCGCGCCCCTATAGTGAACGAATTATCTCTTCTTCTTGCCTTATTATGGACAGACGTTCTCTCTCGAGACGCTTTATACTGGATAGACGAGCTTATATAAAGAAGGCATTATCTCCTCCATTACCATTACATCGGGTACACGGGATCATTTAAAGAAGGCACTGTTTCATTGATTCACTTTATTTCAGACAAACGAGTTCATTTAAAGAAGGGACTATCTATCCTCTTTGCCTTATACCGGGCAAATGTGTTCATTTGAGGAGACATTGACACTTCCTTTTGCTTTAAACTGGGCAGATGAATTCATCATACCAAGGATACTAATACATTTAAAGAAAGCAATATCTCTTCACTTCTGCCTTGGGTTGTTTTTCAACTTAGTGTTCTTGCTAGCATTTCACAGTTATTGAAAACTTTCCCGTGCCTGCCAGTTACATGAATGTCTTGTGGCAAGTGCAATGGACACACTGTGCTCAAAGAACCGAAAATGCTTCTCACCCGGGAAGCATCCTAAGCCGAACCGAGGATCGAACTCTTAACCTCTTGATCAGAAATCCTCCAATCTCTTTGTACCGCAGTCAAAAAGAAGAGAGAAGCATTCGGGGAAATGTTACATTCGGGGAATTGTTTCATTCGGGGGATTGTTTCATTCGGGGAATTGTTACATTCGGGGAATTGTTATTCGGGGAAATTGCATTCGGGGAAATTGCATTCGGGGAATTGGTTTTCGGGGAATTGTCGTACAATCCATTAAAACATAATAGTGGATTTCAAGTTCTAGATTTTGTCGGGCAGCTTTTTGAACACATTCCATGAAAAAATCATGGATCTAAATCTGTATTAAACACCACAATGAGGTTTTGACCGTCTTTTTTCTGAGTTGTTCCAATGTGGAACGCTTTCAAATGATATGGAAACTATTGAAATGTAATTGAAACTTACTTGAATGGACTTATGTTGGTTTTTTAATGTCAAGCACATAACTGCCGTAGTCTGTAAAAGTGACGTAACAGCCATTTTACAACATGCATGTTTTCCATATTTCTGTTAAAGAGCTCGATGAGTAGTATACTCGTTAACACCATTTTTGGAAAATGGCGTATGCGTCACTTTTTCAGATTACGGCAGTTAAGGATTTGTAACTATGGAACGTCTTTGGTTACGGCGGGGTGTTTTGCCCAGGCACTTTTTGAAATCCATTTTTTCACGACTTTTTTTTTAATTCTTTATTTAAAAAAAATAAAAAAGCTTTATAATGTATTCTTAATAATATTTTTATATGACTACTCACAGACGATGCATTTGCGACTTTTTGGACTACCAAATAACACAGTTGAAAAGTAGAAAGTTATATTGTTGTTAATCATCAAGTCAGACTTATCTGGATATTGCGTCCATATACAGATAAGTCTGACTTGCGGTTAGCGGCAGCATAGGTATTGCCTTAAGGGGGCATATTATACCGTCTTACCCTACTTGTCTCTTTCGATGCGAACGTGCTCGCTCCTAACAGCGCGTGCTACACATAAAGAGTTTCGTGTCGCACCATATCCATGATTGCATCACTGTTACATTATATATCTAACAAATCATCATCGTTATTTAAAATATGTCTAAAATTGACCATCTTCACATAATCAGAATGCATATGATAATATTGTTGATTCTAACCTTCTAAATTAAGGCGCAACATTCATTTTTATGGCATTTTTGTTCAATTTCATATTTTGTACAAAGCTTACAATATGAGAACCTGATATTCTATAAAGGCAAAGGACTTATGAATAGTTTTCTTCTATACTACATTAGATAATGGAGGGACCTCTGCAAGTGTCGTTTGAAAAGTGTGCGATATTGAGATATGCGCTGGGGTATTTCCCTCTACTATTACTCGTCAACATAATGAAATCATCGGTGGTGCTCGACCCAAAACTGGCGGCGTTCTAGGCACTTCTAGTTGGAAAACTGCAAGCAGTACTCCATAATCAAACCGTTTGTTTGGGAAACTTCATATGTGACATTTTTGGTCATAATGATTTTTTTAAATATTCTGAATCTTTGTCCAAAAATACCTATTCTGGCAAAAAACACAAAGAAAAATTTGGTCAGAAATGTATGACTTTTGTTTTTCGTTTGTCATATTCGTTACATATTGGCAGGCACTTTGGAGAGCAATTTTGGAGTACTACTTGCAGTTTTTGTTTTTGAAGTGCCTCAGAGTGTTGAGTTCTGCCAAAAACTATTGATCTGTGTTGAAGAAATTGAATTGAAGAAAAGATTCGGTGCCAATTTGATCAAAAACTACTTTTTGCTGTTTTCTCGAAATTGTGTAAAATGGATGTATGCAGTTTCTCAAACAAATGATCCAATTGCTCTTCAAAGTGCATGTACTTTGGCCAAAAATATAACATATGCAGTTTCTCTTCAATTAAAACTCCTCCACCAGTTGACTTAAGACTACTCTTGGAACTTCGGTTACATCTGAAGGCATCATACATAGTTCCGAACATCTGACTTGAAAACGCGGCCTCATCTATTTTGATCAAAGTAGACAAATTTAACAATTGTTAAATTTTACTACTTTTCAAAATAAAAAAAAAACTAATCAGAAAAAATAGTTTTGAAACAAAGCGATGAAATGATGATTTGTTCAGTCCTATTAACGTAAAAAACGCATGTATTATTTTTTTTAATCAGGGCCAGATTTAGCCGGAAACATAATATTATTTTTTGCCTCTCTCATATACTAAGTATACGTAAAGGCTATATGATCACTCTGAAACTAAACTTTTGACAGAAACCTCGGAGACCCATAGTATTATATACCAATCGACTCAGCTCGATAAATTGAGGTGTTGTCTGTCATGTGTGTATGTATGTATGTGTGTATGTGTAGAAAATTGTCCGAATCACTCGCAACAGGTTCCATTTGACGGGGAATCCTGTCCAATTGCTATTGGAAATTCATAGTCAGATCGGACTATGGGATCACAAGTTATGGCCAAATCATTATTTTTTATGCACAAAACACGCTAAAAACACTATTCATATATTCATATATTCATATATTTTTAGTATTTTAGGTTTTTCTAGGAAAATTTCTATATAATATGAACTATTTACGCATTATATGTATTTCTTAAATAAAATCATAATTATAAGGGAATTTTACATTTTATCCATAATTTGGCTCAATAGAAGGTCACGTAAAGCATTCTCACTTGTCTATGCAAATTATTAGAACACATGAATATGAGTCTAAAATGGTACACCCACCCTAGGCAGAACAACCTATGGTAAATTGTATGAAAGCCCTTCCTATGATTGCATCTTCTCGAAGGCCAACGGCACATTGCGCATGAGTAGAAATTTTCGAAACTGATCAATAAATGTATTTTGTGGACAAGTAATGTCACATGAAAGATACAGGGACAGTAATTGGAACTAGTTTGTGATTATTTTTCTCTGATAACGGTATGTAAATTTAAACAGATTTGTGAATCGTTAGCAGTCTAATTGAGTGATTTTTCATTGAACACATTAGTTGATTTACCTTGTTATAACAGCTCATATTGTACATCGTATGCTATCATATGAAAATTATTTTGACAGTTGCTTATCTTCATTCCCACCATGTTACACAACTTATTCTTCTTCAGTTTCGAACATTGTAACTCTCTCCTTGCTCAATACCACATGCTGCCTTTCTCTCCCCCGCACCGAAATGGAAACATGAATGAAAAGAGCTTTTGCATTTTCTTGTAGGTTCTTCGAAAGGAGCTCTTGCTATCCGTCGCAGATCGTGTCCATTTCAGCGAAGGAATTTTACAAAAACGGTTACAATACGGTTCAAAGTGTCGATATTCTAAGTGTTGTTCCAGAAAGCAGTGCATTTACTTTAAGTGAGAAACGGCAAGAGGATAAAACTAGTTTTGTTTTTCCTACGGTGAAAATACTTCTTTAACGAGCAAAGAATCACTGAACGAACATAAGTTGCAGTGGAAAAAATCAATTTTGAGTGAATTGATTATCCCAGATTGCTGCCCACATATTCGTCAACCTAACCAGGAAATAGATAATTCACAATAGTGTAAGTAACAAATATATTCGATATCTTTCAACGTTTCAGCATTGGAATTGCCCAGTACGAGCCCATTTTATGACACACACACAAAAGGTCGTGCAAATTAGAGCACTTTGCACGACTTGATGAACATCCTATTGATTAGTTCTGGGATTTTCCCCCAATGCGTATCAATGATAGGAGCTGCTTGAAAAGGCACCTGTGATTAGGAGTTGAAGCATTCGATTTCTTTGCTAGGAATGAAAAAATGAATTTGATCCTAAAAATCGATATTAGCACGAACAAAGTGTATACAAGTATATCAATAATATGACGCAGAATAAACATAGTCCAACATGCAGCGCTAAGGGAAAGCTGGGTGGTTTTATTGAAGGACCGTCCACATGAAAAACCTTGACAGTTAAGTGAAATGGGATGGATGAGATGCTGCAGAAATTGCGAGTCACCACTGAAAGCTGGAGATAAATTTAGCAAAGCATCCCAGATGGTGCGGTATATTGTCAAAATGACGAAATAGGGATTTAATTCTTAGTATAGCAATGACTCTTAGTCCCGTACTTGATGTGATGGTTGCATAAGAGTTAACAATGATAAAAAAGAACCCACGCCAGGAGAAAGCACGTGAATATGTATAGTGCTTTCACATGATTTCATGAAATTGTATGTAGGGGAACAGCTTCATGCTCCATCTAACTTGTTGCCTTCATCTCATCTCAAAAGTAAAGCATAAAGCAATCATTTCTTAGCATTCTTGGCAGCGCCTTACTACGGGGAAAAAAATCACGCATAAAAATAAACAAACATATCTGCAAGAAATGAGAATCGTGTTTTTGAAAGGGAGAAAGCGGGAGCTTTGAGATGACCCCATTTTAGGAATCAAATGACAACTGTATAATGTTGTTTCTTCTTAGAATTATATATATAAATCTGATTCTGAAATAAAATAATCCGTAGAGTTAATCGGTATTGTTAGGCAAAATGCGTACGTATATGTAGAGGTTCGGTTGTGGGCACTCCTTTATCTTTGATAGATCTTATGCCGACTTTTGTATACCAATGGAAAGCTAAACGAATAAACCTACTACTAGTGAATAAATTATATTGATTTCGTAGATTCGAGAAATGTTGCTGACAATTTCGCAAATTGAACATTTTTGGACATTTCAAATTTGTGGTTTGATTGTGGGGATCCTTGAAAACTCGGCTAAATATAAAGAAAAAAATAATAAAAACACCTAAATGTAAAGAAAAGGAATAATAAATTTATTCTTATAAACATGATGCAATCAAAAAGGCAGATCAATCCACTTAGCAGTGATGTTGCCTTTCTCGTGCATTAGGTAGGATATTGAAAACAATCACATAAGAAAGGACTAATATTGCAATTTATGTAAATGGATTTCATCATTCAAAGAAAACCCCGATTAATCACCATAGCGGTAATGGAGCCTGTCTCGTTCATCATAAAAACTAACTGTATGTACCCACCCCCTTGCTCGGTCGGTATTGCCATTGAATTAATAAAAAATGTAAAAAATAAAATGAATTGTTCAAAAGGATAATTGATAATGAATTGTTCAAATAGATAAACAATTTTCTTATTGATACTTCAACATTTGATAAAAAGAAGGCAGATTTCACTTTTGGAAACATTGACTGATTTTAAGAAGGGATCTTCCCTATAATCGCTTTATTCCGGACAAACGATTATTTCCTAAAAATGCCTTTTTTCCGGGAAAACGCAGATTTTTAACCCTCCTTAGCCTTAGATGCATGGCTACAAATTAACACCATGCTGAAGGTAGCTGGGTTCGAAACTCAGTCCGGTCTGGTGCCAAAGTCCCGCTTTCTTCAGGGAAATGTCATTTTCTGGGAAATGTGTTCCGGGGAAGAATCATTTTCGGGAATTATCATTTTCGTTTAACTATTTTTTTGTGGAAATATTATTTCCGGGAGAATGTTATTTTCGAGGATTTGCTATTTTAGAGGAATTCGGAAAATTGTTCTCCGGAGAATTGTACAATTCCAAAGAACCGCGGATGAACTAAATAATAGGGAATTTTGATTATACCTAAGAATATGTCTTTCGAATTTGATGGAAATCAGTCAAGGGGTTCAAAATGTTAAATTACTTGTTATCTTATGCAAAAAGGCACGGAATAAAAATAGCACTACTTTCGGTTCAATCAAAGGTAATTGCCTATTTCCGGGGATTAAACCACCCGACTTGCACTACTTTGAAAAAAATATATAATGTAATAATTTTGAACGATATTTATTTCGAATTTTAATAGTTTCTAAAAGTGAAGTTGAATGCACGAAAGTGAAATTGAATGCAATCACTTGTGAAACAAAGCTTTGTTTTCGGTAATTTTGCAAAAATAGGTCGCGTAAAATCCTTCAATGATGCATGTTTCTCTTTCAGTGAAATCGGTGCTAAATGCTTTTAATCACATACCGTAGTCGAAAGATTTTAGGAAAATTCCAGTAATGCCCATTCGAAAGACAAACGAAGGAAGAGAAGCCAGCTTTTGGCAGAATATGAGTGAAGAAATGAATTAAAACAGTAAATCACACCAAAGTCGTGAATACAGTGTTGACCCAATTTCGTCACTACCTGATTTTGTCTACCCTTGATTTGATCACGTTTTCGACCTGATTTATCACATATGTCCGTCTTGACGTACTTGTTAAGGATGTTGTAATCCTTCTGACAAAAATACGGGTACCGCTGTCTACGCATTTTTGTCTTTCCAAGGCATAAACAGATTCATACTTGTGCAATGGATAATAAAAGTTGATAATTAATAAATTTCCGATTTTGTCACATTCCATATAACCCCAAAATTCACCAGAGGGGGGGGGGGGGTAATAAAATCGGGAAATTACTATAATTGCAATATTGAATGACAATAAGACATGTGAGCCTATTTCTGCCAAGCTACGAAATTTTAAAGTGGAGCGCTAAAATTTGACGATACGATGATTATGAAGTAATGATGATTATGAGGGTTTTTTTTTAATTTCGAGCTATTCTCGATGGCATTAAGTCGAAGGATCACATCGAAATGCTAGAGATAAGGTTAGTCAAACACGACGAGTCATTCATGGGCCCATACCTAACTTTCCAGTTTGATAATGCAACGACTCACAAGTTTGAATTGGCTAAATCAAGGTTTTTAGAGATAAATATAGAAGAATTAGGGAGATTAGTCTGTTCATCGGGCCCTAATTCTTTAGAAAAACTTCGGGTTATACTTGCTCGTTACTTTTATGAAAAAGGTAAAACGATTCGACACCATAATTTCAAAAAATATATTTTACTTGTCAAATCGCCCTGAACGATATTCCCTTATCTACTGATGGACATTAGTTACCGCTCAGCTTATGAGATCGATATCGATTGCGCTCTCCGAAAGTCAAGCGAATTAAATTCGGTGGTTTATTTTTCATCCGCTCGTGCCGCATCGTGCGCTTTTAGTGTACTGCGATGAGGCGCGAAACACTTTTCGTATAGACTACTTCGCGCTTCCCGGTGAAGCCGTCTTCGAAAAGGTGCATGGCTTTGTCGCACAGTTCTTGGGTTGAAGAAAGAAGATGTTGTGAGACTCCAGTGCCACTGCGAGAGATACCAATGTGCGTTCGTCAAGGTCAATGATCTGACGCTCGCACAAAAATCGTGGACGAACACGACGAAAAAACATGAAGTGGATATTGTGGAGAAGAAGCACAAGTTGCGATTAACGATGGAAGATGGAAGTGTTGGAAGTGAAGGTGCACGATTTGCCGGAAAACGTTTCCGAAGACAAGATCGTTGGAGTTCCTCAGTGCGTTCGGGGAAGTGGATTCGCTGCGCGAATTGACGTGGGGTGATGGATCTGAGTTTGGTGGAATTCCGCTCGGGATCTGGTCGGCTGGCGTAATGCTGATCAAACGCAACATCGATTCGTGGGTCACGATCGAGCGCTGAAGTGGTCTTGGTTGACATTTTAAAAACCTGCAAATGCGATGCGATCCGCAAAGCCGAACCGCCGGCAACGATACGGACGAATCGTCTACATCGACCAGAAGTAGCCGAAGCCGAGGCCGCCCGCCGGGTAAAGAAACAACGATGCGACGACGGCGACGACGAGCGGGACGAGAACGAAAAATCCATAAATGGCTCTCACGTCCTACAACCTCGCGTCGTTAAACATCGGAACTATCACGAACTAAACGAAACTGAACGCACTCCGAACCTTCATCAGTAGCCAAAGTCTCGATATCGTGTGTCTGCAGGAAGCAGAGAACGAACAGCTTTCCTTGCCAGGCTATGTTGTTTTCGCAAATGTAGACCACACGAGAAGAGAGCACAGCTGTTGCCAGTGAAGGAACACATCCAGGTAACCCACGTCGAGAAGAGTTTGGACAGCCGGCTGATCGCACTGAGAGTGCAAGACACAACCATCTGCAATGTCTACGCTCCCTCCGGCACTGCGCAGCGAGCAGCAAGAGAAGCTTTTTCAATGGCACGCTGGCCTACTACCTCCGTCACTCCACCGCAAACGTCATCCCTAGCTGGTGACTTCAATTGTGTACTGCGGTCATGCGACTCATCCAGCCCAAACACAAGCCCGTCCCTCAAAACAGCCATCCAACAACTGCAGTTGCATGACGCGTGGGAAAAGCTGTTGCCCGCGTGACCCCGGTTTCACGTACGTCAATCGGAACGCACAATCCCGACTTGACCGCATGTACGTTAGCACTAGCCTACGAAATAACCTACAGTCTGCATACACGCACGTCTGTTTAGCTTTACCGATCACAAGGCGTTGACGGTAAGACTCTGTCTCTTCCCACTCAGGACATGAGCCTGGGCGCGGCTTTGGGCCCTACGGCCCCATCTTCTAACAGAAGAAAACGTTGCCGAGTTCCCAAAATGTTGGCCACCATAAACCGTCTAAGAGGTGAAATGCTGGCTCTGCAGAGAAATTTTTCCCATGCGTCTATGCGTATCAACGAGACGCACCTTGCAGGAAAACCCTTGTCGATATTCCAGCTGGGGGAAAGACGACGTAAAAAAACAATCATCGCGCAGCTGCAAACGGCTGAAAACGAGATTGCAGATCATCCAGAAGCAATAGAAACCAATTTGTTTGCTTTTTTCTCGAATCTATATTCGGAAGAAGCAACAAACAACAACGAGGACGGGTTTGTTTGTGAGAGGGTTATCCCACCGGACGATCCACTGAATGAAGCATGCACAGAGGAGATCACGACAGCAGAGATTTTGTCTGCGATCAGAGCGAGCGCACCGAAACGATCCCCCGGTAGCGATGGGATTCCACGAGAGTTTTACCTTCGAATGTTCAACGTCATCCACCAGAGTTGAACTTGCTTCTTAATGAAGCACTCACCGGCAATCTGCCCAATGCCTTCGTGGAGGGCATCATCGTGCTGGTTAAAAGAAAGGTGGAGACAACACGGCACGGAGCGTACTGGCCCATAACGCTGCCTCAACAGCGACTACAAATTACTCTCTCGCATCCTGAAGAACAGGATGGAATGCGTCATGCGGGCCCACTGTGTTTTGAGTGACGGACAAAATGTTCTAACTCAGAGCGCAATATTTTCCAGGCCACTCGCGCTGAAAGGCCGAATGGCCAGTCTCCACCATCACCGTCGCGCCGGTGAACTAATCAGCTTCGATCTGTAGAAAGCCTTCGATCTGGTGCGTCACTCGTTTCTCTTCGCAATCATGCGGTCCCTCGGGATCAACGAGGAACTCATCGCTCTTCTCACACGCATCGCAAGTCGGTCCACTTCCTGGCTATTTAGAATGGACGCCTCTCTCGTTCGTTTGAAATTACTCGTTCGGTGCGCCAAGGGGACCCATTGTCAATGCACTTTTCGTCATCTATCTCCATCCTCTGGTATGCAGGCTCGAGCAGAGTGTGTGGGATGATCTTCTCGTTGCCTACGCCGACGACATCAGCGTTATCGTGACGTCACCGTGGCAAATCGAGGCAATGAGGGGAAGTGTTTCGTCGTTTTGGACTTGCCGCCGGTGCGAAATTAAATTTGCGCAAAAACCATTGCGGCGGATGTGGGGTTTTCGAAGGAAATCAAACTAACACCCAGTGGCTACAAACAGCAAATGTCGTCAAAATACTGGATGTCTGCTTCACAAACTCGATACGACTAATGACAACGATCAATTGGAATGCATTGGTTGGAAAGTTTGCGCAGAAAATGTGGCTGCAGTACTTGCGCATGCTGGCACCAAAAGGTGATAACGCTAAATACATTCGGCACATCGAAACTGTGGTACCTTTCGTCTGTGCTGCCTCCGTTTGGTTTCCACACGGCGAAGATCACAGCAACTATGGGGACGTTCGTACGGCGAGGAATACCAACCCGCGTTTCTTTTATACAGATGGTGGCTTGAATTTGCATACACTGGCGCTGAAAGGTCGCAGTTTAGCCACCAATAGGCATCATCTGGCGAGATCGATTCCATTCCCTATTATAAATCCTTCCTACTCCACGCAAATCCCCGCCCTGTTACCATAGATAATCCCGACATAAAATCAATCCTGCAAACATTTCCCAAATTCCAATCCAAATCCGACAAAAACCCTCCGCCGATCAAATCCACCAGCACTTTGTCCACCAAACGGAGTTACCAAAGGTGGAAACGAAACAGTCCAGAAGTTGACTGGCCACGCGCGTGGCGTAACATTGCAATGAAGGAGCTGTCGTCTGCGCAGCGATCGCAACTTTCTGCTGGTAAATGGTAAAATCGAACACCGAAGATTGCTGCACGTAATGCAACGAGTAGAGGGACGAAAAATGCCAACACTGCGGCATACAAGCAACGGAAACTCTCCGCTCGTGTCGAACCGGCTTGGACGGTTTTTCAGCAGAAGCTCACGGAAGTCATGGACGGATGGAGACGGCTGTCATTTGAAGATCTTGTGAAACCTGTTCTTCCAGGCATACGGAAAACTACACGAGTGAAAATACTAAAATATTTCATTAACTACATCCGCTTTGTTAATAGCTGTAACAATAGAATCGATGTTGATGCTTTAGTTTTTCACTTAGAATTAGATTTTTGAATTGCTTCCAAAACGAAATTTTGTAAAATACTAATATCAATCTGACAAATAAACTGAATTTTAAACCACAAAAAAAAAAAATATGTGCGGCAGCGTAACCAGCAGCACTTGCTTTTAAAAGATATGGAATGGAAACTATTGAAATGTAATTCAAACCTGCTTAAATCGCCTTACCACGCCCTATGTCCTCGGAAGCTGGGAAGGGTTGACTTCGCGCCTGCTTCCATCTGCACGACTGGTATCAAGAATGATGATGCTGCGTGCACCCCAAATTGACCTTTCTGCGATAGGGCCTATTCGCCAGCACACAGAGGGACTTGCCGACGCGGTGCCTACGCCTGCCCCAGCCTTGACGAGGACCCTTTCCGTCCTCGGGCTCGGAACCCGCCCGGTTGACCGACGCCGCGAAAGCGACGATACCATGTTGTTCTTCGCACGGCCACTTGTTCGATAAAAGGATCGAGTTCGACCACAGAGCATGACCACCGGTAAAACCCATGAAGCCGACTCCGATCCCTTGGACCAGTTAGTAAAAAAGTTAGTAATGGTCCATTGCTTGTCCCATTGCTTGTGCCCCGGTTCCAGGCACTTGAAGCAAACTTCGGGTTGCTCGTATATGCCCACACGGCATACCGACCATCCCACCTTGACGCTCCCTAACTTGACTACCTTGGAGGCGTCCGCTGCAGATAGCCGAATCAATGCTACCTGCGTCCCTGCCGGACCTTTCCGTAGCCGAACGGCTGCAGTGGGCGTCTCCACTTTACACTGTCGCTGCAGTGCCGTGACGAGCACATCGACTTCGGTGATCTCGTCCAGGCCTTTAACCCTTAGGTTCACTTCCGTCGTGAGTGCCCTAACCTTGATTGTCTCGCCTAGGACTTCATCCGCCAACTTCTTGTAGGCAGCGCCCTTTTGCGAGACGCCCCGCTTCAGCTCGAGGATCATCTCGCCCATCCGGGTACGTCTCCAGCTTGGCGTCCAGCATCGACTTTCGAAGTTTCTGCAAGCTCCTCTTGAGGTCCTTACTGATATTATGCTTCGATGACGCAAAGTCGATGATGGCGTCCAGCTGTTCCGTCGCCACCTCGAAGGCCGAAAGCCCATCGCGTTTGCGGTTCATCGCCTCCACAAGCCATGGGCCGTCAATAACCCCTACCGGCGTTTATTTAGCCGAGATGAAGGTTAAGCAACCCACGCTGGCGCTGCGCACTGAGCTGCCGACTATTGCCTCTGGCCTCCTAGGCGGAGACCTGAACAACCCACCTTTTGCGAAGGGGTTGTCGCCTACACTACTACCACTAATTGAAGATTTGACTTGGTTTTCCATTATGGTCCCACGAGTTGCTCGGGGCGAGAGGTCCACCACGCCAGAGCCCAGCATGACGCGGTAAGGGACAATTACTGTGGAGGGTGCCCAGGTACCCCACAGGCTCCGTTAAAGGCCTAGCTGATTATTTCACCCCCCTGGCCATTAGAGTGGCCCAGCCTAGTATGGGGAGAAAAAAAAGTCTTTGGATTCTACGGGGCACTCCCCAGGATTTTGCCTTTGGGTAAGAAAATCATTCTCTGAAAATTTCAGCCTGATCGGTTATTGCATAAGCTGGCGCAATTGGTTTAAAGTTAATATGGGGGTTTCAGCCGAAATATATGGGAAAATACACCTCTGCTACTATTTCGTACAGGAAATTGGATGGAAGAGCCCGATTGAGCCCAGATTTGCAGGAAATTAAGTTAACTTTCCCATGAACAATTCGACATAAAATTCTACTATGATTAAATAAACTTTAAATTAGTTTTTAGCTGATTTATTTGGAGTTTGGTTGAGCACTTTGAAATTCATTAATTGCTTTGTAAACAAGCGCATGTAATCGAAGGTAGCTGCGATAAATAGTAACAGATATCCCATATATTTCGGCTGAAACACCCATATTAACTTCAAATCATTTGCGCCAGCTTATGCAATAACCGATCAGGCTGAAATTTTCAGAGAATGATTTTCTTACCCAAAGGCAAAATCCTGGGGGGTGCCCCGTAGAATCGGACGACTTTTTGTATCCTGGGCCAGTCTGCTGGCCATGCATCCCCTCGGCACGGGTCGCTTAACGCCTTGGGATTAGGGGTTAGGGACGATGGTCCCGTTAATCGCACCCACTCACTCTAGCTGACTTTTTGCGCACACAAACTCACAGACATCACCTCAATTCGTCTAGCTAAGTCGAATGGTAAATAACACTATGGGTCTACAGACCTTATATAAAAAGTTTTATTTAGACAAAACTAGAAAAAATGCATACGTAATAAGTGTATGACCCCTTGAGGTGCGGCGTATTGCCCAGGCACTTGTTGAAATCCATTTTTTTACGACTTTTCACAAAAGCTTTATTACGTGTTCTCAGTAATATTTTTAAATGACTACCCAAAGGCAATGCATTTGCGAAGCAAACACAAAGTTTGCATAAATTGCGTTGAAAAGTAAAAAGTTACCAAGGAGGGGGGCATATTATACCGTCTTACCCTAGACAATGTGTTGATTATATACAAATAGTTCATAGGCCACCTTACGAAACGGTATTTCACATAAGGGTCGATTTACACACTAATTTACATACAAACTTGAAATGACGTGTGCACAATCTAATTACATTCAAATTCATTAAGAATTTAGGAGAATTATTTAAATAGCAAATGCAATCGTTTAAGCATCTAAAAATTCAAAATTTGAATCACTCTAGTAAGCATACATACGATAGATGCCCACTGCGGAACGTTAAAATCGCCAGAATGCAGAATGAGCAAGATTGCTGCAACACCGCACGAGGACACACTATAGATCTCCGCGCCTGCTACCAAAAGTTTTATTTTAGAATGAAATAATTGCCGTTCGGTACAAATTTGTTGTACGAGAAATGTTTTTTTTTTGTTTTTCTTGTTAATATCTAACGTGACATACATTCCTATTAATTGCTGTTTTAGTTGAGTAATGAACCCAAATATTATTTAAAATAGGAGTTTCCAAACTATTTTATGGATTTATGGTTGCGCGTTATGAAAAAAAACAAGTGTTATCTACGGATAGTATTTAATTTTTCCATTGATCATTTATTAGTGTTTATATGCAAAAATATGTTCTGTCAATCAGGAAAATCTCTGATTAAAATAACAACCAAACACGCATTTTTTCTCCAAACAAATGGCCAAATCTAACCATGCGTCGAAGTAGGGCTATTTTTTACCACGGGTAAAATAATCATCTAATTGTAATAATGTTTGCCAACAGTCAAACGAATCGGTGAATTAGCTAGCAGCTTTAGTTTGACATTTATGCATTTTTTATCAAACATTATATAATGCCTGAAGGGACGAAGAATAAATCAACTTAGGCCCATATTCAAGTGTTGTCACACTTTCTTTCCTTTCCTTAAACTCCAATAAGAACACATCAAATAGTAAATGTTGATATTAAATTAAAAAGGACTTATGAATTTTAATATACCATATGGAAAATATGCTATGAAGTATTAGATTAACTCATATTTCGTAGTACGGATCTAACGCACCTGTACAATAAGAATCTTGAAAGTAAACGAAACAGGTGTATTAGTCCTTTACTGTTTGTATGATGTTCCTACTGAAAATAAATCAATTGAAATATTTCTAAATGTATTGCTCTATTACATTCGGTCTTGAATCTTAATTCTTATTTTTCAATAATATGTGTTAAAAGCGTAAGATAGAAGCACCGTTGAGACGAAAATGTACTCAATAAGTATTGCGTAAATATTAAAAATTATTTGCAGATTGAGAATCTCTGAAAAAATCCTTTCTATCAATTATTGAATAAATTACAATCGATGCTTACGCCAGCTCAAAAATCATGCTTTCTATTTTATTGCATAAACCACCACCAACTTATAGGGAGTGATGAATTTGTAATCACTCTCGTCTCCGCAACAATTTTCGCTGAGGGACATCCTGCGCACAATGCCAATATAATCGTTCAGGAAATCCTCTTGCAAATCCATCGGCATCCGTTCGCTGAATGGATTGACAGCTTGGACAGCTTCTGCAACGAGGAAGATATTTTTCTGTTAGCATTTCAAGTCGCTGCCATTCAATCAGGGAACGTTTCGCATATTATTCGTGACTTACTTTTCAAGCTATCGATCCCTCGTAAACGTAGATTTTGTCCGTTATGTGAATTTTGTACTTGGTGAACCCAACGGAGGACAGCGTTTCCTCGATTTCGCCAGCAGGATTCTCGCAGTACTGATATGGGAGATATGTTTGTCCACGTCCGTCATATATTCACTCCATTTGATCGAGCGCGAAAGTTGGTCATAAATGTTGAAAATTGGATTTCGAGCCAGGAATCCCAGCAAACAGTCGCCGTTTGGGGTTAGAAGGTTATAGATGTTGGAAAAGCGGAACTAAAATGTTAGAAAAATTACGTTAATACATTATAGACACCATGAAGGCTAAAAAACTAAGAAATTTTAGTTAAACAGCAAGAATATTTTGCAATTTTATATTTTAAAATTGTACATATTTGAACCATTAACATTAGCGAACATGTCTATAAACCCGCAGTAATTTCCACTCGTTATTTATTTGAATGACACTATTCTGTAAAACTCAAGCTTTTTCACCTAATGCATCCAGGTTGTAAGATTATTTTCATCAAAAAAACTGCATACATTATGAACGCCCAGCGGCAATTGAACCTTAAAAATAAAATAATAAACTAAAATAAAATGCGCCATGAAGTCTGGTTCACATCCAATAATGAATCGAATTAAACTGATAAATCAATCTGGAAATTCCAAAAAGTTTTCAGATTTAGTATTGCACATGATATGAACTTCATTATAATAAAGTTTTGTCATATAAAACATGTTTGGTTCAACGAAGATAAAGCTTTAAATTACTACACGATTAACTTTTCCCTGCTCCTTAAGAATAAACAACTAACCTTTGACTTCATGTACCCAATGTAGACAATAAAATGAAGTTATATGGATCGAAACAACCCCACTTTTCCAAGAACACTGATATGTCGCCTCCAATATCCAATGTATCAATAAAAAAAATATGTTCTCAGTACTGGAATGCACTTTTCTAGCGAATCGAACCATTTGCTCTGATATGTCTGTTCCAAGAACACGAGCCAGCTTCTATGGCACGATCGGCATCACAAAATCAATCAACACATCACCACTCCCGCAGCCAATGTCCAGCAATGATACTTCGCTGGTCTCTTTCCAACGCAGAAGATGGCCATGCTCGTCCAAAATTTCTCTTTGCATCTCGCCGTTGGACACCGTTGAAGCGCGATGATAAAGTTTCGGTTTGTTCATTTCACTTTCACTTGAATTCGTTTTTGGAAGCGCTTTCCCGGCATGGCTTTATGGCGATGCGCCAAACCAGAACAATCTGAGGTTTCTGACCTAAGCTACTCGAACCGAGCGTACCTTTATAAGATCGGACGCATTCTAATGATCCATCAGGTCCAGTGCGATGCTAAGATGCTTAAACATGACGCCTGAATGCAGCGTTCCATTCATTCAAACATATTCAAATGCCGAAGGCGTTTGGCTGCAGAAGATGAAATAGAGATACGCTTCAAAGTTCCATGTGACGTGGAAACAAAGGTATGACAATTTTGTTCGAACTGTTTTAATTGACACATCCGGTTTTTGAGAGTTCAAAGGTTAAAGCGAAAAAATAACGTAAATACGTAAACACATTTCTTATTTCCTTTGAATATTATACGAGTTTTAAAGCGACATTTATTATATACCCATCCTAATGGATACTTCAACATGGCCTCTTCCGGGGATAGAACGCAGTTGTTGAGGGCACTTGAATCGAAAATTATATTGGAGTTCACCGACTTCCCTGGGCATAGAAATATATCGTACACACCTACACAATTTTAAATTTATTTGTAGCAATTTTGTAAGTTGTTCTGGGAGTTCTCCGAAAGTGACATGGGCCACAGGATGTATATGGCCAAATCCGGGCCGTTTTCAAGCAAATGGGTAGTTCTCTGTGTATTACTTACAGATTTTGATTTGCAGGCAGCATTGGTCGGCCAATTAGGTTCTAAGTTTCTGAGGAAAGCGTATCACATGATGAAAGTAAACGTTGACAAGTAGAAATATTCAGGTTGAAAAAACTCGAAACATCTTTAGTACCTGGACCGATCTGATGATTTTTGTGCAAGGACAAAAACTAGAAGAATTTCTACATCGGATGGCCCATCGGATTTTAAGGAAAGTTATTCTCTTTTGAATTTTGACAGAGTTTTGCATTACTCAACTTTGTGTCTAACCTCTGTAACTCTGTAAGATCACAACACATCTATGTATGCAACATGTTATAAATAATAAAAATAAATTATAAGTGGCAACTTCAACTTTTGAACGAAACATTATGCTAAAGTGTAAAAACTTATGTAAATTGCATTTTAAATAGCAAGGGCTACTAATTTGTTGTAGGTTAAAATTGAGTTGACTCCAGAAAAAAAAGCTTGATTTTCAAGCTTTTCGGCAATATGTTAGTTTTGTTTGTACGATATTTATCCGAAATGTAGAATTCACAGGAAATTATTAATTTTTTGAACTTTTCATACAATTTGTATGGAGAGCAAACAAAATTGAAAAACTTTGGTACACATTTTTTCTCAAACTTTTTGTCACTTTCTACACTCCTTTGCGTTTGACCTCCTCATTTGTAAGCACTCTCTGATGCAAAAGGGCATGAAAGCTATAGAGCCATTCTAATACGAATCTAGTAGAGCACTTTCAATACGAAGGAAGATAGGAAAGAAAATGCGGGTTTTGGTTTATCCTTCAAGTTGCAGGCATTTGGTTGATTTGAAGCGATGAAATAAATTATCAAATTATCAGGAACCCCTACATTACTACATGAAGAGCACCATCTGAATTCAACACAATAGACATAAGTTTAAAAAAACTAAGTTCACTTCTATAATAATACTCTTTGCCTTCATGAGACCTTTCATTCCTTCCACTAAAAAAAGTCAATCCCCATGTCAATTTATTACGACGCTGCATTGACGACCGATACAGATTAATCAAAGCTTCGCAAATTATGTTCACTCACGAAATACTTATAGCGCTAGCGAAATCCTAAGTAAATGTTCTCGGAAGCAACTTCAGTGCTCGCAAGTGTAAGCTCAACCGATTAAAATGTTAGGCGGAGGGGGTGGCAATGTGTCCTAGAAGACTTGCTTCAAAGTCTTAGTTGTAACGATTTTATTGGTCACCTCATGCAACAGCATAAATAAACATAGCTAGCTAGTGATATTTTAAAATTGTAGAAAATGTCAACCATCCGTAATTTAAAAAAAATGAATGGGTCTGTGTTCGTATCCGCATTAAATGAAAATGCCTGAATAGATTTTCTTCATTCTTTCAGCAAATATGTTCGATATAATCTCCGACGGGTTTAAAGGATAATTTTTCATGTTAAAATTATTACTAAAATTAATAAACCGCGGGAAACTAATATTGTTGACGCCCAATCTGGTTCTCACCTGAGATCAATATTTATGCTCCTACAAGAATTCTACGCCAGCGGAATTTCCCTCCACCTTGAAACGCGAAACGTTGAATATGGTCAGCATGATCCTATTAGATTTATGTGTAGTATTTTCAATGACGTTTTTGAACTGTTTGATTTCTAACTTAACCACGCGGACCTTTTCAAGAACGACTCTCATTAAGACAATAAGGCCGATACAAATATTAAATTTATTATATGTCCGACAGCTCTGGAAACACGTCAGAGGGGGGAATAAAAAAATAACAAGGAAACAAAACAAAAATCCAAATGGGAATAATTACATGAAAAATTGGAATTTTAATGGATGATAGCAAAGAATCGTTTAGAGAAAGCCAAGAATATGAATATTTGTAATTTATTTATCCAGTAAGGAACTTATTTCCGTAGAAATTTTAGTTTTAGGAAAGATTTTGCTGATGGACTCCTAAACTGTTGAATCCATAACACCAAAAATTTTTAATGTAACGGCTAGAACTATATTCTTTTTGTTCAAGTTAAGGATGAAGCTCAAATTGAAGTTGTACTGGGGCAATAGTCAGGTGTGTACTTTTTGAAATCAGAGATGCGTTGTCTGAAGCATGGATTTTTTATGAAGGTTCGATTGTAAGACTCCCCGGACTATACTGAATAGGATAGGTGAAGTTTGAAGTAGAATCGGTGAAGCACGTCACAAATAGAAGCTCAGTCATATCATGCTCACGTTCCCAAAATCATTGAAATGCCATGCTACTTGTTAGTGGCATATAGGGGAACTGTTCCATTTTCCATCTCATTGAACATATATTCATCTCATCGCAAAACAAAGAAATACAGTACCAAACTCGTTTCAATCGAATCAAACAGATTCTTCAAAACAAGTTCTAAAATAAATCTCTATTACTTAGCTAATCAAAGTTACACAATCCATAGGCTATACGGAACTATGGTTTCTTTCTCAGCACCCATGTTCATGTGGCATTCATTAAGTGGAATCCAATTCTCACATATCAATTCTTGTATTCTAAGCACCTTTATGTATTATAGGGCCAACATTAAGGATCTTCATCCCTTGGCTTGGAGCCCAAGTATAATCTCCCATCGCCTTTGCATATTTCCCTCTGTTAGGTTTTTGCCGCCAGGCGATTCTTGGTCTGCCTCTGCTGCGATGTCCTGGGTTGATTTCAAATTTTGTAATGATTGCAAATTTTGTCTCTGCTCTTACGTTTTGTTAGTTCGTTGCCAGCCTACGCCCATTCACACTGTGAAGTTGCCGTTGATATAGGGTTGTCGATGGGGCCCAGTATTCCGGGATCCAGCTGTAAGCCCACCAGGCCCATGCTGTAAAAACATAGACATCGGGTGATGAATACTTGCTAATCTATGTGGATCTCTGCCAATACGCACCAAGTCTCACTGGTGTATAAACATCACAGATTTCATGTTTGAGTTGAGTATTCGAGGTTTGGCACATTGCCTGGACAAATTGGATCTCCATGTTCTATGATGATCTCGGTCGGCCGTCCGACGTTGGCTATTGGTTTGTGGTTTCTGACCTTCTCCACTGTTTGCCCGGCTACCGTGGAATTGGGAGTTTGATGAGTGGCGAGCATACGACCAGGTCATTCAGTCTACTCTACTTGGTAGAGCGCTGTGGCGTTAGTAGATCAGCATCATCATCTCATTCGATTGCTCTATGGATGTAGACTGCTAGAGAGGTCCATGATTTCGTCGACTACGATGGGAAAGGAAAGTAAACACACATGCACCCTTGCCTCACTTCACTCACTTACGATTCCGTGGTCAATCAGTACCATAAATGGAGGACTCTCGAAATTAAATGGCCTGTTACAGCACAGCGATGCAAAGCGTGACAGGAATTGTTCTTACATGATCGTACGAGGCGGAATCCTGCCTGCTGCCGTCGAAGAATTGTCAAGCTTTCCCTATATATCTGAATTCAGGAGAGGTTGTCAAAACATGAAGAAGTTGTTGTAAGTTGTCGAGCCAACGATTCAGCTGATCAGCTAGATCGATCAGTGACTGACATGTCGTGTCTTTATCTATCATCCACGGATTTGTCCTTGCTCCATTCAGGCGTCGTGAAATATCGAAGGCGAAATGAATATCGCCGGTTATTGCGAGTTTCCTACCATCGTCGGCCGGGGAGTCCTCCTGCACCCGCTTCTCATGTCTGTAGGCAGCAGCATTTGACTTATTTCTCAGACCCGCTTTTAGTTGGCAGTAGTATTTAGCTCCTCTGGAAATGGATCAGCTGAAAACGGAGACGATGCCTTCTTGAATCCGTAATAAACGCAGCGCTGACATCACTTTTGACTATCATCTTCTAATTGGCGGCAACGCATTGCTCGGATTCAGCGGTGTCAGGAGAGGCTCGGTCGACGAATCAAAATAGACCGTCCAGAAGATCCAGCTGTGAAGATATCGTTCATTGAGGATCTTAGAACTAGGGCAGTGGATGGTCTAGAAGGTGGCAGCGTAGAAGATAAGTGGGCAGTAAAGAATGCTTTTATCGAAATCGGCGAGAAAAACTTGGGTGAGCTGCTCACTCAGCGAAAAGAATGGATTACAGATGTAACCCGACGGAAGATTGAGGAGCGTAGAGAAGCTAAAACGGTGAGTAGAGAAAGTGAAGAATCAGAGAAGTGGAGTCCGTCAACGGTATGTATTCCTGTAAGTGGGAGTCGGGCAATCAAGGCAGACAGGATAGGCAGGCATAGGTGGGACTTCCTGGCTGATGAAGAAAGAATGGATGCAGCGACTGGAGGTTATTGCCTCAATTGCTCCTTTGACTTGGACAACTGAAGTGTTGGTTCGAGAACTGAACAGTGTCTCAAGTCTCAGCCAGTTTCTTAATAAACCACCAAGTATTGGCTAATGATCACAAAAGCAGTATTAAAGCCTGTCCACGTTAAATTTCTTGACACTTAGGTACTCGTCCAATTGATTTGTCGCCATTTTTATCAATTTGGGCGTGTTCAAAACATCTGAAACCAGCACATAAAGCAGAGACAGATTCAGTTGACATGTGAATTGATCGTGGTTTGTGAAAATTTTCAAAATTGCCATATTTGGACATGGGTGTCTGAAATTCAACGTGGACAGGCTTTAGTATCTGCGACTCCCGTTTATGCTGAGTGAGCCTCAAAGGGCTGACTGATTGTTTTTCATGGCGGGCGTCTCTCACCATCAAAGTCAGCAGGACTAGGTGGTTGAGTGTCAACGGGAACCGCTCAAAACTTGCAGTAGCCGGACGATCGGAGGATTTAATATCTTGACAATCTGATATCAGCAGATAGCGAAATTGGGATCGACATGGAACCCCGACCTGGGGATAACTTTGTGCAATATCGAAATATTTGAAACCATACCAGATTGATCCACTAACCAAAGTTTGAGTGTACCACTTGATCTTGGAAACGTTTTATGTATATAGGCAAAGATAACGCAGATGATGTTTACAATTCGGACGACCCTTCAGCTGAATAGCGTGTGCCGAACAACATAAAAGCCATCAAATACTGATAGCAATATGTAGATGTTCGAGAACATAGATGGAAATGGGTAGGCCACATATTGCAGAGAGCTTAGATGGAATATGTAAGCAAGAGTCCGCTTAATACGCTTGACCTGATAGGATATAGAATATTTATGCTGATAGATATATATGCTGTTGTTTTCATTTGAAATACTCTTGGTGACTGATGTATGGTCTATAAATGACATACTTCGTACCAAGATAAAAACAATGATGCATATGCTCAAAAAATTTAAAAAAAATTAAAACTGCCAAAAATTTTTTTTGCCCCTCAATACTTTTTTTGAAAGTTGAAGGGGGCGGGGTGACATAAAATAAATTTAATATTTGCATCGGCCTAACTATATTTTCTAGACAAAAAATTCTTAAAGGCATTTCTTTATATGTTGTATGTTTTAGTTAGTTAGTTAGTTAAGTTAGTGTATTAAGCTCCTAAATGTTCATATTAAGACCACCAAAGTGTCAGATGAATGTAAACAAAGAACAAAACAAACAAACAAAAATTCTTGTTTGGGAGTTTTGCATCAGGTAGTTAATAACGCCCATTCTCACCTACTAAGGCGTAAGATAACGTCTGCCGATAATCCATAGTTTTTAATCTTGATTTATGACTTGTGAGGGAAGTCAGACATTCACTTTTTTAAAAAGGCGTACTATTTTGATACGCATAGTGAAATTTGCAATTTCAAGTGTTTTTATGAGATACGTGGTAAAAGATTCGGCTGCCGGTGGGACTTGAACCCATGCACACTATTCCATTAAGTACACGGACGTATTACCAATTATACAACAGCTGCCCTTGCGAGAAGTTGTTCCACAAGGTAGAGGGAAGAGGGGTGAGATATTGCCAAAGCAAATTCGATGGATACGGGGAATTGACTGGTATCCCGTCGTTATTAGCTGGTTATGGAACAATTGGCCATTCAACCTCCAATTGTTAGATGTTTCATCCGAATGTGGAAAATTTTGGTTATTCCAACCTTCCTATCGATTGTTTCAACACTTTTTTCTTCTGACCTTGTAACTATTTAATCGTACCTAAGGATAAACCTTTCGGAAAAGGAGAAGAAGAAGATTGATTTATTGTGTGGATACCATTCGGTTAAAATTTGATAAAACAATATCTCAAGAACTATTTGAGTTACTCTATCTCCATATCAATGGAGTGATCTATAAATATCATTTGCCCAAAATCACACATATGTGTATTTCCAAAGTAGGTGAAATCATGTATATAGTTAGAAGATGTCACTTTAATCAATAATTAGCTTGTTTCTCTTATTAGTTGATTGTTATCGTATACGACACCTGGTGAAAGCAGGTGTTATCTGTCATCCGGTACATCTTGTCTTGATGAGCTACAGCGTTCTTCGATGCATACGCCGAATTTCGGCCACAATGTGGAGTTAATAAACTAAATAATTTGTCGTTGAGCTGCTTTCCTACTGTTCAACGTTACTTCTTGTACCTTTTGTACACTTTGGTTTTTAAACCGTAGGGTAAAGTAGATTGAGGGGGTCAAACGCAAAGGGTAAGAAGTTAGTTTTGAGAGAAAATGGGTGCAAAGTTTTTTTAATTTTTTCGCTTCATACAAATTGTAAGGAAAGTTCGAAAATAACTAGTTTTCTGTGTATTTTCACATTTTAATACACATTGTACAAACTATATCAACATATTGCCACAAAGTTCGAGAATCAAAGCATTTTTTGCTGTAATCAACTCAATTTTGACCGAAATGTGGAAGTGCTTACACCCTTTGCTTTTAGCCCCTCGATTGTATTCATCCTTCACCTTTTGGGTTTGAGCCGTTTACGTACAAATGTACTAGCTCCGTTTGCTCCAACAGGATTTTCTGGATGAACATGATTGTACAGTTGTCCAGCTTTGGAAAATCCATCACTCAACTCCTCTACTATCATCTTGAGAGCATATTTCAATCGCTTCTGGAATGACATTGTCACTTCAGAAGGCAATGGAGTGAAACGTCAAAACCTGAAGGATTACGAAATACACTAGCGCCCTAGTTATGGTAAATGCTTACCATCAATGTATTTCAGATTGATAGTTGAGCTCATGGCACCCAACCGGAGATTGTTAGATTTTTCTAACAATTATGTATAAGAACCAACCAAAACCTGTATGAGATCTCGGAATATGCGAAAATGCTAGATTCTTATACAAATATTGTATGAGACCTCCCAATTTCATGCGGCAAGTTTTTCTTACATTACTTCGCTCTACATTGTTTATATGAGAATCTGATAACAATATCCATATGCCCAGTCTTCTATAGGTTTTGATAGGTTATTATACAGGTAATTATTATAATGCATTAGGGTGCATTAGGTGTTGTTTGCAATATTTTACCTACACATGCGCTATGCTTACTAGGAAATGTCGTACAAATTCAACTGGCCATGTCATATTGCTCAACCATTCGACATCATGCTTATAACGCAAGCAAACATAACGCCAATGAAGCGGCCATGATAGTAACGGCTGCCACTAAAGCAACACTGGCCTATAAATGTTAGCCGCACACACCGGTCCTGATCCAATAAAAAATACCGACTGTTTAATGCGATAAAATTCACTTGCAGTTGGCAGTAGCAATAAAAAGCGTATACGACATCTTTCCGAGCACCAAGGGAAGATCTACAAAGCACGTTACGCAAAAAATGGATGGACCCCAAGTTTCTCATCGTTGAGAGGCAATACCAGCGTTGCTATCAGTTGTATTCAACTGAGCACCCTTTTTTTCTATTTTTACTATGGATAGTTGATATAGTTTGGAATCGATAAATCATATAGTCAACCATACCAAGAATTACGTAATTTTTTGGAAGTATAAGGGTGTTTTAGAGAAAGTAATGATAAGGAACGAAGCATAAACTAAAAAAGATTATCTCATGCGCTTAGGTTTGCAGAGGTTGTATCGTTGTATTATGGTGATGAAATTTCGATTTTAGTACCACTGAATCGACGACATCTCTTGCAAAAAGTACGTAAATTAGTTACTTTTTCTGAATTCATGCGTAGTCACCGTGATTTTATATTTGAATCGCTCCAAGCAGTGTTCCATTTACGCCCATACCACCGCCGGGCCGACAGAATCGCAGCAGTGAAGCGATAGAATCGCGTCACAATAGACGCATCGCGTGTGTTTGGGGTAACGAATGTTGTGGCTTTGATGTTAAGGAGTTGCAACATCGTCTAACTTATGCAATTTGTTGCGCGAAATATATGCAACACAATGATTCCTGAGGGGCGCAAGTATGCACAGCTTAAGCTTATTTGTATCCTTCGACATAAAAAAATGAATGAACTAAACATAGTTACTTTATCGGCTGTTGACTCTGCACCTGCATTTCCTTAGAAGGTTATTTATTCCTGCTTGACAAAAAGAAAACATGTTGATAACACCCAGTCGCTAGTCGTACGAACATCCACTTTTCTAGTGCAGTATTGCATTGCAAGTCATAGTGTTCACTTCTGCATGTTGCGTTTGGTCGAATCGCACACCTTTTATCAGTGCGGGAAAAGCGTCTGACCGTGTTATCGGTTCATCGCCATCAACAGCTGTGGTAGTTTTCCGCTTACATTGGACACAGTTTCAGTTACACGCCGACCGATTGGATGCTGTGTAAGCAAATTTACTCTCTATTGTTTGAACAATAATGTGAATTCAAAGCTTATTTTTGTGGAAAGGCTATAATTTGACAATCAATATTTTTATCTTTCAGATGGCGGCCGGAGATCCAAAATGGCAGAAGGATGCGTCCGACCAGAACTTTGATTACATGTTCCGCTTAATCATCATCGGTAATTCCAGTGTGGGTAAAACGTAGCTTTTCTGTTCCGATACGCTGATGATTCGTTTACGTCTGCCTTTCGTTTCTACGGTGGAATTGATTTCATGGGTGGAAACCGTATTTAGGCACGATAAAAGAGTTAAAACTACAAATTTGGGTGAGTTACCACAGCGCAATGGGGAGTTTTAGTAATGTTTGAACAAATGTTTTAAAAACACTTATCTTAATTTAGGATACTGCCGGCCAGGAACGATACCGCACAATTACCACTGCATACTATCATTTGAGGAGCCATGGATTGGCCCAATGTACAAAGGATATTTACGAACGAGGAAAGTTTAAATTCCGTTCAAGATTGGTAAGATGATATTACTGTGAAGGTTTCGGAGTCATAAACAATTGACTGCATTCATCTGCAGCATCAACACTTCATGGGTGAATTGAAGAGATGCAGCACTTAGAGTGATTAAAATTTCTGGCTCTTTTTCTGCCCTTGAACGATGGGGTATTTGTTGTTTTATTAATCCTCTCAAATTTTTGTGAAGCATTAATTTGGATGTAAAAACAGACTCAGTATTTAAGTTTTGTAGCGAAAATTACTATGAAAACAGTCACTTTTGTGGAAAATCGTTTCGCAAATAGTTGCTCATTAACCTCTAAAAATATATGACTACGTTGACACCATAGAAAATATAGCAATGCAACTGATCGTCTTTGTTGAGAAACGATTCTATGATTGTAAGATAAGTTATTGAGTGAAATAGTGATTCGTGGTCATAATTCTAATTTAACACGCAAAAGAATAACATCAATATTAATAATCCGGGTATTTTAGTTGTCGTTATAAAGCTTACGGCAACAGTCAGAGTCGCTTCGCAGCAACAACCTGTCCTCTCCAGCTTAGCAAGTATTCTAGCTAATAGTCGCATGATTACATTTGAAAAGTTATGAGTCGAAACACGGGAAACGGACTTTACTTTAAGTGGGCGATTTCATAGAAATTTCCATGCAACAACTTCAAACACGGCGTGCTCAGTCTAGTTTACATTCAAAGAAGATAAAAATTTAGGATTAATAAAACAAATAGCAAATGTCATCGAATCACCTTAATGCACACTGGTGATAGAATGATTCTTTCTCCACATGAATCGTTATGAAAGTGTCAAGTTTAATTCAGTTCTATGGCCGACTGATAGATTTATTGCAGCTGTACTTAATTCTCAAAGCAACGATTGAAAGGATCTTCTAGGTGGGATATTGGAAAATGCCTCACAGATCTCATCCTATACTGATTTTAGCGCAAATGTTGAATTCGAATGAAGAAAATAACCAACCACAGTCCAGTCAGATGAATTTGATAATAATTAGGTGATATAATAATGGTTTTTTCCATTTCTAAAAAAAAAATTCCTGTTTCTATGTAGTAATGTAGGTACAAAAAATAGTTCTAGAAATTTAACGACTTGTAAAAGGGCACAGCATCAGGTCAGAATAGATTTATCCAACGAGAGGTCAGAAAGCATCTTTCAAATTTTTAAATGATTGCCATTATACTATTTTCTTAAATTTTGTATTTCATCTTATAAGGTCAAATCAACTCAATCAAATTAATAAGAGAGCAATTCTCTGTGTAATCGAAGATCGATTTATTTTTGTATTTTTTTGATTTCTCTGAAATTTTGCATATACAATCATTGTGATCAAAAAACATAATTTGCGTTAATAGATTTGCCATTACTTGACTCTCTAGCCTAACTTTTTGCTACCAAGGGCCTACAAAAAACACCTTTGAACATTTCCAAAAAAAAAATAACTTGAAAACAAGTACGGTCGTTTTGGTATCTTCGGCAATGTTTTAGGTGTAATCATTAAAGCTAAGTGTGAAAAAAAATATACACCAGAATAAAATTGTTTAAATTGAAAGTAAAAACCTGAAAAATCGATTTAAAAAAAGAATTTTTCTATATTTTTTTATATTTTGATTATGTTGTAGCAGACAATATATACACTTCTTTTTGAACTATGGGTCAGAATGGAGAAATGATGGACAAAAAAAAAGTTATAATGTTGTCAAACAAGATTTTTTTCTTATCTTTATCTCATCCCTATTTACCGGGTAGGTACCAAAGTTATCACCACCGCCATACCAAAGTTAAAGGAGATCTACTGTGGTATCTCTGCAGCCAGAATCCACACAGAATCTATTTTTAGATTTTTCCATTATTCATTGCTGTTGTCGTTTCGCTGGGTCCATCTCGTCGTGAGTCCATTGTGTTCGTTTTGTCCATGGCGTCGTGTAATCCAAATGACGCCGTTGCATTGTCCGGGTTGCTATTTATCCGGGTAACGCTGGAGTAAATGCCTGAGAAGCAACAAGTTATCAGTCGTCATCAGCAGCCGTGACGGTGAGTGCGTGACTTAACATGGCCACCGCATAGGGCTGCACATCCGGTGGGGACTGATGAGGGTTTTTGCAGGTGGAGGGTCAGGCTAAATCGAACCAACGACCATTCTGCTTGAGGGGCAGGCGAACGAACGCCAACTACGCTACGGGACCCCCCTTGTCAAATAAGTTGGTTTTTCAAAAATTATCGAAATATTTTTTTACGTTTTTATCGACTTGATTTTATAAAATTTCTGCAAAATTTTCAATGGAAAAGGTGCACAGTATTTTTTTCTAAGTGCTACCGTTTTTGAGAAACAGCGGTTGTAAGATAAAACATACCGATTTTTTAAATTTCCAGTAATTTTTAATGTTTTCGATTCTATTCAACCTGAATCACATTTTACTGATCCGTTGATATTTAGTCGACAAAATGGAGTAGTGGTTGGCCATTTTGATGGTATGAAGGAAATGGTGAGAAAAAAATCTTACTTTAGAAAAAAAAAAAATCAACCGAATCCTACAACCTAACTATTATTTTTGGTATATCATTTAGCTGAAAGACTTAATATCAACATTGAAGGTGAATCAGAATGGACAAGTGATAAACAAATATAGGAAATGAATAGAAAAGCAAGCTTCTAGACAACTTGGCTATCCTGGCCATAAATAGAGGAAACGCCTGAGCATTTTTAACTCACCCGCTGGCATCTGCCGTAATATATGAATTGTAGGGTCTAACCTGTTTTGCTTATGCTGCTTGAATTGAGAAATATAGCCAAAAGTTGAAAATTGTAGAGTCCTGACAGTGAATTTGTTTGAAAACTTCATTGATCTAGGATTAATCATAACTACTGAATATATTCCTTTCCATTACATAATAAATCATTAACACTAGATTAAGAAGGGTCGGTTCAACCAATTCCAAATCTACACCAACTAATTTAGTAAATCAGAAAGATTTGAAAACTCAAACCATTATTTTTAAAAACACGTTTATCAATCCTGCAAAAACACGTGATGTGTCCATCTTCAAATGCATTTATTATCACCTCTGAACTATCTGCTTAAGCTTACAGGTGCTTGTCGTTGTCATAAGCATGAACAAATGCAATTTTTGTTAAGGCAATTCTGCTAACTATAACAGAAGAGCGTTTGATTGGAAATAATATCATTTATCATTATACGATATATAAGTTTCGGAGATAACTCTGTCTTTGATTTTGATTTTTTCAGTTCTCAACTTTTGCCCAATCTTGGACCCAATTGTCAGCAAATTGATTTATTACCGTTTTTTGCTATAACATATACAAAAAACTATAGTTGAAAGATTCTTTCCCTAAGATGGTTTACTCTATAAGTTGTTGTATTTCAAAAACAAATTATTTGTTTTTTTATGAAAAGTATTTTTTCACAACCTCATACTCATAAAAATGGCCAAATCCACTGCTCCATCACTAGCATTTCGTCAAATAAGATCGATGAGTCTGCAAAATTTGACTTCTAGGTTGGTAGAAATTGAAAACAATCGAAAACGAATGAAACATTACCATGAAAATCGGTAGGGAAGTTTACTGGATTGGTTTTGGCCACCTTAGTGCCTAATTAGGCCAACCCTGAAAAAATGCATATTTTTCCAAAACTATCGATTATTTTCCGCAGTGAAGAATCGTAAGGCGATATATCTTCTGTCACAGCCATTAAAACCCTCGAAATTGCTTTTATTTTCGAATTTATGCGAGAACTGGCCAAATTAGGAAATTGATTAGATAAAATTAGAAATAGAAATAGAAACGTAAAATAGTATTTCAAATCCATTTTTGAAAACAAACTTATTTAAAAATTATAACTTTTTGTCCATCATTTCTCCATTATTATGCACCCATAGGGTAAAAAGTACATATATACGTCTGCTACAACATTATACTAAAAAATAAAAAATATTGAAAAATTGTTTTTGAGAAAATTGATTTAAGTTTTATTTTCAATGAATGACATTTTTTCACAGTGTATGGGCTACTTTTCACGCAGCCTAAAACATTGTCGAAGACACTCGTAAACGATCGGACAAGCCGTTTCAAATTCAGTGTTCTTTAAAAGTGTTCAAGGTAAGTTTTTGCTAAGGCCCTTGTTAAAAGTTATACTAGAGACATTAAAGTGACAAACCAAAATACGAAAAAAAATAGTTCAGGAATGTAAGGAATACTTTTCCGTTTGTTTATGAAAACTAAGATATAGGGAAAATAAGTTCCGATCTCCATCTTCACTGTACATATATCCACCCTCATCGCTAAACAAAGAAATACGGCACCAAATTCGTTGCTTTCTTTTTGTCAATATGTGCTCACTGCTGAAAAAAATCACAAAAATAATAAACAAACCAAACCTTTCTCAAATTAGCTTTTACTTTTTATTTGCGATGGAAATAGGAGCTTATAGAGATGCAAGTGGCGAACTGTTCTCATACTCCATTGTACTTTTGAGGAGCAATTGTGGAGTATTGTTTACAAGGTTCTAGTACAGAAGTTCCCAGGCGCTGTTGAGTTTACCAAAACTATTGATCTGTATCGAAGAAATCGAAAGTGATTTGATGCCAATTTGTTGTAAGTTGTTTTCTGAAATTGTGTAAAATGGATATATGCAATTTGCATCTACACGTTAAAATGGTTCGGCTTTAGGAGATTCTGAAGTGCCGGACACATAAGCGCCGTTTAAAGAAAAACTTTCTTATTATCCGGATTAGTGTTTTAATTGTATACCATAAACACAAAATATTAGAGATGGCGCGTTCATATCCGAGAACCTGTTAAAATTATCCGGATCTTGAAAGTGAGGAATGATTCAAGCTCACTTTAGAAAGTTCCGGTTCCACCTGATTAGTAAATTATCTAACCTTTTGTAAGAAAATGGCAAATGTAAAAAAGTTTATTGTAGGTCCTACATATGCTTTTTGGAGCGGAGAGGTGACATTATTGTCTGTACAAGTCAGAGTAAGTGTCCTGGAAGTACAATTGTTTCCACCATTAAGCATTCTCCCACATTTTGAACCAAAGATCCGATCCGTATGAAAGATTCGGATCATTGATCATTGATGATGCATATACAAACTACATATGATCATTTGAACACGACAATGTATTTCGATGATGAATTTTGGTGAAAAATTTCACGATTCAGAAAAGTGTCCACAAGGTGCCATGGCATCATGTTGAAATATGACCAAGTTTCTATCACATGAGTAAAGACATCATTTAGAATAGTAATATTTTTCACTATGCTCTAAATTGTGGATATCAAAATAAAGTTAAGTTAGAGGATTTTATTTGACTCTCGCTAAATTTCTTATATCCTCCGAATTGTCCGTTTTGGTTTAAGAGTGTCAAAGTGCCGTCCGAGAGTGTCAAAAGACGTTTTTGGTTTGCTAATTTCTGTGGCATTCTGATCTTTACCAAGAAGAAACATTTGAATTGAAGTAAGTTTAATAAAAAGCGTTATTTGAGCATTAACGAAAATTGCTCTGTCCGAACCTCCGGTGACAGCTACACTCTGAAATAAATTTATACTAAATAGTTTAAAAGTCATTCTAAATGACTATTTGCCTGGTTGACCCCAAGCTCGTATTTGATCCAACAATACCGGGATAGTATAACTTTGATAAATTCGTTATCTAGTATAAATACGCTGTATGACTGTTTAGTTTATTTTGGCTTTGACAATGATTTCCTCATGAGGTTATATAGATTATTGGTTTTTGTTTTTTTTTGTTTTTTCTGCATTAAATTGGGAAATATAAAAGTCCATTTGGCAAAAGTATAGTTTTATTATTTTTATTAAAGACATAGATGCTGATGTTATCGCCTTCGGGGACCATCATCCCAAACATTATCAGAGAGGTATGGAACGAGTGCCTAGTTGATTCGTTGAATTGAAACTTTGGTCGCCTGCGGCTGGCTGTTATCAGAGCGTTTGAGCGGAGGTTTATGGAACGGAGACGAGAGAACGGAGTGAGCTCACGACCTTGGAATAAACTCTGATTTGTTGAATCGCTAAACGCTTAAAGTGGTGTGGAACATGGGTGATTTTAACCGACATGTTTGGCTGTGTTCCTTCTGAGATCTGTAAATAATAATAACGAATTTGTATATAAACAACCTCCAAAAAACAATTATAGTTATTACCAAATATACATTCACATGCCGCACATCTGAACTGGTAGAATGTAAACGTCAGATGATAGCAGGCGCGTTATTATTTCGGATGATCCACAGGAACACTAAGGTACTCTATTCCGCATCGTACATCTGCTGAAATCCCTTAAGTTTGTATGGTTGTATGATCCAGTAACATAATTCCGCAGACGGCAATTTGCTACACACGACCGTTGTTAATCAGTGGCACCTCAAAATGTTCTTCCAATCCGAAAATGCTCCGAACGCGGTAATATGTGGCGCTAAAAAACGCGAATTATCATGTGGCCGAACTCCGGTGTTGTAGTCTAGTCCATGCGGAAGGTTGCTGAAAATACTGAGGGTGCGTGTGCATTTTCTTGAGAACACGGTAGTTAAACAATTATAGGAAAACCATTCCGGTTGATAAGTAT